>NC_091703.1:8768257-9071287 GCF_041296265.1 Equus caballus
ACTATTAACACCTTTTTAAAGGAATACCTGTGTATTTATGTATCTGTTTCTGTCTTCATTCAAACAAATATCTGTCCTATTGGGTAGCAGTCAAACACTTTGTCACAGCTAACTTTCAGTTAGCCTGGTGCTACTTATCTGAGTACAGATTATCATTTGCTCTTCCTTTTCCTTTCTCGTTTCTAAGTTATAAAGAGACAAGGTCACGTTTCCATATTATTACATGTCTGGTGGACTAGCAGGCAGAGACGAGTGATAAACATTCATAGTGGAAGTTGTAGGAGCAGCATCCTCTGCTCCTCTCCCCTGTACACAGGATTTAAACTATCCATTTTTCTAAGTCTCAACTGTTGAAGCCAACGGTGGATTGTTTTGTTGTTGAGCCTCTTTTCCCCCACTGAAGAAGAGTAGATGATAGAATATGGTGCTTTTTAAAAGAAAATTGTGGTGAAATACATATCACGTAAAATTTACCATCTTAACCACTTTTAAGTGTACAGTTCTGTACTGTTAAGTGTATTCATATTGTTATGCAATTGAATCTAGATTTCTTAAATTCATTTAGAATATAAGAGAGCATTCGGAAAATGTCAGAAAGTGAAACCCAGGTTACATAAAAAACTGGGAATGAGCGCGAGTGGCATTAGGTGCAAACACTTAGAGCATTCACACCCTCTCCTAGAGAAGCGGATGGATGCTCTTCTCGTGGGGTGGGCTTGCCGAGTGTGTCCTTCACAGAAGCGAGTTGTGCAGTTAATAGAACAGAGGATAAAGACAGGTGTGTGCTTGAGGTTCCTTTAGGAAGCCAGAAATAGTGCTAGCTTCTTGATAGAGATTTTAAAGTTTTCTTGAAGTTGTGAGTGTAGAGTGAGAGAAGGCGCTCAGTCAAATGTGAATTTACGGAATGTGATTTACACAACTTCCTAGAGTTTTTGTATTCTGTGGAGTACATAAAGTTTTGTATACTCCGTGTTTTGTATTCTCTTGCTGCACACTGAGGGATAGGTACTATTTGCTGCTGTTGTCTTAGTTTTTCTAGTGAAATACATCTTATTGTTATTTGTGAAAATATGGGCATTAACAGCCCAGAAAATTCTAAATGAGCGAGAACCTCTAAATTTATTATCATGTACACGATCACATGATTAAATGAAACAAGTTTTAAGTTAAGTAGTGAAGTGAGATTCACAAGAAAGATTGGAAACATTATTGCTTTTCACGGAAGTTCTTAGTCAAAGCAAACCTATGAACAGTTCACTGCTTTTTTTTTACACTATAAAATTTCTTTTCACAACTCCTCAGTGTTTGCACTCAGTTATTCATGATACTCACAAAACAGGTTTGAAGCTGGTCAGTCCAACAGGATGCCAACGGCAGTTCCAAAGAAGTCGTGGGTTCGTGTTTTACCAAAAGAGAAATGCCTTCACTTCTCTCTCGTGGCTTTGGAAATCCATAGCTCATTTAACGAGCTTCCATTAAAAAGTGCTGCCAAATTTGAGAAAACTTATAGAATCGTTCTGAGTTTATCTTACTCAAAACTGCTTTAGTAAACTGTTGCTTATCAGTCCTGAGAAGATGTGTTAAAACCAGTTTGGCAGCTTTTTTAATATAGCATGCTAGAGGGCCTTGAGAAAAGTGTTTTGAAACAATATCAGTGTTGGAACTAAAACTGGGTGCTTTTAAACAAGAATATTCCTGATATATATGTTTCTATGTTTGGAGGACTCATCGTTTAAAAGCCAAGATTTCATGACAGGGCTTGATTACCTATGGAAGCTTTTCTGATGGTAGCAGTGCCATGCGTCAGCAATTTAGTTTCCCCAAGAACTTGGGGGAGAGTGTATTTTGTACGAATACCTAAGTATTCACAATCAATCCTGTGCCCACACACCCCTCCAAATATCATTTACTGAATTCTATTTAGAAGCAGACTTTCTGTAGACTTTTGGATTCTTGGGACTCTAATGGTATAGAAATACAGATTTCAGATGAGAGCTCTCTCTAAAGGATGAATTTGAGAGTCACGGAGTTATTTTTAATAAGATCCTGTCACTCGAGCGATTTGAAGGGTATCAATCGACTATTGCATCTTGCAGTCGTGGCATATGTTTGTCCTTCCCTATGCAGTGTAGTCATGAGCTTAAACTGATTTGTCACAGGAAAGTGGCAGTTAATTCATTTTGCTGCACCACAGATCTATAGAAAACCTAAGTCCAGATGGTCCTGGGAGTCTAGCATATCTCCATTTTGACTTTTCTTTTAAAGCTGAGGTCTTATATTTTACTAGAAGAATACTCCAGCTTTTAAAATCAAAGAGTCCAGCAATCTACAAGAGCCTGTTTTCACGGTGAAACTCTGTGGTGAAAGTGTAGGAAATTACTGTCCTTCGTGTTAGTACAGAAATATAGTGTTCTACAGCTCTGCCCCTTTGCGTTGTCATTCCTCTGCTTCAGCAGGCCTTCTGCCTCCTGAAATGTCAGCCTAGCCCTCCAACTCCCGTGTGTTTTACTTTTGATTACTTTGGTCCTCCGCCAGCCTCCTATTTGACACTTTGGGCATCAGCAGTGTAGGTGCTTCTTGATGTTGAGCTGTTAATCTTTTTATTATTTCCTGTCACTTTTTCCCATGATTGATGCTCTTGAGCTTGAGGCGAGGGGAAGTGATGAAAATGACTTTGAAAACAGCTTTGAAAAGGAGTATGTTAAATTGGACTTGAGTCTTACCTGAGAGCATAAATTGAGTGAAACAGCAGTCTGTTTTGTAAGGCAGGCACTTGCAATGAGTGAGCTGCCATTGCAATGGATGCCTTGTAGTAGAAGAGAAGGAGGGGGTTCCTGGTGTTTTTGCAGTGATTGGGATCTCCAGGTCTGTGGAATGAGGTATGACGAGAACTCACGTATTTAGTTCTATGGAAAGGTTACAGGAAGGGTTCCTCTTTCCTTTGGAATTAAAAATGAAATTCTTGGGCCGGCCTGGTGGCACAGCGGTTAAGTTCACATGTTCTGCTTTGGCGGCCCGGGGTTCGCTGGGTCGGATCCCAGGTGCGGACATGGCACCGCTTGTCAAGCCATGCTGTGGCAGGCGTCCCACATATAAAGTAGAGGAAGATGGGCACGGATGTTAGCTCAGGGCCAGTCTTCCTCAGCAAAAAGAGGAGGGTTGGTGGCAGATGTGAGCTCAGAGCTAATCTTCCTCAAAAAAAAAAAAGAAAGAGAAATTCTTTTTGAGGTGTAGGCATCACCAAAACTCGGACCCTGTTGTCTCCCCTGTATTCCCTCTACCCTGTATCCAGTTCACTAATTTTTATTCTGTCTTTGGAACCGCACCCTCCCCACCCACCACCCCACCCCCAGCCCCGTAGCATGCAAGGTGACCCACTGAAATGTGAGACCAAAATATTAGAACCTCTATTGTATTCTTATCTTGTCTTGTTTTTTTACTTTGTTAAAATATGGTAAAATAGATATAATGTAAAATTTGCCATTGTAATCATTTTTAAGCCTATAATTCAGTGGTATTAATTACATTCACAATGTTGTGCAACCATCACCATTTCCAAAACTTTTTATCACCCTAAACAGGAACCCCATACCCACTAAGCAATAACTCCCCATATCCACCTTTACCCTCTAAACTACTTTCTGCATTTTATACCCATTTTAAATATTTCATATAAGTGGATCATACAGTATATGTCGTTTTGGGCCTGACTTACTTCGTTTAGCATAATGTTTTCAAAGTTCATCCATGTTGTAGCACGTGTCAGTACTTCGTTCCTTTTTATGGCTGAATAATATTCCGCTGTCTGTGTATACCACATTTTGTTTATCCATTCATCTGTTGATGGACATTGCATTGTTTCCCCACTTTGGCTATTGTGGATAACGCTGCTGTGAACGTGAGTGTACAAGTATCAGTTTGAATCCCTGTTTTGAATTCTTTTGAGTATATACCTAAAAGTAGAATTGCTTTGTCATGTGGTAACTCCATGTTTTAACATTTTGAGGAACCACCAAACTTTTTTTTACAATGGCTGCACCATTTTACCTTCCCACCGTCAAGATTTGAGAGTTCTAGTTTCTCTCTGTCTTTACCAGCCCTTGTTATTTTCCGTTTGTTTTGATTAGAGCCACCCTAGTAGATGTGAAGTGGTATCTCATGGTTGTGATATTCATTCTCTGAGGACAGTGATGTTGAGCATCTTTTCATGTGCTTATTGGCTGTTTGTATACAGTCATGCATTGCTTAAGATGGGGACACATTCTGAGAAATGTGTCAGGAGATTTTGTCATTGTTTGAACATCATAGAGGCTACTACACAAACCTAGATGGTATAGCCTACTACACACCTAGGCTATATGGTACTAATCTTATGAGACCACCGTCACATATGCGGTCCATTGTTGACCAAAACGTCATTATGCAGCACATGACTATCTTCCTTGGAGAAATGTCTATTAAGTCTTTCGCATTGTCCATTTGTGTATATGTTTTATAATGTCTAATAGTAGTATATAAATAAAAATATGCATATTTTTGGATATATGCAAAATGTTTTTTAAAGATGGGGGATGCACTTTTAAAGTTTGGAGGCCATTATTATGGCCTATGACAATGATCCAGTTTATTTCTTACAGCCTAACATTAGCAGGAAACTATTGATGAATATTCATAAGCTTGGTCGGGGGAATCTTATTTGGTCAAAAGTAATGTGTTTACTGGTGCCTCCTTATGAAACTAACCTCAAGGTCCCAAGGCTATCTTTTAGGACGTTTCCTTTTGGCACTTAAGAAAGTAAATCTCCTTGGAAGGGCTTCAAGTTAGATTTGCCTTCTGCTCAATCCCATTTTGTGGTAATAATGGCATTTCAGAGTTCAGAGTTCTCTATTAACAGAGAAATGGTTTTTCATACCATGTCACATATGAGAGCCAAAAGGCATAGAATAAATTGAAAGGGAGAGGCTTGGCTCTAAAATAATAATCCTAATTATTACTGTTATCATTATTAGAATGTCATTTATTAGACTCATTTGATTATTTAGAGATTAGCTTTGGGGGGATGGAACCGGCCTGTTTAATGACTCAGTAAGAGCATTTTAGGTCTGGGGTGTTGATTTTTTTTAACAGATTGGTTTTCCCATTGTTCTTCTATTTTCTGAAGGTAAACTTTGTGAAGTTACACTAAAATGCCCGCTTTTATCAAGGGCATGACATCACCATCCTAGCCCATCCTGGTGTATTTCTTGGAAAGTGTCCACACTGGCAGGCGTTTTCCAAATAAAACAGTTGTTTCAGTAAACAAGTGTTTTATCCAGCAGCCCAAGTGGAGAATTTTAAAACCAGTGTTTGTTTTGCCAGCAAACATTTTGTTTCAATCTTTGCAGCTAAACAAGTGGGTGAGGTTTAAGTGGCCTCCTGGTAACAACAAATGCAGAACCATTTTCAGAAAATTCCGCTCTGGCAGAGCGAAATTTATTTGCTGTCAGAGTATGAATTTAGACTTTCGGGGAAATAATTTGTACTTTTTGTATAGTTCTGTGCTTAGTTGCAGTCACAGTGGAAAGTCTTAGGTTTGGGTAAGGTCTGTTAATTCTTTTTGAAGGCAAAAAATGAAGAAATATAAAAGTTATTAAATAAGAAGTGTTGTTATAGTGGTATATTTAAATTTTATAGCTTGCCTTTACAATGTGACTGAAATGTCATCAGGTATTTGCTCTGCTCTGCATTTCTTACCTCTTTTCTAATTATTTTCATGGTGATTCCTTTAGTGTATAATACAGTACAACATCCATGTTAATTATCAGCTTTTATCTTTTAGCTTTTATAAAAATAGTTGTAAAATCAGATTTTGGTGAACTATAGTTGCCTTTACTCAGGGTTCCTGTAGTTGAACGGTCTTGCTGTCTTTAATGGTTTATCTTTGGAAATGTGTCCTTGAATTTTTAAATTTGAAAGTTTGATTGTGGCGTGCTTTTCTTTTTAAAAGGCAGGCCTCTTTCCTATCCAGGAAGATGCAATTGCAATTTCTCAAGGGAATAGTGAGAAATTATGCACATAGCGTATGTGCAGAAGAGTGTAGGAAATAAATATATATGGTTTAAAGACTAATTAGCAAGTGGACATGCAAGTAACCCCATCCAGATTAAGAAATAGAACAGTGCCTTAGAACCTTCTCTACTTCAAACCCACCTCCCTCTTCTCTCCAAGGAAGTTCACAGCTATGTAGATATCCTTAAATGACATCACTTAGTTTTGCAAATGTCTGGTATGTATTAAATACTTAAACATGTAAATTGTTTGTTTTTACCAACAATATGATTGCAAGACTTAGCCACGTTGATGCCTTTGGCTGTGATTTGTTCCTTTTCATTGGTTAGTATTCCTCTGCGCTACGACGATGCGTTTATCCATTTTACTGTTGATGGACATTTGAACTGTTTCTACCTTTTGGCTCTTATGACAAAGGCTGCCGAGGACATTCTTATATGTATATATATCTGCTAGTACAGTTGTGCAAAAGTTTTTCTAGAGTGTCTTGGGAGGTAGATTGTTCAGTCATTGGGTGTAGTTTTAACTTGATGCTCTAATTCCAAATGACTTTCCAGAGTGCTTGTTCCAGTTTGTCCTCCCTTTAACAGTGAGTGAGAGTCCTTACTGCTTCACGTCTTCACCACAACTTGGTATTGTTAGATTTTTAAATTTTTGCCAATCTAGTCAATATGAAGTGATGTCTCATTGTGGTTTTAACTTGCTTTTCCTTGATTAATTATAAGGCTTATTGGCCTTTTGGATACCCTTTTCTCGGAAGTGTTTATTCAAACTTTTTGCCCATTTTTCTATGGATTGTCTTTTTCTTGCCAATTCTTTACTGATTTGTAGGACTCTTTTATTCTAGTATGAATCTTTTGTCAATTGTATGTGTTGCAAATATCTTCTCCCACTTTGTGACTCGTCTTTTTACCCTGTTTATGATGCTTTTGGATGCACACAAACTCTTAATTTTAATATCATTGGGTTTATCAGTCTTTTCCTTTATGGTCAATACTTTTGTATCTTGTTTGAGAAATTCTTCTCTTTCCCAGGTTCATGAAGATTTCTCCTGTATTCTCTATAGTTTTTCCTTTCACATTTTATTTTATTGTATTTCACTTATCTGAAACTGATTTTTGTGAATGTTGTAAGGTAGGGGTCCCTCTTCTTTATGTTTTCCTCCCCAAAGCCCCAGCACATGGTTGTATATCCTAGTTGGAAGTCGTTCTGGTTCTTCTATGTGAGCTGCTGCCACAGCATGGCAACTGATGGTTGATGGGTGGTGGGTGTGGTTCTGTGACCGGGAAGTGAACCCAGGCTGCCAAAGCAGTGAGCACTGAACTTTAACCGCCAGGCCATTAGAGCATTTTTTAAAAATCTAAATAGATATTTTGTTGTCCAGGCACTATTTATTGAAATGTCCATCTTTTCCACTTCATCTGGAATACTGTACGTGTCATATATCGATTGGCCATTTGTATTATGTCTGTTTCTGTGCTCTCTATTCTGTTCCTTTGGTCTCTTCATCAATCCCCGATCCAACCGTACGCTATCTTAATGATCACAGCTTCATAGTGAATTTGCGATATATCTGGGAGGGCCTGTTCTTCTATCTAGTGCTTCAAGCACGTCTTGGTGCTCCTGTTTTTTTGCCCCTCTATATAAATTTTAGAAACAGCTCAAATTCCCTAACAAAACATTCTGGAATTTTTATTAGGACTGCATTGAATCCATAGACCAGTTTGGGGAGAACTAACACGTTTACAACAGAGAGTCTACCACATGGAAAGGCAGCGTGCCTTTTAAAGGATGGTGCCCAGCTTCCTGGCTTCAGATCCTGGTTCCAGATCCTGGTTCCACTCCCCATTGGCCACAGGACCCTGAAGCATTTATTTAACCTCAGTGTGCCTCAGTTTCTTTACTTGTAAAAAGGGATCATAATAGTACCTGTCTTTTATAGGATAATTGAAAGGATTAAATGATTAAATGTTGTATATAATATGTATAAAGTGCTTAGAATAGTGTCTGGCACATAGTAGGCATTACATAAGTGCATGAATGCTGATTTCTTTATATCTTCTTCAATGTCCCAAGAAAGTTTTATAATTTTCTTTATAAAACTATATATAATATATATAAAATATATTGCTATATATGCAGATCTTCCTTGACTTACAATGGGGTTACGTCCCGATAAACCCATTTTAAGTGAAAATATCCTAAGTCGAAAATGCATTTAATCCACCTAACCTACTAAATATCACAGCTTAGCCTCACCTACCTTAAATATGCTCAGAACTCTCACACTAGCCTGCAGATGGGCAAAATCATCTAACACAAAACCTATTTTATAATAAAGTGTTGAATATCTCATGTAATTTGTCGAATACGGTACTGAAAATGACAAACAGCGTGGGTGTCTGGGTGCAGAATGCTTATAAGTCTGTTGGTTGTTCACCCTTGTGATCTCAGGGCTGCCTGGGAGCTGCAGCTCCTGCCACTGGCCCAGCATCAGGAGAGAATCCCACTGCATAGTGCTAGCCCAGGAAAAGAGCACAATTCAAAGTTCGAAGTGCGATTTCCACTGAATTCGAATTACTTCTTTTTTTTTTTAAAGATTTTATTTTTTTCCTTTTTCTCCCCAAAGCCCCCCCAGTACGTAGTTGTATATTCTTCGTTGTGGGTCCTTCTAGTTGTGGCATGTGGGACGCTGCCTCAGCGTGGTTTGATGAGCAGTGCATGTCCGCGCCCAGGATGCGAACCAACGAAACACTGGGCCGCCTGCAGCGGAGCGTGCAAACCTAACCACTCGGCCACGGGGCCAGCCCCTCGAATTACTTTTGTACCATTGTAAAGTTGAAAAATTATAAGTTGACCCATCATAAGTCCGAGATCGTCTGTACATATAACATATAGAAATATATATAATATATATATATATCTAGGAATCTTAATATTTTTGATGATGTTGAAATAGTATTTTAAATGTTTCTTGGGGTGTGTACAATATTGTGTTTTTATTTAGTATATTTTATGAGCCAATTATCATAATCTTTGATTAATAATTATTAAGTGCTTGTATGGCATAAGATGCTGCTTAGGGCAGACAAGAAATATGGACACTTCCGTTTGGGTGTTTGCCCATCACAATTACTGCTCTGGTCTCATGGGATTGAACATTTTACCCATTTTGCATAATTTTGAACTGTTGTATCCCATTGACTTCTGTTGTTGAACCCCGTCTGAGCATTTTGGCAGTCTGGTTCATTGTATCTTGTATATCAAGCAGCTTTCAGGTCATTATTTCTTTTAAATTTATGAGATTAATATATTTCAGTATTTGTTTATAGACCACCCACAGTGTGCTTGAGACCCTTCTAGGTTTTCTTTTCTTTTCTTTTTTTTAAGATTGGCACCCGAGCTAACAATTGTTGCCAATCTTCTTCTTTTTTTTTTTTTTCTGTTTTTTCTCCCCCAATCCCTCCAGTACGTAGTTGTATATGTTAGTTGTGGGTCCTTCTCGTTGTGGCATGTGGGATGCTGCCTCAATGTGTCCCGACGAGTGGTGCCATGTCGGCACCTAGGATCCGAACCATCGAAACCCTGGGCCGCTGAAGCAGAGCACAGGAACTTAACTGCTCGGCCATGGGGCCGGCTCCTAAGTTTTATTTCCGCTGCTCTTATTTTCCCCCAAGTTCTGTACTCACGATGCCACACCCCATGAGAGTGGAGTCCCATCTTCATACATTGACTTGCATCCAGTGTAAGTCATCTTTCTCTGGACAAAATCTTATATTGTTCCTTTTCCATTTGTCACAGACATCTCTATGGAGTTATAATATTTTTTTTTTTTACCAGAATGTTGATTTTCATTTGGTCTTCATTTATTCTCCTTAGAAAAGGCAGTAGTCAGTCCATGTCTAGCTGTAGCTTCACCACCCAACTGATTTGGATATTCGCCAGCTCTCTGATGGTAGATGCGCGCTGAACTGATTCATCCGCACGAATTCTGACGGAAGGAGTGTCAAGATTTTATAATTTTTTTAAAAGAAAGAAAGTAAAAGAAAAAAATATATCTGCACATCTACAGGTTCCCCTCGCCTTGTGTCTCCTCTGGTTTCAGTTCTGAGCTTTCTGGTCATGCGGTACCCCGCCTCACGTGGGAGGCGGAGACCCAAGCTGCGAGGCCCTGGGTGATTTCACTTTGTATTGCAGGAGGCAGAAACTCAAAGTGAAACCAATGAAAAAACCAATGTGTTCTTAATGGTTTTTACCCAAACCATAAATCCGTCTCTTGGAGGGAGAGGGAAATCACCCAAAATTTGATCCGGTTTCTTCAGCATGTTCCAGGCGGTATTTATCAGTTCAATGACCGTCTGCTGGGACTCACTCAACGGGTTCGTTGAAAGTGCAGATTCCTGGGCGTGACCTAGACAAGGGGTGGGGAGGAGGTAGGGATTTGAATATTTTAAAAGCTCCGCTAGGACCGACTGGCCCGGTGGCGCAGCGGTTAAGTTTGCACCTTCCACTTTGGCTGCCTGGGGTTCGCTGGTTCGGATCCCAGGTGCGGACACGGCACTGCTTGGCAAAAGCCATACTGTGGTAGGCGTCCCACGTATAAAGTAGAGGAAGAAGGGCACGGATGTTAGCTCAGGGCCAGTCTTCCTCAGCAAAATGAGGAGGATTGGCGGCAGATGCTACCTCAGGGCTAATCTTTCTCAAAAATAAATAAATTAATTAAAAGAATTAAAACATAAAAGCTCCCCTGGTGATTCTGACCGTCAGACAGGACCTGATGACAATTCCAAAGGTATGGGCTCAGGCTTTCATTGATCACGTGTTGCTTGGTGGAGAAATTTCATAAGAGATTTAATCTAACATAGCCAACATCTGTTAAGTGCCATGTGTCAAGCACTTCACATTTAAACTTACGAGTAGACTAGTATTATTAGCCCCATTTTATAAAAGAGGAAACTGAGGCACAGAGAGGTTAAATAACATGCCCAGAGTGAAACAGCTGATGCAGAATTAGCACGGTGTTTGTGGATCCTCAAAGCAAAATCCTGACTCTTCGTTAATTACAGATAAACTGGGCTCCAGCAGATATGGGCCCAAAGGGTCTACTCGGATCATAATCCTGTGTTGGGATTGTGTGTGCCTTATAAATTATTCATTGCATTAGTAAGTCTTTACTGAGCATTTAGAGTCCCCATGGCTTCGGGTAGGGATTCCACAAAAGGAAGGCATATACAGGAAATTGTGGTGTAGCAGAGAAACTAGTAGCTTTTCAGCAGATGCCCGTGCATACATGAGAGGGCTTTGGGGTGGAGTGGGGGAACTGCTGGCCTTTGAGCTGTTACCTTGTACCAAGCTCTGTGCTAAGTGTTTTACGTGTATTTTCCCATTTATTCCTCACAAGCGCCCTCTTCATTAACTTCTATTAATAATCTATTGAACAGGGAACTAAGGCTTAGAGACAGGAAGAAACTTGCCTGTGGTCATACAGCTTCTGCGTCGTGGTTGTGATAGGAAGATAATGCCTGTCCCTCTCCAGAAACTAGCTTTCATCCTCTGTATTTTCTGCTTTTCACTATGCAATTAAATAGGATTTTCTGTTTTCTAGAGGAGAATTGCTGTTCATCTGATAGTGACCCAGACAGCCCAGTCACTAAGATCACTCTGGGGTTTAAAGAGATCCTTTCAATGGCTTATAGTGTTATTCTTCGTTTGCTTGGCCTCCCCATTTTGTCCCCTGGTTCTCTTGTCCTTGCTGGCCCTTGGGCCAGGGAAGAATCCTTCAGAGCTGATATTATCACGGCCAGGTTCATGGCCTACAACAAGGCTGACGGATGCCTCGGGTCCGGAGGAGGCCCAGAGCTGTTCCTGAAGGAACGTCATGGCTTTGTCCCTAGGTGCTCCCTCTCCTTAACCCTGTGCGGCGGGGTCGCCGTCTTGCCCTCATCGGGATCCTTAATTTTCACGGAAGATGTTCAGTGTCTGGTACTGTGCCCTACGAAGGTGGGAATTCAATATAATTGTTTTGAACCACTTCAGAATTGCAGAGTGTTTGGTCGTGAAGAAACCTTAGAAGTCATCTAGCTCACTTTCTCCATCGTACTGAAAATCAAGTGACCGATTAAAAATAACTAGTTAGTGGCCAGACTACAACACCTTCCTTCTGCTCCTTTAATCTGATTTTATGCTCGCACTGCCCTCATCAAGCTGAATCATGTCATGAATAAGCCATAAGAATTTTAACTTCAACATGATTCGTATGGTAGGGCTTTCTTTTTAAAGGCAGATTTACCTTCTGTATTATGTATTATTTAGGCCGGTGACTCTCTTCAAATGTTACCAGGCCTGCCAGAGAGTATAATATCCAGCAAAGTGGAAAAGCCACTTATGGGTATTCCAGTTGCTCATACGTCATTTTTTTTTTTGAGGAAGATTAGCCTTGAGCTAACATCTGCTGCCAATCCTCCTCTTTTTGCTGAGGAAGACTGGCCCTGAGCTAATGTTCGTGCCCATCTTCCTCTACTTTATATGTGGGACGCCTGCCACAGCATGGTGTGATAAACAGTGTGTAGGTCTGCACCTGGGATCCAAACCAGCGAACCCTGGGCTGCGGAAGCAGAACGTGCGAACTTAATGGCTGCGCCACCGGGCTGGCCCCTGCTTACACATCTTCTTAATGCTGAAGAAGAAAACCTAACAAAAAGATAATAAAAGGAAAGGGTACATATTGTTGTTATTATTATTATTATTATTACTTTTTAATCTATTCCAGGCCTCCTACCTTATTGTCAGTGCCTCAGACACACAGACGTGGGTTGTAACTTATGCCATCCCTTGGACCTAATGTCCTTGGAGAATGGGCATATGAGTGGAGATATGGAGATTCTAATAAAGAATCCATTCATTAAACTGACTATTTCCTTCTTTAAAAATAACCCCATCAGTATCGAATAATTAAGGCAGTAACATCAGGGCCCAGGCCTCTGACCCTTTGCTTTGTCCTTCCACTCTGCTCCATTCTAATTTTGTCACATTGACTTCACACTGAGAAATAGTAGAAGAGCCCCATGGCCTTTTTCTTTTCTTTTCAATATTTTATTGAAGAAGTATAATATCCTCATAGAAAAGTGCACATATCATAGATAAATAGCTCCCTGAATTTTCACAAAATGAACACCCGTGGGAGCTTTTGAGTCCTGCCGACCTGGTTTCATAATCTGACTTCTCCACTTGCCATCTGTGTAACCTTAGGCAAGTTACTTAACCTTTCTGAGCCTCAGTTTTCTCACACGTCAAATGGGGAAGAGATAATAGCATTTCATAGGTATTTGTGGAGAGGGAAAATATAATACGGACATATAACTTACCTGGCGTTCTTCTTCCATTTCTCTAATCCCGGGGGAACTTCTGCCCACGAACACCCTCCAGGTGGATCAGAGTGTGGTAGGTAAGAGTGTGTAATGCTCAGTAACGGCTCATGTGTATCTGGAAACGCAGTAACAATATGGACAGAAAACACGTGGCCCCGGGCTTCCCTGCTTCTTACTTCGCTACAACTGATTTTGGCACCTTCTCCAGACCTCACCTGAGAAGGTTGGTTTCAAGTAGATTAAAGATTCACCCTGTTTACTTATTCATATATAACCTGCTTCATCCCAAAAAGCGATAATAGAAATACTCGTGGTACAACAGTATTTAAAACAAATACGTAAGTAGGTGATGGAGGCTAACGTGGAAATGTAAGCTAAAGCTTGGGGTAAGGTTGATACTCAAAATATGTCGTGAAAACCAGATCATTTGCTAGATGTGGGTTTCAGAGTTGGCTTTGAGCTTCCTAGTGCTCAAAGCAAAAAGGAGAAATGATTAGTAGTAAGATTCCGAGGGCCCTTCTAATATGACGACAAACCAGTTGTGCAGGAGAAATTCAGTTTTGTTCTGGGCACCAGGACCTTCCTTCCATGGGTCTTCACAAAGAGAACTTGATGTGAAGTGGCGGGATTCCCTGTAATAAAATTATCTGATTTATAATGCTGTGTCTTAGGCTCTGCTTCACTGTATACATGGGGCACAAAGCAAACGCCTGAGTTACTAAAAATAGTTTTATAAATGAACACGAACTGATAAAATTCTATTTTCCAGTTTATTTCAAGGATACAAAGAAACTTCATACAAGCTGGTTACATGTAACCAATAGATCCATTTATGAAGCTTCTAAATCTGCCCAGCAGTGGCTTGGTAAATGGGAATTCTGTGTTTAGGCTGGATGGGGAAAGAAGAATCTTCTACTACTCTTCCTAAAGAAGTCTCTAAGGAGGAAGCATGATTTTTAGGAAGTGCTTGGGAAAAGGAGGTCAGGAGAAGCCGAGGCAGCGTGGACTTTCTGGGTGAAAGCTACAGTCAGAGATAATGCAGGCTTGTGCCATGAAGGACTTGTCTTTGGGGAGATGAAAAATATGCTTACTTGAAAAAATTATAGTACCCTCACCACTGAGGAACAGGTTTGGGGGTACAATAAATGGTCAGTTTTGGACATGTTGGGTTCGCAGCTCCCCTGCTAGGGAAGTTCTGTTTTACACACACACACACAGGTATGCTTGTCATTGTAGGATCCAAGGATTACATCCTTGTTAGCTAGAGTGCTGGCAGATTCCAGCTGAACGAGGACGTATACATCGAGGCAAATGATTAAAAATAGGGTTCAGTTTTGAAATTTGAAATTCAGATATTTGTAAAAGAAGACCATCCTTAATAGAAACAAATATGGGGCTTTATTGTCATCATTGGTAGAACAGTGGGTCTCAGAGTCTGGTTTGGGGAACCCTAGGGATCCCTGACATCTTTTCAGCGGGTCCATGAGGTCAAGACCATTTTTACAACAATAAGATTTGTTTTTCCTCTGAACTAACCGAGAGGGTATGTGATGTGTGATATCTCCACAGATGTTGAGAATCCACTTATCTTCTGTAAAGTCAGCCTTTAAAAGGGATGTTCAGAAATGTAAAGCAATGTATTCTCACTAAATTTTCTTTTGGAAAATAGGGTTATTTTTCACAAAAATATGCTATTTATGTTAATATGTGATAGGTTTATCGTTGTTATTTTAGATAAATTAATAAATTTAACCTACCTTCAGTTTTCTTTTTTTGTGTGTGAGGAAGATGCACCTTGAGCTAATATCTGTGCCCGTCTTCCTCTACTTTGTATATGGGATGCCTCCACAGCATGGCTGATGAGTGGAGTAGGTCTACACCCGGGATTTGAACCCACAAACCAGGGCCACCAAAGTGCAGTGTGTGCAACTTTAACGACCTGGCCACAGGGCCAGCCCCAGTTTAAATTTCTAATATGGAAAATACCAATAGATGTAACCTTCATTAACAAAAGCTCTTTGGGGGTCATCGATAAGTTTAAATGTGTAAAGGAGTCCTGAGACCAAAAAGTTTGAGGACCCTTGTGTAAAAGGTGTGCTTACCATAGACTTTGTTGGTACCATGCACTAATAATGGTACACAGAGCAGTAATGTGGTCCCTGATATCTAAGAAATGTTCCTGCGTCACTGCCTGGACACAGACCTAGAAGTAAATACACAGAATTGTTCCAAATAGTGTTGGCATCTCCACTTTGTTTATCAGTGTGTTCATATAGCAGATATTTAGTTAACACTGAGATTATGGCAATTAATAAAAGAGACAAGATCTCTACTCTCCTGGTTACTTCTGATGAAAGTGTTGAGAAATCAGAATTGTTTATAGCATTTGCAGTATATAAAAGATCAGCATATACAGGTGGTATGCAGTTGCGACTCTGGAATTGGTAGAAAGTGAACCTCTGAGCAAATGAATACTGCTCTTTGCTATGGGCCAGGCCCTGTGCTGAGTGCCTGTGTGCGTGATTTCATTTTATGGCAATCCTATGTAGTATGTAATGTTGACATCTTTATAGGTGAAGAAATAGAAACTCAGGTTAGATAATTTGTCTAAGTTGTCAGCTAATGAGAAATAGAACCAGGGTTTGTGCATTTTTATAGCATCTTTGCTTTAGGTAGTCTTTCTCTTTTAAGGAAACAATAAACTTTCCCTTTAACAATCCCCACCTCCATGTTAGAGAAAGGGACTGGCCTTGCCATATGTTTTGCAGTGTATCTTTTGGACTGTGTTCTTGCCCAGGTGCAGAGAGCAGCAGTGAAGAAACTTCACATCCAGGGTGGGAATCTTCTATCACAAAAGCAGCCAGGTGAATCTAACTGACAATATCTACAGAGGAGTTACCAACAGCATGAAACAGAGAGCCCACCCACAGGGTACCAGACGCCAATAAGATAACCAGGGCAAGGCCTGTTTCCTTGTATCTTACTTCTGCTGCAGCCAATTAAGATTTGAAATCACTTCTTTCTTTGGCAGGGCAGATTATTGTCAAGCGTCTCTTAGAGGTGACCTTTCTGGGCCTATAAATGGTTTACTTTGGACCCTGAAAGGTGTGGCGGGCCCAGTCTACAGTGTGTTTGGATTCAAAGCCAGTAAGTTGCAGCCACTTGGGTTTTTGTGGGAGCTGCCGCGGTAGGTATTTCTGGTCCTGGAGGAGTCTCCTCTGAGCTGTCTGATGCACTAGGACCCCTCCCCCTTCCACCCTCCCAGAGAACTTTCCCCATCAACCATCAGAAAGACATTGTGACCTGTGGTCAGAGCCCAGTGTAGTGACCGCGTCTTGTATCAGCCCCTCCAGAAAACAGTGTAAAACCTGTGCCCAATTCTGGAGTCTTTCAGAAGCCTCAGGAACTGGAACTAAGTCTCTTCTAACTGGAGAGCACACGTGTACGTACCCACAGATGATCTTCATGTCAAGGTGCAATTAGGGCCCCTGTTTGCCAGGTTTTTGAGTTACATACTAACTCCGCTCATATCATTCTATGATTTGAAACCCTCGTTATAAGTGTAGCTGATGAAGCACGAAGAGGTAGCTGGTAATGGTAGACTGTGTGGAGAGGAACCACCAATTATCATGTATCTGAGTTCAAAATGTTCCGTTTTACCAGTTTCCTCTGGATGGTTTCTTCTGTTGAAAAATTACTAGCTCTAGCTAGCTTGCCCACGACGCCCTCTCCCTGTGCGTGTGATGGTTCATCTTCTCACATCCTCTCCTTTCCCGGGGCTGCTTACAGCGTTCACAGAGCTGCAGCAGCCTCAGCCGAGCTCTTGCCCAACGTGTCAACTGCTCCTAACCTTTGTTCTCTTAGCTTGGTGAAGTTTTGGTACATTCTCGGGGCAGGCAGGAAAACAATACCTCTCTGCTCAGAACAGTTGTTTCCTCCTTTCGTCCCACAGTCCTCCTTACCACTGTAACTTTTTAGAGCAGGGTTTAAATAAGGGCCGTTCTCCACCGTCCTCAGATCCGGTGCCTTGGTTTGCACGTGGGGAAAGGAAGAATAGCAATCCCAGTCCAGT
Source organism: Equus caballus (assembly GCF_041296265.1). Classification (NCBI taxonomy): domain Eukaryota; kingdom Metazoa; phylum Chordata; class Mammalia; order Perissodactyla; family Equidae; genus Equus; species Equus caballus. Next base: position 8,785,745 of record NC_091703.1, read on the forward strand.
ATTTACAGCTCAGTGTGTTTTCGACTGGCAAGAGGCAATGGTGAGTTTACTTCCCTTTCTACCATCTCAGAAAATGGGTTGTCAGCTCCTCCTTCTGCCTGGCATTTCAGCAGCCCTCTTACTTCCCATCCTCAAGGTATCAGCAGACCAGTGCAGTTCAGGGTGGTGTGAACAAAGCAAGTCAGATTTTTTCATCTGTTTTAACCACCGCACCATTGAAGAGAGTCAGAATTCTTATCTCAAGTAGGGGCCAAGCCGGTCGGACAGACCCTCACTGGTGTGATGTCTGGATGGTGGTAGTAAAGCAGGGACTTGACGGGCTCACTCTGACCTTGAGCAATTTAACCTCTCTGAACCTCTCTTCTACAGAAGGGGGGGCATGTACCTGCCTCCAGGGGCAGTGGCAAGGGTTAAATGAGCTCGCCGAGGCAAACCACTCGGCTCCAGATTGAGTCAGGGCTTGTGGTACATATGAGCTTTTATTTGTGTCCAATTTCTTGATCCAAACGTGTTTCCAGTGCAAGTTTTTGTTGCTCTGAAATCCCCTACAATTAGCATTAATAAAGCCGAAGGAGACCATGTCCATGGGGGTATCCTCAGCTGCTTGGAAAGCTGGAAGGGAAACAGAACAGAGAAGGAAGTAAAAGCAATGCTTCAAGCAACTTGAGACGCAGTGAGAATTTCCCCAGAGAGAGGCTGGAGGCTGATGAGAGCACCCGCGAGATGCAAGCTGGGGAAGCCGTCCGTGTGTTTGCACCCTAGCCTGCTGGCCATTTGGGCGCTTGCCCCTCTTTTGCTGACTTCTTTTACTGCTGAACAGGCTGCCACCAGACAACTGGAGAGCTTGGCAGGGTTCCGGGGATCTGTACCAATGCCACGCCTCCTGATGACATAGCAGACACTGATGGTGCTTGCACACAGCAACGTGGCCTTGTCAAGCTCTTTCTGACTGATGCCAGCACCAGTGAGTACTTTCAGATCTCAAGTCCTGAGAAGAATACTCAGCTCGGTGCGTCGGGAGGCCCGCATCCAAATCCCAGCTTTGGATAGCTTTGGACCTTCAGCAAGTCTCGTCAGCTCTCTGAATCCAAGTTTCCTCATGCACGTATGAGTATTATGAGTATATAGATATGAGTATTACATTCATCGGGCCCTGAGATCCATCCCATGCTGACGTGTATGCATTTGAAACCTCCTCTGGGCCTTCTCCTTAGAAGCAGCACCACCCGTCAGGGTTAGCACCTGAGGCGCAGTCCCTGACTGCCAGCGCCTCTCAAACCCTGATCCATTTTTGAAAAATTATAGTTCTTGGACCCTGTGACACACAGCTGTGACCAAGGTTGCAGGAACAACTCAGCAGTTCCCAGCACACCCTGCAGCCCAGCTGCCCTACTGCTTCCCCGTCAGTCCAGCCCTTGTCAGCTTCCACCTCGAACGTACTTCTCCTCCACCACACACACGGTCTGAGAGCTAGAAACTCATCAATGAATCTTTCGCTTTCGGTGTGCTCTTCCTGAATGAGTCGTGACTTCCATTTTTTTCTAGCTTCCCTCTCTGATCTCAAGGGCCACATCTAACACAATGCTCGTGTTTAAAAAAAAAAAAGTGGGTTTTTTCAACATCTCTTTATTAATCAAAACGACTTCAGTTTAAATTAAACGCCTAACACAGAACTCGTTTAGAAGACTAGAGCTGTTCGTTAGAAAGTGAAAGTAGCTGATAATCCTTTTTGATATGTGAAAAAACTGACAAGTCATTTAAACCTCTTTCTTCCTGGTAACTTAGAAAAAATAAGCAAAGGTACTTGAATTTTGTCACCTTTGATTTTTCCCTCCTTGTGCCCAGGATAAAGATGTCATAAAAGCTTCTACGTTCCACACTCCTGCTAAACTCATAGGTAGGAGGAATAATTGGCTTTTTCCTTGAGAGGAGGGTAGTAACAGACTGTGTCTGAGCTATTCTCTTGCAAATCCCCACGGGTACTGAATAATAAAATCTGTCTAGCTTCGAGTCTGCAACTCTTCTCGCTTTCCTTTGAACAAGGGCAGTAAGTTGCTCTTTTTCTGCCCGGCTCTTGCACTGAAAAAATCCAGTAGGTGGCCAGAGAGTCTTTAGAAGACTAAAGACAGCTTCAGAGAGCCATTGGACCAGGTTTTAAAAAGAAAAGTGTGCTTGTATCTTTGTACGGCAAACAATGCTGAAGGAGTTGAATGGTGCTTCAGGACCCCGGCTTAGGGACAGGTGACTTATTTAGGCAAGTTACAAATTGACGTGTTTGACTGTAGCTAAATGAAGTTCTCAGAATAATCCCTGAAACAGGAGCTCAGAGCGCTGAAGCAAGGACTCAGACCAGACCTCTCAGCTGGCCTCATTTTTGCCTCTAATTTATGACGTGGTGTCATCCTTTGCAACTCCACACAAGAGCCCCTCGAGTATTCTCTATGGAACATGAAAGAACTCTGTCAGCACCACATGAGCCAAACCCCAGGAGTTCCCGTGGGCTGAGAACTTTGCCCTTTGTAAATCACTTTTTTAAAAATTCTAAGATGGGGAGATGGCGATAAGGAAATTGCTCTGCATTGTTTTATGGTTCTAGCATTCAGTTTCCTGTGGTGTCCCATGTTCTTTTTTGATTTGAGTCATACGAGCCTAAGGAGCAAGCCTGGCTGTGCTCTCAGTTACCCAGAACTGGCTGCGTGTACGGCTGAGTGTACATCCCGTTTACGCGGCCACGGAGTGTCCTCCGTCCCTGGGATGTTCCAGGAACTAGCTGCAAATCTGCGTTTTTGAATAAAATATTCACTGATGGTGACGGATGCCTTTAGTATTCATGAGGCAATGGTCTTTTCATATATATTATATATATGTGGTGGTAAAGTAAAATACACATTACATAAAATTTACTATTTTAACCATTTTTAAGTGTACAGTTCAGTGGCATGAGGTACCTTCACAATCACCACCATTCATCTCCAGAACTTCTTCATTTTCCCAAACTGAAACTTGGTACTCGTTAAACACGAACTCCCAGTCCTCCCTCCCCCAGCCCCTTGGCACCCACTATTCTACTTCCTGTCTCTGTAAATTTGGCTACTCTAGGAACCTCATATAACTGGAATCATACAGTGTTTATCCTTTTGTGACTGACTTATTTCACTCAGCACAACGTCTTCAAGGGTCATCCCTGCTCTAGTATGTGTCAGTGCTTCATTTCTTTTTAAGAATGAATAATATTTCATTGTATGTTTATACCACATTTTGTTTGTTCGTTCATCATCTATGAACACTTGTGTTGCTTCCAGTTTTTGGCTATTGTGAATTGTGGGTATACAAATATGTTTGAGACCTTGCTTTCAGTTCTTTTGGGTATATATGCAGAAATGGAATTGCTGGATCATGGCTGGATCATCACAGGGTAATTCTATTTTTAATTTTTTGAGGAACTGCATACCGTTTTCCATGGAGGCTGTGCTGTTTTAGATTCCCACCAGCGGTGCACAAGGATTCCATTTTCTCCACATCCTTGCCAACAGTTGTTGTTTTCTGGTTTTTTGATACTAGGCCTCCTAATGGGTGTGGGGTGGTATCTCACGATGGTTGTGGACAATGGTTGTTTTAATGTTGGTGTTTAGTGGCATGCACAGCTGAACTCTCCTACTGTGTTTCTGTGTGATGGAGCAGGCCACAAGGAGAAGGCTCCTTGCCCTTTTTGTTGCGTGGAGTTTAGAGATCTAAGCACTTGTTCTGGTCTGCTCCAGCTAAGCTCTGAGGCTCTTTGGGCAACTGCAGATAAGAGACGTGTGATCAGGACTTGCTCTTAGCTGTGTCCTGGAGAAAGGACGTTGTAGCGGCTTGGGGCGGGTTGGGATTCCTTAAAGATCTTCCTCCCCAGCACGTGGGCAGGGGCAGGGGTCCTTAATTTCCTGGTCCACTGAGGGGTGTGCTTTCACTGGCACATTTTTCAGTTTTACAAAGATATTCTACCCCTCCTGCTGCTTTAAAAAAAGACACTCACCTGCCACAAAGGCATTAGATTTCCAGAGTAAATGGAAAAATGCAAGACCTATTTATCGTAAGTTTATGTTTTAAGTAGAGTGATTGCTTTTTAGTTGATGTTGAAAATTGTGGCTCCAATTCCAGATTTTGGGTTTTATAAAAATCACTGAGATTCTGTAATCCAAGGATATAACACATGAAGTTCAATATGGGTAAGAATAAGTCCAATTAAATTAGTAAAATAATAAAGTGATACGGTTACATAAAATTTGGGAAATAGAAAAAGTATAACCTGTTCTCATCACTCTGACATTATTTCTTGATCATTTTGGTAAATTTTTTCCTGTCTGTTTTTACTTCTTTTTTTTAAAGAGATAATTGTAATAATATGTATGTAAAGTGTGTTAATTTACCCATTTGTATGTGCCCATTTACAATGCCATTTGCACTGTAGCATATGAAAGTATCCACTCATTTTGTGATATCCTGGTGGACTTTGGACTTTTTTTTCTTATTTAATAGAGAAAAATTAAAAACTGCTTAAGTTTTATTTCTTTTACAATTTTTGTTAGAGATGATTTTTTTTTTAGGTTTGTTTTTTGCTTTTTTATCTTTGACATAGAGAAGGTTCATGTTCATATTTCTATGTGGTCAGGTTATTTGTGGTCTTTCTTTTATTTATGTCTCTTTAATTTCTAATTTTATGTATGTCTAGTCCTTATTTGCATTTGAGTTTTAAAGACTCTTTCCCTTCCAGTGGTATGATACATTTTCTCTGTCCAAGAGTATGACAAATTTTGTTTTTATCTTATTTTTCTGTTTTCTGTTTTAAAAATACGTCTCTGTTTAATTAGTTCATTCACAAGGAATTTATTTTGGTGTATGGTATGAGGTAAGACTTTACTTTGATATTTTCCCCCAAATTGTTAACTAGTTATTCCAACAATAATTGACTACTGAATAGTTTTTTCCTTCTCTGATGATTATTGGTGCTTCCTTTATCATAAACTGACTTCTGGTAAGAATATTAGACAGATCTAGTCCTAGTTTATCTAATCTGTTCTGTTAATTCCTTTGTTTTTTCTTGCCCAGGCTCTTTTAATAATAGACTTATAACTGTTTTAATGTCTAGTATCTCTTCTTCCTATAATTCTGTAGCAAATTTTACTTTACTATTCTCACCTCATTGTTTCTTTTAGATGCACGTGGGAATTACTTTGTTACATTTCTCCTTATAAAATATTTTATCCAGTTGGAGTTTTGATCAGAATTGCATTTAACATGCAAATTAACTTAGAATATACGTTTTAGAAATGAAATTTTAGTCTTCCTATCTAAATCTTGCTTCATCTCTCTTTACTTATTATTAGATATATGTCCAGGTTGTGTCTGAGTGTCTTTTAAAATTTTATTGGTTACACACAAACCTTGTTGAATTTGTTGCTTTGTAAATGGGTTTTTAAAATTGTACTTCTGGATGTTTATTGCTTTCCTATAGGAAGTGTGCATGTGTGCGTGTGTGCATGCACACATTATAACTATCTACTTGACAGAGAAAAGCAGTAACATATTGGAAAGAACACAGCCTTTGGAGTCTTTGGAGTGGGTCAGAGTTGGGTTTGAATCCCAGCTCTACTACTAACCAGAGGCGTGGCTCTGAGAATACAGCGCTGCAGTGTTGGACATAGAGGATTTCAAGAAATGAAAGCTGTTAGGATTAGATTCCTCTTGAATATAGTTTTCCATTCATTTCTTTGGGATTTCTAGTTATACAATGATACCGTCTCTAATTAATGATAATTTTATCTTTTTCTTTCCAAACTTTAAATCTCTATCTGTTTCATGTCTTATTGCATTGGCCAAAAAAACTTACAGAACAATACTAAATAATTTTTTCTTTCTGAGAGCTTTTTATTCTTATTTTTAAAAGAATTCCTTTAGATTTTCACTGTGAAGTATAATCTTGGCTCTGGTTTGAAATGGATGCTCCATATGTTGGAGAAGTATATTTCAGTTCTTTTTAAGTGTTTTGAAATTAGAAATCAGTTATCTTGGAAGATTCATACAATTTGAACAACTTTATTTACAAATTACAGTATTAATGTTACCTAAGAGGAAGCATAGAAATTAAAGATCAATCCTGTCTTGAGTATACAGGTTATTATTTCCTCTAAAAATACTTGTCTCTGTATGAGGTCTTCATGAGTCCCCTTATGGATCTGAGTACTAAAAAGCAGTTAATCTCCTTGGAGGTGAGTTGGGGGCAGGGCGCATTTTCCTTTTAGTGGCCTAATCATCAGATTTTTATATACATAGAAATCTGTACTTTGCTTTTATATCTGGTTTGGGTCCCATGGGAACCTTTTAATCTTTGATTTTTACTTTGAATTCCTATGTATACTGAAACTTAGAACATTTAAGTTTTAAGTAGAAACCATATTTAAATTCTCTAATCTTAAACCAGGTATTCTTCTGGTTCAAGTTTATTGGTATTTTCATAACAATTGTTTTCCTGATGTAAAAGTAATATATATTCATTGTAGCAAATTTGGAAAATGTGGACAAGTGCAAAAACAAAAATTAGAAATAGCACGTACAGTTTTATAAGATTTTATTTTCCCTTAACTGTGTTTTGAACATTTCCCTCATTTTATGTAGCCTTCCACTTTATGACTGCTAATGGTTAACATGTTATTCCATCATGTGGATATTTTACCATTTCTGTACCAAAGCCCTATTAGTCGACCTTTAGCTTGTTTCCAGTTTTTCAGATGGCAAATAATCTAATGACAATCATCCTTATACAAATATCCTTATATACATCTCTTTAGGAAAGTTTCTAAAATTCTTTTTTTTTTTTTCCTAGAAGTAGAGTGGCTGGCTGAAAGAGGTACACATTTTTAAGGACATAATGCTTAAATTTTCAAATTTCTGTTCAGAGTAAGTGAAAACAATCATTCCCACAACAACATGTATCTTGTTTTCCTCAGCTTTGCCAAAATTAGATGTTGAAATTTGAAAACATTTTTTACCACTTTGATAGGGGGAAAAATCTTGCTGCATATTTTAATTTGCATTTCTTTTATTACTACTGAAGTTGAACATTTAAACTGTGTTATTAAGTATTTATGTTTCTTTTGTGAATTGCTCTTTTATATCCTTTGCCCATTTTGCAACTGAGGTATTCTTTTTATATTGACTCATAAGAGTCAAAGATCATAAAAATTGAGCGAAAGCATGGAACTCAGCTTTCTACATCCCGATCTCTGTTCTGCTACTTATTAGCTATGAGACTTGGGACATGTTACTTCTTAGCCACTCAGTGTCTCCATTTCTTTATTTTAAAAGTGGAACTAATTGTATCTGCCTATAGGATTGTAATGAGATATTGTGTGCAAAGTGCTTAGCATTCTTATACTTAATAAGGGCTCAATAAAGTGTAGCTTTTATTATATTGAGGCTCTTAACCACCTCTACCTGTAAATATGCTTTTTTCCTAGTTTGTAATTTCCCTTTCAATTTAGCTGATAGTGCTTTTTTAAAAAATGTATTTAAATTTAAATTTGTTGTGTAAATGAAAATGCACATCTTTTCCTTTATGGTTTATTCCTTTTCCCTAAAAAACCCTCTGTACTCCCAAAGATCAGATAAATAGTTAGCTATTTTTCTTCTGGTTCTTTTATCATTTTATATTTACATTTAATTCTTTAATCCATTTGGAATAAGTTTTAGCCTTTGGTATAAAGTTAGTTTGAAGTTGGTGTGAATTGTTTTCCCTTTCAATGGTTCCAACTATATTGACTAATCTATCCTTTTCCCCACTGATTTGAAGTGCCATCTTCATCATATACCAAACACTTTGAGGTGTTCTGTTTGATTCCATTGATAAATGGATCATTGCATTGGCACTATAGCATGGTATATAGCATAAATGCATTAGGTGCATTCTAGCTTTATTGCACGTTTAATATCTAGATGCACCCAACCCCTCTCCCTCCTGTCTATTTGTTTTGAAACTGCAAGTTTGTTTCTGTGTGTAACTACAGACATACAGACTGCTCACGGTATAAATTTTTTTGTCATCCTATACAGTGCAGTAGAAAGAACTTGGGCTATAGACTCAGAGGACTTGGATTCCAAACCTGGCCCCACCACTTACTAGCTGTTTAAGTTGGGCATATTATGCACTCTCCGTGTGCCTCAAGTTCTCTGTCAAAGTAATCACATGAAAAGCAGCACTTATTCCAAATTCATCTGAAATAACAGGACCAACTAGACCAATCATAGAGTCACATTACTCAGGTCTGTCCCTTTCTATAAAATAAGCCATTGTTTTAATGACTGCAGAACAGTTATAACTCAGTATTTTGGTTATAACTATTTTATTTTGTCTATAGTTACTATAATATAATTTAAATAACATTAAGAACGATTATGAGCAACTTTACTTTATAAGGATCTTATATGCACACACATGCACACACATATAAATCCACCTCTATAGACATAGTCATAAATGGATGATTATCACGTAGCAGTTAAGAAATAATGACCTTGATGTGGCACTATTCCGTTATTTTTCTTAAAACAAAAAAGATTGCATAGTGAATTTGATGTAACCTTAACACTTTTATTGAATTAAGATATATGTGTTTGATTGCAAAATGTCAATATTAAGCATCAAACTTTTAAATAGATAACAAGGGCTACAGTTTACTGTACACCTACCATGGCCCGGATGCCTTTTTTGAGTGCTTTCTACATGTCATCTCTTTTAATCCTCATGACAATGCCCAGGTGGTTATTACGTCTGTTTTATAGTTGAAGGACCTGAAGTTCACTAGAGTGAGACACCTGTGCTCATGACAGCTGGTAAGTGACAGAGCCAGGAGGGAACCCAGGGCTGTCTCCTGTCCTAATCCATGCTCTTTCCACTGTAACCTGCCACTTCCAAGTGTATTTGCAGTCCTTGTTTTGCTTTATAAAATCCAATTTCTGAGAAACTGGAGAAAAAAGAAAAACTCTTCTTTTAGTTGAAGCCTAAAACTTGGATTTCAATTTAGGAATAAAACATGATCCACTACACAACGTTGTGGCTGGAATGCCTAGGAAATATGAAGAGCAGATATAGTGTGGTGATAAACTGGCGGGAAGAGGACTGGATCTGATGTGGAGAGAGCCGTGTATTTTAAAATTTGAATGACCTATGTTGTCTGTTACATTCTGTACATAATTGCTCCACGTCCTTGACTTTGATAGAAATACTTATGACACTAAAGACAGTCACTTCATGTAATGGATTCAATGAAACTGTTTCATTTTCTTCCTTGTAACAAAATCATTGCATGTTTATTGCAGAAAAGTGAGAAAATAGATATAAGCCGAATGGCAAAACATAAAAATCCCTCATAATCTCACTACTCCAAAATAACCACTGTTTAATTTTTTGGTGTTTACTCCTTGTGTCTTTTTTTATTTGCATGTGAGTATAACTTTTTGTTGTTGCTTACAAAAATGGGATTATCTATAGGTAGCCAGCTTTTTTTACTTAAAAGTAAATCATGAACTTTTTAAATGAAATTAAGCATTCTTCTCCAGGGTTATTTTAATAGGTGTAAGGTCTTCTTTTCATGGATGTATAATAGTTTTAGTAGTTAATTTTGAATTCCTAAACAGATTGCTTCCAATTGGCTTTACTTTTAGGATGATCACAAATTTGTCTTGCCATAATATCTTCTAATCCTGTCTTGCTGCTCTGAGGTCTTCTCATTCTATTGTGTCTCCACATAGGCGCTTGTATCCCAACATCCTAGCTTATGGTTCTGATGAAATTGTTCTAGTTTACAAATATTCCCTATACTTGGGCAGATGAAGTTTAGGCTTTGGATGCTGTATTAGTCTGTTACAGCTGGGTAGCTTAAACAACAGACATTTATTTCCTCACAGCTCTGGAGGTTAAAAGTACAAGATCAAGGTGTCAGCAGGGTTGGTTTCTTCTGAGGCCCCTCTGCTGGGCTTGTAGATGGTCATCTTCACCCTGTGTCTTCACATGTTCTTCTGTCTGTGTGTTAATCTCCTCTTCTTATAAGGACACCAAGCCATATTGGATTAGGCCCCACCCTGATGACCTCACTTTACCTTAATTATCTCTCTGAAGGTCCTGTCTCCAAATACGGTCACATTATCAGGTGCTGGGGGCTAGGACTTCAACATATGAATTTGTGGGGACACAATTCAGCCCACAACAGAGGCATACACTGGCTTTATTGTAAAAGGTCCCACTGAGGAAGCAACTTGCAGTGTAGCTTTTAAAGTTTTCATGACATTGTATTGTTTGAAACCCAACAGACCTTTAGTCTGTAAAACCCACCAGGGCAAGGATCTTATGTGCTTTGTTTACTGTTATACGTGAAGCCTGGAACATCATCAGTGTCTACCAATTGCTGGTTGACTGAATGGGTAAATGAATGTCAAGTTTCTTTAGTAACATAAAGAAGTAACATAAGTCAGCCTCCATACTTTAAAATATCTTTTTTTTTTTAAAGATTGGCACCTGAGCTAACAGCTGTTGCCAATCTTCTTTTTTTTTTCTGCTTTTTCTCCCCAAATCCCCCCAGTACATAGTTGTATATTTTAGTTGTGGGTCCTTCTAGTTGTGGCATGTGGGACACCACCTCAACGTGGCCTGATGAGTGGTGCCATGTCCACGCCCAGGGTCCAAACCGGCGAAACCCTGGGCCGCTGAAGCAGAACATGCGAACTTAACCACTCAGCCACGGGGCCGGCCCCTAAAATATGTTATTTTTTGAGCGTGTACTCCTTTACTTACCTGAGGTGTGTATAAGATTGTGTGTGAAACTGCTAAGTCCATTGCCTTATGGAAGTCGGAGGCAGTGGGTAAAATTGTCCTAATTCCCTAGTCACTGTGCTAACAAGCAAGCACTAGATAATGACTTTCTTTCTTTCTGAGGGAAAGAGAGAGAATTTTCTGTCTGTTAGGATATACACATTGTTATTTTCAGTGTTCACAAATTGTCAGGGTTTTTCACGGCTATTGAGTTGTGTGATTTACTACAACTTCTTCAGCACTTTTTACCCTTGAAAATTCTTGTCTGATCCTTTGACCTGGGAACATAGGGACCTATTCTGTGAGCAAGATGACCAGTGGCCTGGCAGTGTGGACAGAGTCATTGGGAATACTAAAGCAGTGTCAGTGGTCTCCACTTACACGTACGGTTTGGGGCTCTACTTAACTGAAACCGAGAAATTTTCCTTTGGTTCTGTGCAGTCTCAATTTTACACACAAAGGTACACATGCATGCTACTTTGAAGACTACTTTGAAGAAGTATTCATTTCACTTACTTATACTCTGGTTTGTGAATGAAGAGCTCTGTCCTACAAAGAAACAAATATTGAATTATAAGTACAAGTCTTTTAGGCAAAGAAAGAAACTTCATCCAGTGAGAGTGGAGCAGTTTTTTCTAACATCTGCCTTCTTGTCTTAAGGCAGGAGGAGGGATGGCTGGCCCTTTCTGAGGTTACATCATTTTAAAATTCTAGTAAGCAATAAACTTATGTCATGGAAGGAAGGTTGGCTTAGATGAGTTATTTAACCTTCCCTCATATTCTGATATCTTTGAAACAACTTTTATAGTTTAGAAGTATGCTAACAACTCATCAATCTGAAACCCAACTGGGAACAGGAATAAGCAACTTTTGGCTTCTGGGCAGCAAAAGGAGATGCTGGTCCTCACACTTATGTTGACACATTTCTAACAATGTTGGTTATCCAGTTTCCTAACCACTGTAGATTAGAAACGCTCAATAAGAAAGGGAAGAGGAGATTGCTATGGGCAGGCACACTGAGTTCAGAAAGAAGTAACAGGGAATAGCCAGATAGTGAGGGAGGAAAAATAACAAAAAGCAGACCAAAAACTCAAATTGGAACTAGGATATGCTAGCAAATAGCTGTTACATACCTCAAGGATGAATAGTTTCTTAATGGATGTGACCATTTTGTGGCCTAGTATAAATCTTGCTTATAAAAAGTTATCTTTGTATGACAATCCAATGTAATATTTGAGGTTTATGATGTCATTTTCTTCATATGTTAACATTCTGATTTTTTAGAAAAGGGAGAAAAAGCAAGGGAGTTATAATACATTTTAGAAAAATTTCTACTCCAATTGGTTAACATGTAAAGGGAAAACCATCAAGCACCAGAAATAATTCATTCCTCAAGGTATCTGGGTAGCTAAAGTAATAACGTGTTTACAATGACAGAAGTTGTGTCAAGGTGTTCTTGGTAACCCATCCCTCTGACTGCACTGCTTGTCTGAGAGGGAGAGTTTAATTGGCCTCATTACTAAGGGGGTTTGGAAATTCTAAGTGACATTTCACCACCTGCGCCTCAGCCTTCTGCTATACTCACGACTCCTGGGCAAACACCTTCCTCCAGCAACTTCCCCTACGCCCCCAATCCTTTCCAGCGCATTCCCACCCCTCCTCCATGCCTCTTCCACCTCAGCACACTTCGAAAAATGGATTTATTGAGAACCTAAATATCCCAGTCCCTGTGCTAGCGCTGGGATGCAGAAATCGTCAGCCGAGACAAGTCCCTACTTTCAAGAGATGTCCCATCCATCTCTTGTTCTAAGACACTCTAATTCTCAGCCTTCTCCACAGCACTTCCCCTACCTCTGCACCCCAACGGAAGCTTGGTGTGTCCTTGGAGATACCACTTCCTTCAAAAGCCTTTTCTCAAGAAGACTCTCCCAGTTCACAGGGGAGGCCATGGAGTCTATGAACATATTTTCTACTGTCCCTTTCACACCAAGCTCACCATCTTCTTTGTGTCCCTCCTTCCTGTATCAATCAGCTCAGGCTGCCATAACAAAGTACCACAGGCTGAGTGGCTTAAACTACAGAAATTTATTTCCTCACAGTTCTGGAGGCTGGAAGTCCAAGAACAAGGTGTTGGCAGGGCTGGTTTCTTCTGAGGCCTCTCTTCTAGGCTTGTAGATGCTGCCTTCTTGCTGTGTCCTCACATGGTCTTCCCTCTTGTGTGTATGTGTCCTAATCTCTTCTTCTTCTTCTTCTTCTTCTTCTTCTTCTTCTTCTTTTGGTGAGGAAGATTAGCCCTGAGCTAACATCCGTTGCCAATCTTCCTCTTTTTGCTTGAGGAAGATTGTTGCTGAGCTAACATCTGTGCTGATCTTCCTCTATTTTTTTTTCGTATGTGGGACGCCACCACAGCATGGCTTGATGAGCGGTATGTAGGTCCACACCCGGGATCCAAACCCGCAAACCCTAGGCCACCGAAGTGGAGCATGTGAACTTAACCACTATGCCTCCAGGCTGGCCCCCCTAATTGCTTCTTATGGTGACACTGGTCATATTGGCTAGGGCCGACCCTAATGTCCTCATTTTAACTTAATTACCTTTGTAAAGGCCCTATCTCCAAAAACAGTCACATTCTGAGGTACTAGGGGCTACAACTTCAGCATAAGAATTTGAGGGGACACAGTTCAGCCCATAACACCTCCTCTGACATTGGTGCTGTCTGTTGATGCCTGCCTCTTCTCATCTGCGCCCCAGTCATCTACTGATCTCTAAGACACACTTCCTTCACAATGGCCTAAGTGACCAACTTCACATTTTCCCTCTCAAGCCATCCCCTTCTTCATTTTCAATGACAGGACCACGCATGTCAAGGACTCATGTCCTGTCCTTGCTTCATAATTTTCTCCATTTCCTCCATGCTGTGATTAGGATTTCTGCTCCATCTCACACAAGTCTTTTGGTTCTCTCTCTCCTGAGGTCTTCATCCGTTTCCCTGCTCTCAGCCCCCTTCTTTCCCTTGCCCCTTGCCTCACCCTCCCAGCCACTGAACCCGCTTTTCTTCCTCGTCTTCGTGTCCCTTGACCACGCCCAGTGCTTACAGTCTCAGCCCCCTTCCAATGTCAGCCCCTTGTGATGGATTTTATTCACTTCAATTTCCAACTGTCAGTAATCCCTACCATATGTTGTCTCTTCTCTGTGGCTCCAAGGCACTGAAGCTAAAACACAGCTGAATTTTTCTACCACCAATGCCTGATTTCTTCTCTCTTTAAGCCTGAGCCCCATGCTGCTCTCCTGCACTGCTCCTTTTCCATATTCAAAGCCATCAGAGCCGGGGCCGGCCCTGTGGCCGAGTGGTTAAGTGCATGTGCTCCGCTTCCACAGCCCAGGGTTTTGCTAGTTCGGATACTGGGCATGGACATGGCACTGCTCATCAGGCCATGCTGAGGTGGCGTCCCACATGCCACAACTAGAAGGACCTACAACTAGAATATACAACTGTGTACTGGGGGGCTTTGAGGAGAAGAAGAAAAAAAAAAGGATTGGCAACAGATGTTAGCTCAGGTGCCAATCTTGAAAAAAAAAAAAGGTGAACTCCCAGAACTTGTCTTTTCCCCCACTAATGTTTCTCAGTATGTGCCTACTATTCTTTTTCCTTCCCACCTGTATAGAATATGAATTATCCCTCTTTTTCTCCAAGGCTGATCTCTTTATTATTTCTCCTCTGCCTCATAGGCAGACAAACAGAAACACACACACACTTTCCTTCAATAGCTGTCTTCTGTTTCATATATCTGTATTCCCTCCCTGTCTGGATCTGCATTCCTTTCCTGTTGACATCAATGGTCTGGGTGGTGCACTCATTCTAAAACCCCTTTCCCAGACTCTGATGTTCCTAGAGGTGATTGTCAAGGCACTGTCAAGCAGAGTTTATCAACCTCGGCACTACTGCCATTTGGAGCTGGATAAGTCTTTGTTGTGGGTGCTGTCCTGTGCACTGCAGGATGTTAAGCAGCATCCCTGGCCTCTAGCCATAGATACTAGTGGTACCCCTCCCCCAACCAAAAATGTCTCTAGACATTGCTGAACATCCCCGGGGGTTAGAATCACCTCAGTTGAGAACCACCAGTGTAGACATTCAGAGTGTGGACTCTGCTAGGTCATCTCTAGCCTCACCATACTAGGTGTATTGGAATCCATAAGATATCCAGCTACAGCTTCAGATTGTAGTCTGCACATATGGAACATAACTCTTGGGGAAGAGGAAGAGGCTTGTGCCTTAGATTTATGTGAAGGAGGGATGGTTATAAACCAAATTAGCAATACTTAAAGATGCACATTCATTTATCTTTCCTATTAAATCCTTGGTAAACAACTGCACAGACAATAATGGCCTTTCAGCAAAACTCCGATCAAGACTGTTTTATTGAGGTTAGTCAAGACATCAAGTAGCTATTTTTTTTATTAGCAAACTATGTAATTCTCAGTTGACTAACAACACTAATAGAAGAGTGGGTTCTGGGTCTGCTGTGCAGCTCAGCTCTGCTGCGTCCCTGCTGTGTGATGTTGGGACTTCGTGTCAGTTTCACCCCTTGTAGAATGGGATGGTAACAGCACCTACCAGATTGGAGGGTGGAGGGGATTGAGCAAGATAAGACATGTAAGGCCCTTAGAACAGTGCCTGGCATGTAGTAGGTGTCCAGCAACTATTAGCTGCTGTTACTGCTGCTGGTGGTGTTTTCCTTTCTCTCCCTTCTTTTATGACCTCACTTCTCAGCAGAGCATGGCCTTCACTTCCTCTTCCTCCAGTCTTTCTTTACCCCCATGTTTTCTGGCCCCTGCCTGGTGCTCTCAAATCAATTTACTTTCTCAGATCGCACCCTTTCTTCAGAGACTTGCCTTGCTTTCTCTGTATTGTTAACAGTGTTGACCACCTTTTTGCTTGACAAGCCCCACTTCTTTGGCTGTTCTGCTTCTTTAGAGGAAAAAGAGAGAGAGCATTTGCCACTCCCCCCTCTTCATCCACCTGATTGCAGGCATTTCCCTGGGTTCAGCCCCTAGCCTTTTACTGTCCATCATCTCTGTCCTTTAGATGTCTCTCCAGGCCTTTTTCCTGGGTCCAACCTCCTCTCACCGTCCACACTCCACTCTCCTCTCCCCATGACTCATGCCACTGGGAAATGCCCCCACCACCGTCCAGGTACCCAAATCTGAGAGCAGGTTTGCTGCCACACCGCTTGGTCAGTGCTCCAGAGAGATTTTCCTTTTTCCTTTTATCAAATTGGTCAAATTCTACTGATCCTACTTCCTAATTATGTCTCAGATCAATCCATTCCTCTCCACCTCTACGGCCAGTGGCTTACTATGTCCTTTGTATTTCTTAGAGAGACCGTTCTATTAATTCCTAACTAGGCTTCCTGTATCCAGTCTTTCAGACCCTTCTCCACAGTGCCATGAGGGAGGCTCTGTCTACCTTCCTCCGTAAGCCCTTCCAGGGCCTCACCGGTGGATAAAGTCCAAGTCAGGTGCGAGGTGCGCAGAGCTCTGGGCAGTCTGGCCCACTGGCTGTTTCTCCAGCCCCATCTCTGGCTGCCTCCCCTCCTCCCTCTGCTCCAGCCACAGACTGAGGTATTTGCAGTTCAGGAAGCTGACCTTGTTTCACGCCTCTGTGCCCTTGTGCTTACTACTCACAGCTCCCTCTGTCTGGAGTGCCCTGCCCATCCCCACCCCCCACCCCCATCCCGACCTGGGAGACATCTACACATCTTGTGAGATTAAGAGGATTGTGTCACTGCATCCAAGCGGCCGTCTCCAACACCCACATCCTTTTTCTTTGTGATTCTCTTCCATGGCATAGCTCAATGTTTCCATTTATTTTACTTTGAGCTCAGTATCACCTACTCTGTCACCTTCCAACTCAAATGGCTTCGACCTCTGACTTTCTCATTTCGTCATTCTCTCAGTCACTTGGCTAAGACTCAGCCATCATCTTGGCCCTCAATTCATCAACCCCCATTTCTGATCCACCAGTTGCTTTTCTGTCAGTTCTTCCTCTGAAGTGGTTCTTGATCTTCGATTCTCCATTCCCTCTCTCCCTGCCCTAGTTCAGGCCCTCAAACCTGAGGTTTGCCGTGGATGGTATTCAAAGTTCTTAATGGTATAGCCTCAGCTTCTTTACCTTGTGGTCTCATCGCCTGTGTATTCCTTATATGTTATAATCCAGCCACACTAGAATCCTTGCTGATCTCTGAACAGGCCCCACGGCTTGCTGCAATCATGCCTTTGCATCTGCTGCTTCCAATTCCAATCTCCATCTACAAAATTCCTGGCCATTCTCATGGCTCAACTCCATTGCTTTCTCTTCCAGGAAGCTTTCCCCGATTACCTTTTCTTTTCCTCCCCAAAGGCCCAGTGCATGGTTGTATATCCTAGTTGTAAGTCCTTTTAGTTCTTCCTTGTGAGCTGCCACCACAGCATGGCAACTGACAGATACGAGTAGTGTGGTTCCACAACCAGGAAATGATTGCGGGCCGTGGAAGCAGTGAGAGTGCTGACCTTTAACCACTAGACCATCAGGGCTGGCTCCCTGATTACTCTTTTTTTTTTTAAAGATTGGCACCTGAACTAACATCTGTTGCCAATCTTGGTTTTTTTTTTTCTTCTCCCCAAAGCTCCCCTCTGCCCAGCACCAGTACATAGTTGTATATTTTTAGGTGTGGGTCCTTCTAATTGTGGCATGTGGGATGCCGCCTCAGCATGGCCTGATGAGCGGTGCCATGTCCATGCCCAAGATTTGAACCAGTGAAATCCCGGGCCACCAAGGCCCAAGCATGTGAACTTAACCACTCAGCCACAGGGCCGGCCCCTCCCTGGTTACTCTTAATAGAAGTGATCTCTTTTCTCTAACCCCCTGAATTTTGTACCTATTTAATGGTTCTTTTCACATGTTGGTTGATATTTCATGATTACTTCATGTGGATGCAGAGATTAGATTATAAACTCTTTTAAGGCACCAATCATAAATTTACCAATTTTGTATCACTTCTCCACTATAGAACCTAACACAATTTCACATATGTATATACATATCAGCTTTATTGAGATATAACTTGCATACCATACAATTCACTCATTTAAAGTATACGATTCAGTGGTTTTTAGTATATTCAGAGCTGTGCAACCATCACCACAATCAGTTTTAGAACAGTTTTACCACGCACAAAAAGAAACCCTCTACACATTAGCAGTCGATCCCTGTTTTCCCCCAAACCCTCAGCCCCAGGCAACATTAATCTACTTTCTGTCTCTATAGATTCGGCTATTCTGGACATTTCATATAAACAGAATCATATAATACTTGTCCTTTTCAGTCTGGCTTATTTCATTTAGCATATTTTCAAGGGTGATCCATGTTGTAGCATGGATCAGTAATTTGTTCCTTTTTATGGCTGAATAATATTCCATGCATGGATATACCACGTTTTGTTCATCCATTCATTAGTTAATGGGTATCTGGATTGTTTCCACTTTTTAGCTATTATGAATAATACGGCTGTGAACATTGGTGTAGAAGTTCTTGTGTGGACATATGTTTTCGTTCCTTGTGTATGTACCCAGGAGTGGAATGGCTGGGTCATAGACTAACTCTATGTTTAACATTTTGAGGGGCCGGCCCAGTGGCGCAGGGGTTAAGGTCGCATGTTCTGCTTCTCAGCGGCCTGGGGTTCGCTGGCCCAGATCCCGGGTGCGGACATGGCACTGCTTGGCACAGCATGCTGTGGTAGGCGTCCCACATATAAAGTAGAGGAAGATGGGCACAATGTTAGCTCAGGGCCAGTCTTCCTCAGCATAAAAGAGGAGGACTGGCAGTAGTTAGCTCAGAGCTAATCTTCTTCTTCAAAAAAACAAAACATTTTGAGGAGCTGCCAAGCTTTTTAAAAGTGGCTGCACTATTTTGCATTCCCACAAGCAGTGTGTGAGGGTTCCAATTTCTCTACATCCTCTCCAACGCTTGTTATTATCTGTCCTTTTAATTATAGCCATCCTAGTGTGCATGAAATGGTATCTCATCGTGGTTTTGATAGCATGACTTTTTTTACTTATAAGATGTTCAATAAATATTTGTCAGATAAATGATATTTATATGTAATATGAACAAACAGACCTTTGAACAGGTCGTTTGTCTTCCAAATTAATTAGCTAGAAAAGATGAACACAGGGCCCCCATATCATTAGAATTCAATTTATAAAAGAGACTTTTAAACTGTTTCCTCTCTTTTTAGTTGCCAGTATTATCTAAGTGACATTATAAAGGTGGTGACTTGTCATGAAAACTCATGTAGCTTTGCAGGTTTTAATGTATTTTACAGAATAAGCTAAATGACAAGCAAAATTCCAACTTTGATGTTGTTCCTACTCAAAACTTACCACTGAATGGAGAGACCAGGAAAGGCTAACTCCTGTATCCGAGGCAGGGCAAGGAAATGAAGTAGCATCCTTCCATGCCCCTTCCTGTGCCTTCTCATTGGAACGCGCTACAGCACGGGAGCTCCAGGCACTGATTCTCTGGTGACTGTGTGAACTATTGCTCCTGTTTAGAGGCCTGCCCATTTCCTCCACAGGCAGGCCTGTCTTCAAAAAAGCATTTGATAACATACTTAGGACATGGCGGGGGGGCGGGGTGGTGAGGCTTAGAAAAATGCAAGTGCTAAAGTTTCTGTGGGTAGAGTTTTCCTCAGTAAACAGTAGACCCTGGGAAACATAACAGGTTCTGAATACTTAATTTTGATGACTCTGGACGTGGAGAAACAGCCAGCTGAATCAGTTCCCTCTTGGGCAGTGGTTTAGCCTACTTATCTCAAGTCAGAGGTAATGGTCCAACTGCTTTTGCTTGGTTCTAGAGAGTTCTGTCTTGGCCAGAATCCATCCATTTAGTCCATCCCTAGATAGACACTACTGTCTGCAGCCTTGAAAACCAGAGTTCCATTGAAAGTGGAAAATTAAAGGCCCAAGATTGGGCTTGCAACTTTGTATGGTGTACAAGCATCTCCTCTGAGGAGCTGGTGTGACAGAGCCAAGGTCAAAGGTCATAGTAAGTGGCGAGTAGCCAGCTTTCGGTATGTATAACATCATCTTGCCAAACTAGTCTCAAATGCATAATTCTACAGTAGTATTCTCTGCAACTAGTAAGAGGCACATTCATCTTTAGAATTTGGGGTGTGTGTGATGTTTATTTTCCACAACCTCACTCACCTTTATTTGTCTGAAGATGTTTCCAAAGGCCGAGAACAGGCCACTTTTCAGAACCTCGGTAGGAAAAGTATTAACAGTTGGAAACATGTCAGCTGCTTTATGGAGGAAGCACAGCCCGGGCCTGGTTTCTCTCGGCTGGATGATACCTTGGGCCACTGCAGCTAGGGCGAAGCGCGGTAGCCGGAACATAGAGCTGGAGAGCAGCTCAGAGGAGGGCCCCTGCTTTTCGGCGTTGAAAGAGGAGCTCTCTGAGAAAAAGAGATACTGCGTGTGGCTTCCCTGACGCCTTGGAGGGCGACGTGGATGACACAGCATCAGCCGTGCCATCGAAGGGTGGGGACACAGTGGTGGTAGGGGCCTCTGCCATCCTCGGCCTCTTGGGGGCAAGGCAGCCGCCGCTTAAGCATCAGTTGTGGAGTGTGGGGAAGGGAAGGTGACAAAAGCCGAGTCAGCGTTGAATTTGTTGGACGGAGAACATGCTCCCAGGCGGCAGCCCCAGAGCTGGAAGGTCGGGGCCCTGGGAGAGAAACAGCCCAAAGTTGGGGGCGGGGTGAAGCGCGGGTTCCTTAATCTCATGCCCCATCATCTACGCGCCCCACCTGGCTGCAGTGCGAGGACCGCGTGGAAGGGAGCCGCGCGGGTGGGGCTCAAGGACTGCCGGGCCAGGGACCCCGATCCCTACGCCACCCCCTCCCGGCCTCCGGAGCATCCCTGCCTCTCCCCCTCCGCCGTTAAAATAGTGAAACAAACCGTGGAGTGAAGTGATGGAAAGCCGGGGGCGGGGAGTCGCCCGCAGTGAGGGGCTGGAGGGGAGGGGGCGCAGTGGTCCAAGAAGGTGGCCAGCCGACGAGCGCTGGGCTGATCGGGATCGCGCTCAGCTGCAGCGACCGAGACCCTTCCCCTGGGGCGGCCCTGCCCTCCCCTGGCCCGGGGCGCCTGCGGAGGGCATGGGGCAAACCTGGGGCTGCGGTGGGGGTGGGGTGGGGGACTCCACCTCCATCCATCCCTGGATGGAAACTGCGGTCACCCCGCTAAAATCGGGGCGGGGGCGGTGGTGGGGACAGGCGGGTACCGCGGTCCCCCCACCCCCCAGCCGGAGCCGCCGCCGCCGCCGCTCAGTAACACGTCCCCAGGAGACTCGCAGGAGCAACACGTGATGTGTCTACTTATCAGGGTGAGAGGGGGAGAGCGAGTCTCCGAGCGTGCGGGCGAGGAAGCGGGGCGGGGGGCCGAGGCGGGGGCCGGGACGACCGCTGGGGCGCCGGGGTCGCCAGATCCTCGCCCACCTCCCTCCCTGTGGGAGAAGAGGAGGAGGGGAAGTGACTGCGGAGTTGATGAACTTTGCACATCCAGAAACGCCATTTTGATTCCTTTTCCGGAACAAGTTTGCATCTCTCCTCGTTCTCTCCCCGAAGCCCACCGGTCCCCACTGCATCATGCCTGGGAGCCAAGCGCCCTGCCCCTCCGTAAGTACGCGCCCGGGGTTCCGGCTCGCGGTCCTTGGGTGGCAGCGAGATGTCTGGGGCTGAGCGGGAGCGACCTTTTAAAGAACTTTTGGGGATGGGGAGGGTGAAGTCTGCAGAGCGCGTTGTACTTTTTAAACTCGGCGTTTCCCGGAGCAGAGGACCCGAGCGCCCCACACCGCGCTACGTGCGCTCGGGGCGGTGGGGCCGGCCCGGGATGAGCTGGGCAGCCCTCTCCCCTCGGGCTGCGCGCCGGGCCGCTCCTCCTCCTCCTCCTCCTCCCCCCTCCTCCTCCTCCCCTTCCTCTGCTCCTTTTCCCCTTCCCGAGCTGCCGGCTCTGCCAACCAGCTCCCAGCGCGAGCCGCCGCGGCCGCCGCAGCGCCCCGCCGCTAGGACCTGATGCGCATCCATATTAGCCGTCCGAGCACAGGAATCCGGCCCGACCCGCGCCGCTGCTCCCGCCGCGGAGTTTATTTTTAACCAGCACCGCCGGGACTCGGATGGTGCGCGCACCGCGGGCCAGAGACATCTTCCCAGCGCTGCTCTCCATCTTCCGCCCTCTCTCCCCCGACATCCTCCCCCCCATGTGGGAGGGGAAACTTTTCTCCTACATACTTTCGAGTCCCTCCCGGGCCGAGAAGCGCGGAGATGACGGCGCCCGTCTGCCGCCGCAAGGTATCCGGGGTGCCCGCCTGGGGTGCTCGCTTGGGGGTGCCCGCTCGGGGCTGCGCGGTGGGAGCATCCGCCGCGCCCTGCTCTGCGGACTTTGATCCTCCCCGGCGGACGGCGCCGGCCGGGAGGGGGCCGCGGGCAGCCCTGCGCCCTTGCCCGTTCCCAGCTCGTGGCTGGTGGCTACACCGACCACGGCCCCCGGGTGACCAGGGGAGGAGGGGGCTGGGGCCGGAGCTGTGTCTGCGCGTATTGTTCCCTTGCCCTTCCGTTGGCGGTGTACGTGTTTTCGTGGGAGCCATCGGTGTGGAGCGGAGCCTGCATCGCTGGGGGTGGGGGGGAACCTCGGCGCCCGGCGCCGTCACGAGCACAGGAAGGAGGCCGGGAGCATCCGAGGCGGGGCCGGCCGCCGGGGCCCGCTTCGCCGCCCAGCTGTGGAGCGCTCTCGGAAACTTTTGTCCGCCGCCCGCTGGACCAATTTTTAGCGAGTTCTTCCTCCTCCCATCCCGGCCTGCAGCGCCGAGCTGGGGGCGGGGGGGTGAGCCGGGCAGACGTCGAGGAGCAGGGGACTCTTGCGCTCCCCCCACTCTGGCAGCCTCGGGCCGGGCCCCCCGCACCCCCCTCCCCACTCGCGGTCTCTTAGGAAACTGCGACCTTAATGGTTGCTAAGGAGCAGGGGAGGTCCTTCCCGTCGCCGGCCCCCTCCCTGGGAAGCGGCGTGTTTTCTGGACGGGGCCGAGGGTCGCGTCGAGGATGTGGTGACTCGCTCCCCGGCCGCTCGCGGGGCCCGCGAGGCGCGTGAGTGCGGGGCACGGCGGCCGGGCCCACTCCTCAGCGGGGCCACTTTTCTTTTCGGGGAGGGGGACGGGGGCGGCCCCGGGCTGAGGAGGGAGGTGGGGGGCGCGAGGACCCCGGGGTCGCGGGCACGGCCGGCCGGCTGGCGGGCCGGTTGACAGGCGCCGCGTGCAGCTCGCGTTCAGGTCCGTGGTGCATCGGTGATGGGTTATAAAAGAGGAGGAAAGTATTTCTCCTTGCTCAGCAGATTTGCCCTCCCTCGCTCCTTACTGGTTAGAAGATAGAACGTGAGCCCAGATCCGGACGAGCAGTTCACATTCCATTACGAAATTCTACACGGCTTCAGAGCCAGCAGCAGCACACATTCGGGGCACTTTAGAGTTTTTTCTTCTTTTTTTGGGTGGTGGTGGTGGTGGAGAGAGGTGGGGGTGAATAAAAAATATAGTTTTTTGACATGCTGAAAAACCTGTCTGAGGGTTTTCAGGAGTATAAAAAATTAAGCCTCATGCTTATTTTAGAGTTTAGATTTAAGCTTAGCCCTTTAAAAGCCAGTGGAAATAAAGTTTGCCTGTTGGATAGGGATGCTGGAAATAGCGAGGTATTTCTGTCTTGAAGAGGAGACAAGATGATTTCTGCAAAGGCTGAGTTGCTAACGCGCATCCTATATTTTTGAGATCTTTATTCTGTGCATGCGCACGAGTGTATTCCGAAATAAGTTTAATTGAAGTGGAACGTAGAGAAAAGGGAACTGCAAAGAACAGAATAGTTTTTGTTTTATTTTGGGAGGTGATTTCTCTCCATGGGCTTTGAAAGCATCCTCTAGATCTAGTGCTTTTTGGAGTAGGCAGGTATGGTTCTAAAACGTAATGTAACCCGGAAGTCTAAGTTAGAGGCTGAAGTCTTGGCTGAAACTTTTTTTTTTTCCTTCTTTTGAAGACATTTAGTTCTGTGCTTCCTTCAAGAGTCACATAGAACTTTTGAAGGAATGGGTTTGAAATTATTCCTCAAATAATTTATGCGAAGATGAGCCACTAATTTTTTTTTTTTTTTTTTTTTACTTCTGCCCTTTGGAGGGAGCCTTCTGGGTACCGGCTGATGGATCCTGCTTTGATGTGTTTTGAGCTTTGGTTACACTGATGAATTAAACATTTGAATGGCTTTTATCAAGTTTTAAATGTGTGAAAAAATACCTTCCCTCCCACCCCCCCTTTTACAAAAGAAAGGGAGAACTCTTTGATTTAGTTATTTGTTTAGGTAGTGCTCCATTTTAGGTTGTTAATGAACTTACCCTGTTTTATCATCCTTATACTACACGGGTTGCATTTTAGGATTTTTTGTTTTTAAAGAGGATTTGCTGGTTATGTGATACTCTTAAATGTCGCTGATGCTTACTGTTATATGCATATCATTCTCTGGATTTTTCTAGGTACTACTTTATTTCTCATCAGAAATTCAGTCTAAGCCCTTATGGCAGACAAGTGTTTGTTATGTGATGGGGAAGATGGGTCTGACTCAGCTGGCACAGGTGGTGCATCCATTCCTAACTATTTACATCATCCAGCAAGTGACCTTTTGATTGAGGGTCTTTTATTTTAGATTTCTTCAGGCAGAGTCCTGAAATCTCATTTGCCTCCAACACAGGCACAGAACGTTGGAGGAAGAAAATAAATCTAACCTTATTAGTCCTGCATCTGATCAACAGCTATTTGTTGGTTACCTGCTTTCATTTTTCACTCTTCAATTTTGAACTGCTGTGTTGGGGTCTACTTCCTTAGGTCAGTTTGGAAATCTTTGTTTACTATCTTAGGCTCACTTGTCAACATCATTTATTACCCCCAGCTAAGGAAACTTCCTGGTTAATGACGTTTAAAAAATTCTAGCCTTTTAGGGTTTTGTATGGCATAATTAATAATAAATTTAACTCCTTCAAAAATTGGTTAAATGTGCTCACTAGAGACAGTCAGAAGTGAAACCTTTTGATGTTTCTATTCATTATCCTTCTGAAAAGTAGGTGGTGCTTAAAAGGTCATAGGATAAGTGTTGCTAAGCAGCTAAACAGAAGGATGCTAAAATTAACCAAAGCATTTTTGAAAGAGAGTCCTTCCCTGTTTTACATTATTTGCTAGATTTAATTAATTTCCTGAATCCTCCATGTCCTTTGACCTTGGAAGGTAGGATGTTAAGTTTGTTTTCTTTTTGTTATCATATTTAAATAATCTCTCTCTCTTTTGTAAGTGTTTTTTAATTGAAGTTCGTGCTCTCTTGACCAACTCTGGTATCAGATGGCACCTTCTCTGGGCGGACTTCTTGTCTATTTGTCGAGTGTTCAGGTTAAGCCTTCCCTTCCCGAGGATATGTGTGGTTGAGGATATGTGTGGGTAACGTCACCTTATTTCATTTATGAGTAACAGGTTGTTTAGTTTGTTTTGGAAAATCTACCTCATCCATAAAGTGATGCCTTACTTTATGTCTTTATGTCTCTTTATTAGATAGATTTGCATTCAAAAGATAAAAATGCAATATAGTATCAACAGGACGATAGTTTTCTTCCCCTTTGCTGAGATTATCATTCCCTTAGATCAGGTTTTTGATACTCCTCCTGTCCTTTTCACTCTACCTCCTCGTCTACGTTTATTCAGTCCAGTTCTTTTTAAAAATAATTATATTAGGCTTAGAGTATCTTTGACCAAATGTTAGAAAACAAACAAAAAGGATTGTGATTTACATTTCATGTCTGCTATGAGTATGTTTAAGGATGTTGAAATTTTTCGTTGAAATAAAGTGGTTGAAATCTAACTGAAGCCAGGGTTGAAAGGCAAACCCACTGTAAGTCAGATGTTCCCCTGCCTCCGGGTTACTTGTGTACGTCTGACCTACTGAACAGGCAAAGTTGAGTAATATTTTTATATCGAAATATAATTAAGAAATTGGATGGGTTCTTGGGGGGGGCAGGATAAATGAGTTTTCTTTTTCTCTCTCTTTTAGACATAGGAAGTGATTTTTGGGTAGAAAAAGCCATGGCTTTCTTCAAAAAGCAGGGGTCAGATTGTGATTTCCACGCCCTGGGGGGCCTCGCTGTAAATCAGAGGTAAAAGGTGTACCATATGAAACACAGAGGGAGGCATGCGATGTGCCTCCTGAAATGCACCACTTATTTTTAATTTCCCCCACTCCTGTAGACGGCAGAATACAGAGAGGAAAACCGTCTGCTGTGCTTTCATTTCGACTGAGGTGGAAGAATGAGGAAGATGGGGAGTGAGGGTGACTGCCTTTTTCCTTTTCTGCTAGCCGTTCTGTGGGACAGTGTCATTGACGGGCCTGATCTCGGTTTCTCTTGTCACCTTCCCTGGGTGTTTCCTGTCCGGTCTGAAGTGAAGCCGGAGTGTAGCTGGAGCCTCGTGTAGCTGGAGCCTCATGTAGCTGGAGCCTCGTTGCTTGGTGGAGATGGGGTGGGGTGGAGAGGAAGGAAGGCACTGGGAGGAGGGCGCAGGGAGCTGTTCCTTCCAGCTACTGGTGCATCTTGTTTCTGATGGTACTTCAGGGTACAGGTGAGCCAGTCTGCCCATCAATAAAGGTGGCTGCCTGTGAATAGGTGTTTCAGACAAAAGAAGTGGGAGAGGGTGGGGACTGTTTGTTCAGTGTGATTCAAGCAAGTAATGCTAGGAGAATTTGAAAGCCTCTGTAAAGTCTGCGAGACTGGAGACTGGGTCCTGACTGCTGCTGCGGGACTCACCTGAGGCCTTTCAGACTCGGAGAGGGAGAGGGTGACGGCGAGGGCGAGGGCGGGTGGTCCTGGTGGGGTGGAGAAAGCTCATTGAAAACCCCTACATTCTTTGTCAGCAGGCCAGACTGCAGCGAAACAGTGTCAGTGGGGGTAATGAGATAAAGCTGTTAAATGGCTCTATTTGTTTTTCCCCTGGCTTGCTTGGTTTCTCATCTCGTTTGCCCCCCTTTTCAGAGACTGTGGGAGAGGATAGTTATAAGAATGTTTGAGACTTTTAGTGGTTTAATTACTTTCACAATTTCATTTTTCATTAGGGTGTACCTTGGACAAAGTTAACTTCACCCTGCTCTTGTGAAGGCCTTTCGAAAGATTCGAATTTTATCCTCAGAGAAACCCAGTGAGGGTGGCTGAGTATGTTAACCCATTTTACAGCTGTGCCAGTGTGCACCCGGTGGCCGGTAATAAATCAAACCTAGGACCCAGCACCCCTAACCCGGGCCAGGCTCCTACAACACCTGCTTTTTAAAGTCAACTTGGCCTCAGAAGACTTAGCACTAAGTATACAGTGCCAGGTTATCTGCGTTAAATTAGACCAGATCCTTTTCACAAAAGAAACTTTTTAGCCTTTGGTGACACTTCTGTTGATGAATGTGATTATATACATTTTTTTCAGTAGGTTTTCTACCTCATGGGGTTGTTATAAGGATAAAATAAGTGTTCCAGAAAGTCAAAATCTATATATGGAAGAAAGTGGCATATTTTGAGCTCAGGAAGCTTTGTGGGTATCCACTCTGGATTTCCTTTCCAGAACTGTGCACTGCTCCATTACTTTAGGCAGAATTTGCTTAGGGGTTTGTATTTAAATTAGGGAGATACAGAACTTTCTTTTTGCTTTGAGTGCCCAGAGACAAACAGAATTAGCAAATTATTATTAATGAATTTCACTTAGGGATGGATTTAAAGGAAAAGGCAGGTCATAAGGTTTGGTTGACCTTTAAAGCAGGGCTTCTCAACCTGGTGCGTTTGCCCCCAGGGGGCATTTGGCAATGTCTGGAGACAGTTTTGATTGCCTTCCTCTGGGGAGGGGTGCTACTGGCCTTTATTGGGTAGAGGATAATGCTCCCCATCCCACGGTACACCGGAGGGCCCCACAACAAAGGAGTACACAGTCCAGAA
Source organism: Equus caballus (assembly GCF_041296265.1). NCBI lineage: Eukaryota > Metazoa > Chordata > Mammalia > Perissodactyla > Equidae > Equus > Equus caballus. The sequence goes on from NC_091703.1 coordinate 8,813,661, forward strand.
TGTTAGTAGGTGGAGGTTGAGAAAGCCTGCTTTTAAAGATACAGTAGTTGTGGCCTGGGTCGTCTGCTGCGCAAGGAGCCTGGGTGTCCTCACTGTATTGCATGTGATATATTTGGAGATCTGAAATTTCATGAAGCAAGTAAGCTCTTATTACATGCCTGTGAGGTACCATGGTTGGCAGGGTGAAGATTTCACAGAAAATTTTCGGTTGGGGAAAACATTAAGTGGCGTTAAATATATTTTAAAACCCCGTAGTAAATAAAAGTTCTAGAACTCATCTGCTTCTAAAACAAACCAGATTCATTGGCACTGGGAGGCTGTTCTGATAGGTGGCTCAGCTTTCCGAGTCGCTTCTTCAGTTATGTAGGAAACTTGCTCTGGTGCTGTATCTGCTGGTTCTCCCTCATGTTTGAAATCATGTGGAGTGTACCCCCCCCACCCGCTTTTTTTTAGTGTTTGAACTAGCCCTTACTCGCTTCACAGTTAATGTTTCTGTACTCCTCATCTCCCTTATTTTGTTTTCTCAAGTTTTTGCAAAATCCTTATGTGACTCTCCACCTTTTCCGCAAGGCAGTGTTTTGGTGCCTGGTCTTCTGTCCATACATCTCCTTTGAGAGGATGGATGACAGACTGCTGCCACGGCTGGAAGGGCTGGAAGGGATGGCGAGGGAATGAAGGGGAAGAGACTCTGGCTATTTTTATGTTCTTGGGACTCCCAGACCTCAAATACTTGAAAAGGTGGTTGATCTAAAGAAAAATATGTGGCATACAAACATAAAACTGAATTTCCCCAGATCAGAAACGTCCAGGATAGTGACAGGAGTGATCTTTTAGCTACAGGTGCCCCCACCCCTCGTGTGCAATCCGGGAAGGAGGGAGACTGGATTCCAGAAAAGAAAGGGCTGCCGATGGTGGGAAGTGATAGTTGTCCCCAAAGTGACCTGGGCTCCCTCTTACCTTATAGAAATGTGTAACTCTTGAAGGTAGCTTTTTTTACTTCCTAAACCAGTGGCAGACTGTCAGGGTCCCATTTACGTCCATTTGTGCTGGGGGTGCTCCGTGCCCTCCTCTAAAGCCGCCTTCGCCTTCCTGTACCTGGTCAGAAGAGTTCTAGAGTTCTAGTGCTTTTCTGCCCTTCCCTCTAAACCTGTGAACCGGTGGCTGCCTGCTCTCTATCACCATTTACAGCTTTTCCCAAGCTGGGACCTTTGGCACTGGATCACCCTGCAGGTAGCTCAGAAGTAACTTGTAAGAATACAAGTCATCTCTTGCACTCCTAGAAGGTGATCTGAAATGCACCATCCGCCCGGTCTTCTAGGCCAGAAAGCACTTTGGTGTCCTTGACTTGTGCCTCTCTCAGCCAGTCACCAGACCCTCCCTGAAGCTTCTTTCCAGGCCGGCTCTGATATGGGTGGTCCCATTGCCCCTAAGGGCCCCATCACGTTGGAAACGCCTTCTAAGTTAATTTCCTGCCCCCAGTGCCTCCCTACTCCAGTTCATCCTCCGCTCTGCTCAAAAACTAAAGCAGCACATGGTGTTTGCCTGCTGAAAACATCTCTTGGCTCCCTGTTGTCTGCAGGAAGAAGTCCAAACTCCTCAGCTTGGCACACGAGGACCTTCGTCGTCAGCTTCCAAACTGTCTTTCTAGTTTCAGCTCTTGTCACTCTCTCTTCCCTGCTCTGCGGCACTGAATAGTTTCTTACTGCTTCTGCCTTTGCGTGGATTCTTCATTCTGTTTTGTCCCCATCCACGTCTAGCAAACATTTCTTAACTCTTGCAAGACGCATCTCAAATACCTTGCGGGGAGAGTTAGGTCCTCCATCCAGAAAAACTCTCACCCCATCTATCCACTCTGTCTGTATTGTAATTTACCTGTTGACATGTGTTCCTCACCTCAAGAATAGGGAGGGACTTTTACTCATATTTTTCCATCTTCTTCACCTAGCTCTAAGATGGCATAGTTGGTGCTTGTTTGATAATATGTGTCGATGGGATTTGTTTTCTAATACAAAAATGAGAGTTTTTGAAGAGTTGCAGGTTATCTTTGGAGAAGAGCACATATAATTTGGAAGCTAAGTCCTAAACATCAGCACAAATTAGGAGGAGGAAACAGAAGTAAACTAACGACTTCAGTACACCCATCATGCAGAAATTTGGTGCTAAGTGCACACTGGTGGGAAAGAATTTTAAATTACAGAAATTTTAAAATAAAACTTTGCTTAATTTACTCGGAATTAAAGAGAAAAAAAATCTTTGTTAATGCCTGATTGCACTAAAAGCTGTCACACTAGGGCCCTTACTAATTATAACCACTTTTTATGGCTCTTGGTTTGAAGTTTATATTAAATAGGAGAGATGGGCACACAGATCAAAGACCAGAATCATTTCAGAGCTCCAATGTGTGGGCCCATTTTCTCTGCTTAGTTAGATTTTTGTTTCATTAGTGGTATGAGTTAATAGGAGTGTTGGTCTGTGTATAATTTAACTTTTCTTTCTTCCGTTACTCCTTGGATTTAAGACAGAATACCAAACCAGAAACCTAGAGGGTATAGATCTTGCTTTGTTTGTGTGTATGTGCACACAGTATACATACTCGATAGATCATATTTATAGAAAGAATCATTTTCATTGTTTGAGGGGGGCCTCCTTTTTGCTGAGACTTTATTGTAAAAAAAGAAAAAAACTTCTGAATACAGGAAATCATCTTAAAATGTTAATTTTCTTTTAAAAGAGGTACATAAATCTTCAGAAACAGGGGCGATAGCAGAAAAATGCAGTGAGAGAGAGGCATTTTGCTTGTGGATCCTCCTGTACCCTGACATTTTGAATCATGTGAATGGGTTCCCATTTCAAACAAGGATTTAAAAAAAAAAAAAATTTTAGCTGCATGCTGGAAAGTCTTGGTATCCTTTATGTAAGATGAAATCCTAGTTGATTAAAAATACATTACTGTCTTGAAATATTTCTTAATATGCTTACCTGATAACTAATGTTTAGGCTCAGATCTGGCAGATGCATTCAGACATAATATTCTAATTTTATTTCTGTGGAGGCTTGTATATTTTCCTTTCTGATGTGAAAAACAGATTTTTTAAAAGCCATTTTCTCTTCCACTTTAGGGCTTTTAATTGTTTTGAGGGATAATTTCCTAAATCTGTTTAGTGAACATCTCAAGCAGGTTTCCCATGACTTGGTTGAAATCTATATTGGATTAAACTGTTCTACTTAAAAGTTTAAACCAAGTATAATTTAAAGGAAGCTTAACTTGCAGGTCTCTGAATTTAATTTGCACTAAAATCATGAAAATAAGGTTTCGGAGAACCGTTATTTATTCAGGAGCGTAGTAAGGCTTCACAACCCCCTTTTCCTAAAATACTACATCAAGTTGGATTCAGTATCAGATTCAGTCTCCTTTTGGAAACAGGCATTTTATTCACCCCCAAATTTGCTTGCTATGTAGTGTTATTTTTTTAACATCTACAGGTCTTTATTGATTGATTTTTATTTATTCGATAAATATGTGAATATTTACTACGTGAGGGCTGGGATAACCACCAAGGGTCCTAGTATGAGAAAGAGAGTTGCTAGCTTCGTGGAGGTTGAAAGAGACACATTCAACCACTAAGTCATTTACATCCGTGCTGAGTGCTAAAAGTTAAGCCTGACAAGAACATATGCAGTTAAGTTTGTCCTCTGTGTGTTGGGGGAGGAGTGGGAGATGCTGGGAGGCAGGTCAAGGAAGAGATCCCACAGAAGTGGCATTTGAGCTAATATCTGAAGGATGGTGAAGAAAGGGAAAGAGTGTGTTGGAGAACAAACAGCTTGTACAGAGGCTCTGGGGTTGGAGAGGAAGGTGTGTCCACTAAAGTGTGAGAAGCCTGGTGTGTGTGTGTGGAGGAAGAAAAGGCACAGAAGGAGTGAATGACATGCATGGTGAGGTAGCCAGGGGCTAGAGCATGCTGCTTGTAGCTCACAGGTATTTGGAATTTTTTGAAGAATTTGGGGAAGCCATAAAGGGTATTAGGCCAAGGACTGGCAATGATGAGATTTGCATTTTTAAAAATTACTCTTGACCAGAGTGGAGAATGGACTACACTAGAAGGAAGCAACTATTTGGCCTTCAGTTTGCAAGATTGGTGAGAAGACTAGTTTTTCAGAACTTTGAAAACCAGTGGCTGCTTGGAGTATGGTAGCAGTAAAGATGGGGAGCCTAGATGGGTTTGATAGAGATTTAAGCCATAAGGTGTAGGAAGGACTTGTTGCTGCTTAGGGTGGAGTAGGGTGGGTTAGGGAGGGGAGGGGAGGGGTGAGAGGGTGGGGGAAGAGAGAGATGACTTCCAGGTCTCTGGCTTTGTAGTGGGTGGATGGTGATGGCTTTCTTTGAGATTAGAATTCCGGATAGAGCAAGCTTCATGAACGAGGTATGTTCCCCACCCTTTAAAGAGTTGTATTTTTATGTTTTCGAGTTTTTTCAGCATTTTCTCTGCTTGTGCTGTGTTTTCATGGGTTAATGATACACCTAGCATGGATGAGGCATGAAAAGTACTTACATAAAAGTGAGAAAGATATTATGTTCTTTCCTACAGGAACAAATGAACGGCTTCCTCCTTCCCTTCCCTCCTCTCCTTTTCCTTCTTTCCTTTTAATTTCCTGATGCCAAAGGGAACCTGGAAGATTTCTTGTAGATGGCCTGAGTTTCTGAGTGATGTTCAGATGAGATATGCAACTAAAGCTTAAGAGCATTTAACTTTTTGTTTGTTTTAGTGATGGATAAACCATTGTTTATTTGTTTGACTTGTGAGCATGGAGGTTGGGAACAGGCTTCGGGAAGAACCAATTTAGAACTCTTAAAATTGCTCAAGCCTTTTACTTAGGAGTGTCAGGATTCCTTTCATGACCTGCTTTTCCAACTTATTTCTTAGTTCCTCAGTGGTCAGCTGACATTCTGGTTGTCTTAGAACTACATCAGTATTTTGCTCGACCAGTATGTGTGAAAACAAAGTTCATTCGGTAAACATTGTTGTGTATCTACTACGTGCTGGGCTTTACGCTAGATTGGTGGGTGCCAAAGGAAAGATTTAATCCTTTCCACAAGGAATGGGACTTTTCCCCACTGAGCGATTCTCTAGCCTGTATTTGAGCACCTCTGGTGATGGCAGACTTGCTCTCCCCAGGCAGTCCTTGGGTTTTTACTGTGCTAATTAACTTTTTTTTTTTCCCAAGGCAAATAAAAATCTTTGTGGAACGAGTAGATAGAAAGTGACGTGGTTTCCGTTGAGTTGGTAAAAAGTAGAAGCTGGAGCACAGACATGCTGCCTTGTGCAATCTGACCCTCTGAGGGTTCCGTCAGGGAGTGCTCTGGGCCACTCAGCGAGTGACACCTTCAGTTACCTTCTCCTGCACTGGAAATCCTGCCTCCTGAGTGGGTGTCTGCCTCACTTGCCTGCACAGCCACCCCCTGTATGTGAACTGGGACACCATCCTTTAAGACGATCTCACAAGAAAGTCTTAGCAGCACTCTCAGATTTGGGTAATGCTTTTCTCTGATGTCATCCAAATGTCTCATCAAAACCTCAGGTGAGCCCCAGCATGCCCCAAAGACGCTTCTCTTTTATGGTATCAGTCCTGACTGATGTAACCCCAGCGTCTCATTGGACCCCAGATAGTGCTGGTCCTTTGCCCACACTGGGTAGAACATGACTTTCCATCTCTTGCTTAGGAGCATGGATGTTTCGCATCACCGCGCCCATGAAACCATTAGAACAGACACCACACATTATTCCAGCCCTATATTTGATAAGATCAACTAATTAGGGGAAAAAAACTTAGCAAAGACCTTGCCCCCTCCCACTTTTTTCTAAGTGAAATAGCTTGGTAAGGAGATGCTGGGAAGAAAACTTGTAAAACTGGGTTTAACCGTATTTTTTGAAAATTTAAATCTGAAAGTACTGTGCAAACAACTCAGAGTCTTTTCCCTTGCTGTGACCCAAGCAGAAGCATGGATTTGGAGGTCCAATAAGAAGTTTGTTGCAAAGATAGCTTACTAGATAATAGCCTTGTGATAAATATCCAGAATTGGTGTCAGTAGTACATGCAGTAGCCAATGTCTGGTGACAAATAATATGCTCACTTTTGGATAACCCATCCATACCCGCTAGATAGTGGTGACAGTGCACGCTGTGTGCTAGGTAATTTCTTTTTCTTTAAACAGTTGTGGATTTGCATCCCTGCTGTCACTTGTTGAAGGGCTTGGTGGTGTTGGGTTCCCTGGGCTTTAGACTGTGGGACATGGCTACGTTCTGGAGTTGTTAGACCGTCAGCTGTGTTAAGATGAAGTGAATGAAAGTTGAATGTATTTTCTGTAAAGCTCCTGAAGAGGTTAATGAAACAACTTAATAAAGAAATACACACTTTGGAATTTTAGTGGAGTTTCTTCAGGGAAGTTCAAAGGGCAGTTAGGCCAGGTCATGTGTTGCTGCCTCAGGGTGGCTGGGACGTGTCCCTTCTTTGAAGCTAAAGCCATTGTCCTCTTGCTAAGAATGTGGCATTGGGAGATGTGCTGTAAAGGTGACTTTTCCTCAGGAAAGCGGTTGCTCTCTTAGGATGGGCGAGTGTCATACACGTTTGGTCAAGTCATGGCAGGAAGTGCTGAGAATGGGGGTGGTCGCCCCTCTTACCATTTTTGTTGTTGTTTTTGTTTCTTCTTTTGAGCAGCTCTTGATGTCACTGTGGGTGAATAATTGTGGCACGTGTCTTCTGAAGCTTGGCCTGTGTCCTTATCCGTCCACTGGAGAGGAGATGGTGTGTGTGGTCATGTGTCCATGCTGTGGTATAGTCAAGGAAAAAAGGGGGTTTTGTGTCTTGGGGAGGCAGTATGGTTAGCACTGGCCAAACTGTTATATTTAGAGAACGTGATCAAAATGGCCCGGCAACTTTATTTCATTGTTATCTTAAGTGAAGTTCTGGAAGGGCCTCTCTGGCCGGCTTGTCTCTGGGAAGTCTGATAGTAGCCAGTGCTGCCTCCTGTGTCTCCACAGAAAATGGGATACATAGAAATCCAGCCTGAAACAGCAGAAACTGTGACATGGTTATTCATATTACAAATGAATCCACCCAGGGTGCATCTAAATAAATTCAACAGATGGCATTTGAGCTACAGACCACCTTTGGTGAAAAGCATCACTAGACAAAGCCCGCCCGTGTTTGCTTTAAGTCAGATAAACCAGAAGTTAAGCCTTTCAGTTTCTCTTCTGTCCTTGCTAGACATAATCCATATGACTCCACTCTGATAAGTCAAAAATCTCAAGTTATCCTCTTTAATTTTCACCCTTATTTGGTTGTTAGGCTTTTCAGGTGGAAAAATTCTCAGCACGAGAGCAGTGGGAACAGTAGTATAAGATCTTACACTTATTGAGCACCAGCTAGTTACCATTGTCCTCAATTCTTGACATGGGTCCTCTCATTCATTCCTCACGACTTTCTGACCCTGTGATGTAGGCACAATTATTATCCCCATTATTCAGATGAGGACATTGAGACCCAGAGAGGCAAGCAGCTTGTAGGAATCAGAAGTGCAGCCTGTGCTTGTAACCACCGCCACACTGCCTTCCATAGTGACAAGATATAGTCACCAAATAAATATCCCTGAAAACCTGCTGTGTGCAGATCCCTGTGGTACACGTCAAGGGGAAAGATGGGCAAGAACACGTGTGTCATGGGGTTGCTGGGTTAAATAGCAGATTAAAACCTACTCATGAAACAGCTCATTCTCTCTGGTATTTGACAAAATGAGTCAGATCGTACCTTCTGTGGAGTATCAGGAGGGGGATGGGGGTTGGCTGGCGTGAGAGGTTTGCAGAGGGAGGGTTAGTTCACAGAAGTGGTTGCCCCCAGAGTGTGTGGGGCCAGCAGTGTGAGAGAGACCCAGAGGTGAGGTGGATGAGGCCCTCAACAAATCCTCATATCTAGGCGAGGATGGGCTTTCCCCCCAGTTCCCATCAGAGGAGTTCTGGTAGAACAGAAGCTGTGGTGGGAGATGCCCCTAAAGTGGAAGAGGACGGGCTTGGACTTGGGGCTTCTGCTGGGCCTCTGTGTGGTGGGTAGTGGGGCGCGAGCCTGGGCCTTAAATTCTTCCTTGTGGACACCCACTTTTATCCTCACTAAAAGTGCCTGAGCTCCGATTCAGACTAAGCAGAGTGTGTCAGGCCCTCTTGAAGAGCTTGGAAACTAAGCTCTGTAAGCATTTGGGGGATTTAGTGTCACCTTGGGTTTCTGTAGGGCCAAGGCCTTGAAAACAGGTCCCTTGTTCAATATTATAATAGGTATTGTCATTTTATTTAATAGATAAATTCAAGATTTTGCCTCAGAATTGGTACTGGGGATCAGGATCGTTGATCGAAGAGACCTAGTGATCTGTGGTTCTGGTGAAGTCAGCACAGCAGTTGAATCGATCTAATTACTAACCTAATCTTAAAATTTGTCCATATTCAAAGGAGATAGCCTCTAGGAGGTGTTGTTTCTTTGTTGTTTTGCTTTTAAGCAGTAGGAGCCATGTGGGCTGGAGGACAGTGATGGAGGATGTCCCATCTCCCTTAGAATATTTTGGGGGGGTGGTCATCAGTGTGCACTGTGCCTGCCCTTTTGGGGGGAATGCCTGAGCAAGTTATGGAGCTGACAGATCTTGAATTGCCATGAGCACTTGATGGTCTGTTTCCTGTTTCTGGTGAGTCTGTGGATTGTTTTGAAATTAGGAACAAATAGAAAATTTCTGCCTTATGTGCTACCAGCTCAATTATAACTGACCTGTCTTCTATTGCCTACTACTTTCATTATTATCGTTGCTATTTTGCTCATGCAATTTTGATAGTTTCAGCAGAAGAGTAGTGAAAAGAGATCTGGATTAGGAGACTAGCATTCTGTGCTCTTTTCCGTCATTTGTGGAACACCACCATCAGCTTCCCCGCATCAAGAACTGCTTCTTGACACCTACCCCAGGTACCAGGCTCTGGGAACACAAGGATGAGTGAAACATGGTGTGGTCCCTGTCCTAAAACTCACCAGTGCATCACAGCCAGCAGAGATAGCAGGACAGGCAGAGGACCGGGGAGTGGGAAGTGGTCAGGGAAAGAGGAAGTGATGTTTTCAAATGTGAAGGGTTGGCCACGTGGAGAGGCATGTGGGGAAGGGAAAATGAACTTATAGGCAAAAGAACAGCATAAGTACAGGCCCTGGAGTATGAAAATACGAGGCTTATTTGGAGACAAGCTAGGGCAGGAAGTGGAGTGTGACTGGAGAATAGGATTGGGGGTGCTCTGTCAAGTTAGGGTGAGAGGCGTGTCGAGATGTGACTCTGGGAAAATAGACAGCTAGGTTGTGTAGGGAGTTGTGAGCCATCAAATGCTGTGAAGGAGGGCCGTGATGTGAGCGGCTCTGTCTCAGAGAAGGGATGCTGCTAACCCTTAGAAAAATTAGGCAGGGGAGGAGACAGTGTCTTCAGCAAAGTGCAATATGAACTTGGAATTTGGTGCCTTATTTAATGGAATAATTTCTTCTCTTTTTTTTTTTTCAAGAGATTTTCCAGCACGGGACATGTGGGCTGTCCTCTAAAGCGTTGTCTAATGTTCCTAATTAGGAGCTTTATTTCAGTTCAACAGTGTTTAAACTTCCTTAGCTGGGTTTTATCAATTGGTACTTATGTAAGCTCAGCTGGTAGTGGAATTAGCTAGAGGAGAGAGACTCATTTCTTTTCCCTTGAAAATATTGAGGGTGGACACTGGGTGTCGGAAGGGGACTGTTTATTTGGGAGCGAATGCTGGCTTGGAGAGGGAGCAGGCAGAGGGCTAGCTAATTTGCAGTCTTGCTAACCCTGTGGATGAAGCCTTCAGGGGCTGAAAGCCTCTGGTAGAAATAGAATCTGTTCATACCTGTGGAGCCGACTTTCAGCAGGGCCAGCTAGTTCCCCTCACTGCTCACCTGCATAGCATCTGCGCTCCCCCAGGGAACGGCTCTGCCCCTTAGATGCTCCCGGTCCTCGCCCGGGTTCCACCTCCCTCACTGCGGACGAATGAGGTCAGCCAGGAAAAGGAGTGTTCTGTGCCCAAGACTTAAAAAGTCTGCAGCAGGGAATATGAAGAAAATCAGATAGCAGGCCCCAAACACAAATAAGTGGTTTATTAATTATTGTAGAGACACACTATTGGCTTTTAGGTTTTCAGAGGCCTCTCTCTGGGGAGGACGTGCTCTTTTTTTTTTTTTTTTTTCCATGTGTGACTGTATACATTTCAAAGCCTGTGCTCGTAGACTAAGAGACCTGGCTGAGAGAGTCGTGAAAAATCGGGTAGGCCTCCTGTAGATTTGGTAGGTTGGACAGAACACATCCCTAAATCACTTTCATCACCTAAAACTGATTTTTATATGTTACGATTTAACGAGTTGTTGGCAACCTTTTTTTGTTTAGTTTTGTTTTCTAACGTGTTCTCTTTGAGCTAGAATTGTGCCGTGTGCCGGGGGGAGGTGGGATGCTGGCAAGCTGTGGTGGGGCTTTGTGGCTCCAGGAGGGCAATTGGGGTGGGGTGGCATCTGAAAGCGCTGGTGAGCGGGTTCCTTTTGCCTGCCTGAGCAGCCTGGACACAGGGTCAGGGAAGGCAGGCTCTGGGTGTGCCCAGGGCCTCGTGCTGGCTGGTTGTATATGTTAGTCCACAGTTGAGGGGTAGGTATTTTTAAGGACAGGAAACCGAGGCTGGAGATGTTCACCTTGAGATTGTGCAGCTGGTGTCAGACCACCAGGAGGCTTTATGGCCCATCTGCACAGTCTTCAGAGCCATTCTTTTCTTAGACAAAATCTCCTTACACTTGGTACCTTGGTACTTGGCTTGATCATTTGTCTTGATTCTTTAACAGTTTGCTTGGATTTGAGGATAACACATTATTTGAATGCCTCAGACTTTGTCTAGAATATCCTTAATGGAGCCACTCCTGCATTTAGGACACTAGCCTTCCGCGTGGTGTGGAGCATGGTGGTCCTTGCGTTCGGGAGTTTACATTGTGAAAGGTATTCTCAGCACAGGGTGGACCCTGTGGGAAGCCTGAGGCTTAGGGAAGAAGCAGAAGCATGGGCTGAGGTCCAGGCGGGAAGGGGCAGGGTGAGCTTGGAGTTTTGGGTGCAATTTGGGGTTGAGGACTGTGTACTAGAAGATGAGAGGGTTGGAGGGCCCCCTGGGGCGGGGCGGGGCGGGGCGGGGCGGGGCAGGATTGGGGCTTTTCTTCTGTGAGTGGGAGGGAGTCCTAAGGTTTTAAGCAGAGAAGTGACCCGTTGGCTTCGTGAGGCTTTGGCAACACCCTCCGAAGGGGGAGCGTGGCCGCGTCTGTGCTTTAGGTGCTGCCGTGGTTCACTTCACTGTTTATTTCTGGCCCGAGGCGGAGGGCGCATCCCACGTCAGCTGGTGCGGGATGAACCAGCAGTGCTCAGGATCTCTGAATTGCCCAGAGCCATGGCGTGATGTATACCACAGGAGGCTTTATTTCTTTACAGCCATAGACTTGTTTAAAAGCTGAATCACATACTCTGGCTTAATATTTGACTTCTTAGTTACCAACTCCAGGTGAGCCACCCTTGAGAGGGTGATGTGTGGGAGGAAGGGGGCACAGGGCAGCCGTTTGGGCCCTGACATGGAAGGTTTGGGTTTGGACCCTTTGGTCTGGTATATTTCTTTTGAGTGCTTCTTCATTTATATACCACTTCACGTTTATAATGTTGGCATGTTGGTTTATATGTTCCTACCACTGGTTTACTCAAGGTCGGGCGGAAAACTTTCTTGGCACGTGTGTGTCCTGAGATGTGGTGTGTGAGAGCATCTGCTCGTGGCCCCAGGTGTTGCAGCCTGGGGTGGGACTTGAGCCCAGTCCACCCACCCCCCACACCCAGTTCTCAAGTCCTGTCGAGTGTTTGGCATTCCTGGTGCTGACAGATAAGCTGATGTTGTCTGCTGCAGCCCAAACGGAGAGAAGGGTGCCCTCACCTGTCCTAATTGAGGGCAAGAGGAGGTCTGGCTGTGTGAGTTTTACTGATAATTCCCCCAAGTCGTTGTTACCCTCCGCAGCCAATACACCTTCCTCTCGAAACCCGCCGAGTATAAATCCCTTTCCGTTCTTTCCTTTGCTCTTTCAGCCTTCTGGAGAAGCTGAAACTGCCTGAAAGAGAGGCGACCGGAGCCAGGCCCTACATAATCCACACAATCCGGATGCCACCCTGGGTGACTCAGATTCGGTTGGTTTGTCATTTCACAACCACCTGCATCTGATCCCGCTCTGGGGACACTGAGCCCCTGGGTTAGGAGCAAAGCGTTCTTCCTGGCTCCTAACCCCAGGTGTGGCCTCCCCAGCTCTTTCTCTTCTGAGCTCTGGCCATAGGGATATGACGTCATCCCTGCCCCTTCCTCCTTCATTTGTGTTGTTAGTCATTTTTAAGAAGCAAACATGTGTACCCTCGTACGCCAGTTGTGTTAAACGCTTTACGTGCATTATCTCCGTAGCCCTCACAACAACCCTACCAAGCTGGTGTGATTTTCCACAAGATGGCGTTTGAAGAGATGGTCCGAATCATGCCAGGTGCCCTTAATATACAGGAGGCACTTACCTCCCTCCCCTCCTTTTGTACTTTGTCTCATTTAATCTTTGCATCGACCTTATGAGGTCATTGTTATCTCCATTTTACAGATGGGGAAGTTGACGCTTAGTGGAGTTTAAATAACTTGCCTGAGGTCACTCCAGCAAGAAGTGACAGAGTCAGAATTTGAGCCTAGGCCAGAGGACACCAGCACAAATGCTCTTAATCTTTGCTCTTTGGTATTTGTTTATTAGGTAAAAATTTCTGTTTCGGGGCTGACTTAACTGGCTTCTGTTGGATTTGTTTTCTAATGCTTTTTCCATTTCTGAAGGGGGAAGAGAGGGCGCTAAGGTTGATCAAGCACCCCCTGCGTTCTCAGCACGAATTATCTGCTTTCCTTGTTCGAGGTATTATAAGCAACACCATGATGGCTTTTTGTCCTTTTAATCCATTTTGTTCACCAAGATCCCAAGCACCTCCCACAGTGCCTGGCACATCTGGGGTGCTCAGTCACTGGTTGTTGAGTGAGTGAACGAGACGGGCTATTTTCCTGTTGCATAGGTGGAGGCATTGAGACAGAGCAGCTGGGTGGCTTGCCCTTAGGCACACACCACAGTGGAAAACAACTTTTGCTCTTCACACCACAAATCTTGTTTTTCTAACAGATCTTTTTTACACAAGTAAAATTTAGGGAGTAATCAGATCTATGTCATGGGATTGTAGGGCATGATATAAAACACTATAAATACTTAGCCAGGATCTGGCACAGTGCGAACATTTGATGAGCGGCGCTGGGTTTGCTGCGTTTCCAGCCTCTCGTCTGCATGCCTTCATTTGGGATAGTGTTGCCATACAAATTAGCCAAGCTGAAAATTTGCTAGCCTCTGAAACTTCTAAAAAGTGTTGTATTAATCCAATGTTCCTATCTTTGTTATACTGTCAAGTGATAAAAGTAGTAAAATTGGCGAAATCAGTTTAAAGCTACCGTGGGCAAGTGGTTATGACCAGCAAGATTTGATTAAACTGTATTTGCATCTTCTCTGCTTACAGTCAGAATGTTGTGCTGGACGGGGCCTCAGGGATCGTTGTCCAGTTTTCCTCCTTACACCCCCTTCATTTACAGGTGAGGAACATGAGGCCCCGGAGATGCAGGGGTGGGGCTGGGGGCAGCCTTGGTCTTGCATATTACATTCTCTTCAGTGTCAGCGGCCCTGCCAAGTCCAGATGCCTGGAGTTTTGTAGTCAGTGGGCTTGTCCGAACATGTGTGTGGTAGAGCCACTGTCCTTCCTGCTGAGGATGTTAGGGAGCAGATTGTATCAATACCCGACCAAGCCAGTAAATCAAAATCACAGTACTATGGAAACATTTTTTCTCATTATAAAATGTTCATTTTTACTGTAGATAATACGAGGGAGCATGAAGAAAATAAAAACCACCTGTCATCCTGTCAATCAGAGATTACAAAGGAAATTTTCCTAAGTATAAAAATTGTTTTTCCCATTCGATTTTTGTTATTTTGTTGCACATATAACTCATATTCACCAAAGAGAAATTCTAAATTAACAAAAAAGAAGAAAAATCTAAAAACAGCACAAAGGAAAAGAAAGTAAAAATATTTCCTCTCATGAGTCAGAAGTAACTTTCTATCTCCTAGGTGCTCTTCTGTGGATACATATACAAATTACAAAAACGAGATTTGTTACATTCATGGACAATAAAAAGCCCATTCTTGTACATGCCTTTAAATTATACCATATCCATTAAAAACTTAACGTGGTATAAGTATTTTCTGATGTATTCAAATGTTCTTTGACATGAAAATCACATAATTTTGATGTGCCATATTTTGTGAGGAGGGGTCATAGGCTAATGTAATTATTCTGCGTTCCCTGGACACTCACTGTGTAGGGCCAGGAAGGGTATTTTCCTAATTTAATGAAGCCAATCTAGGATTAAAATTTTTACTGTAAATTATGAATATGTAAACAGAAATGGATTTATTCTAAAGAGAAAAATACTGAACTGACAATATATATTTTTTGACTAGTATATTATCTGTCCTCTTATTATTCGAAAGAAAATGAGAGTCACCAATGAAAAACAAATCACGCAATTCAGAAAGTCCTTCCAAAGGGTCAAATTCCCTTGAGAGGGAGGTGTTTTCCATCTTACGGCGGACAGTGTTGTGAATGTTACGGATGATGCCATATGTTGTTTACCTGTGGTTGTATTTTTAAGTGGGTATTTTGCTTTAATCAATGTCATGTTACTTGGACATTTTAGAGCAGTTGTTCCCAATCTTTTCAAATGTAAGGACCTCTTTTAATGTAAAAAATTTTTCCAGACCAAGCATAATTTTAGTTATATTTTTAGAATCTGTTGGAAGCCCTGACAAAAAGTTCTTAGAAATGACACTTTTAGTGGAATTTATGTTTATTAATTACAACAGCCTCTTCATACACTTGCCAAGTAATAGTACATACATGTGTACGATTTACTGGGTGTATAGATGCTTGATGAACTTACGAATAAGTGGACCCCCTGAGATAGCTCCCTAGAGACCCCTTTCTACAGGAAGACAGATCCTGCACATGAGTCACTCAAGGTCTTTTAAAGTCAGGGAAATAACAATTAGATTGGTTCTGAAGGGCAAGTGGACTCCAGGAACGACTGTGTAGCTGGAGGATCTGAGGGCCATCAGATGACCAGTTAGGAAGATGCTTCTCGTTCCCACCTGCTCACTAGTGAAGTTTCCAGAGCTGCCCACCCCACCGTGTTCTCTTTATCATTTCAAAGGAAGGAATGTTGTTGGAGAAGTGAATTGAATCAGAAACGGTTCAACATACCTCATGACATATCTCCCTGGCCCTTTTAATTAATTTCGTATATTCTCTTAGAGAAAAGCCTGGATTTTTAACTAGGAGACTAAGGTCCTAAATGCAAGCCCAACCTTGGTTACCATTAACTCAAAGACGTTACACTTTGTGCCTTGGTTCTTCCATCTGTAAAATGGGCAGTATCTCCTTCCGTTATGATATTCTTAGGAGGTGACATGATGTTGCCCCGGGCAGCATTTTCTTTCTATTTAATCAGTAAAAGCAAACAGAAAAACCTTTGTGAGGTCCTAGGCACTATTGTCCTTTTGTATAAAGGAAAAGTACCATAAAACTAGGGGAATTCTAAGCATCCTGCAAGCTGCTTTAAGGCTTAAGGGCAGCAGCCCAAAGACCTGCCAGTGAAGTGAGACCTTCCTCCAAAACCTTATCTTCATCCTCCTGTGGTCCTCTTTTTTTCTCTTTAAAATGGGAGTGTGAGTGGCTTAGTAATTGTTATGCAACAGCGATGCCTTTTATAACGCTATTCTTGGGCTCTGACAACGAAGTTCTTGCACTGCTTTACCCCCTCAAGATGCAGGTAGGAGAAGCTGCCTCATTTCTCATCCCTCCTTTTTATCTGAAGGAAAATCATCCCTACATTCCACCTTTTTCTAGGAGTCAGGGCTTGGCACAGGTATTCTGTTCACGTTTCATGTGGTGCCTCTGTATTTTCAAAAAATGCTGCGTGTAATCTTTATGTCAAACTTTATAGCTTTTTCAAGTTGTTCTAGGCAATCTTCAGCAGTTTCTTAGCAAAACAGGGTGTACAATAAGCACTTACCAGCCGAGCCCAGGAAAGAGCAGGGTTTGAAAGGAAGCTACCAGCCTGAAAAGGCCATGCCGTTTGTATTTTCTGCAAAGAATAAAACTGGATTTTTACAAAGCAGGCAGGAGGAACTACATTCATTAAGTGGAGCGGGTTAGAGAGGCAGCATGTGACTGGAGTCAGCTGACCTCATCACAGGGATGGGGCCTTCTGTACAATGGGACCAGGACGTCCCCAGACTGGTGCACTTAGACTCGGGGAGACTCCCGGGTGCGCGTTCAAGGTGATGGTTACTTTTGACGGATGCTCACCTCACAAGGGTTTCCAGGGAAAAAACCCTCCAAACATAATTTCAAGAATTCCAAAGCAGTTTTACAATTCTGATTCTAAGAGAGGTCTGTTTTGAATGGGAACTCCCTCAGTGCCTTCTCTTGCCTTTGTTTTATGGATGTTAGTAATTATCTTTAAAAAATAGAAAGGAGCTAGAAATTATATCTTAAGGATTTTAGTTTAGTTTATTTTGAAGAATTATTTAATCAGCTGGGGGTTTTCCCCCTTCAGTAGCTGGCACCAGGTCCCAGTGACTAGGCAGTATGGAGATAATAGTAAATAACTATGCTTTTTGTAAGGGATGTTATTTGAGGAGGGAGTTATGAATACATAATAGACTTAGGAATACAGGAGAAAAGATGATTTTTAGGTGTTATAGTGCACAAAGTAGTGAATGACAGTCTCTAAAGACAAATCTGTAAACAAAGCATAAATATCTTTATTCAAAATGGATTGAGTTCTGACCCTGATGCTTTCAGGAGTACCTTATTATCAGGTAGCTTCGGAAAAGCATGTTGTTAAACCTGTTGGTTTCCCACAGAATTTCATTAAAAAGGTGTGCAGTCAGTCACATAGCCCTTCCTTGAGGGGCAGTGAAACAGAAACTTGATAGAAACACTGAGGAGGGGAAAGATACAGCCGCTACAGCACCTGGGCCTCCATCTTTCACTTCCTTTCCCAACTCTGCCCCTTTGAGATGTACTTTGAGAAGATGGAGGAAGCTGCTGCGGTTGGGGTCATCACCCTGGATCTCGCTGCTCCTCTGGATCTGGAGATGGGAGTGGCTCAGCACTGGGAGTTCCTTCCCCAAAGCCCAGTGCTGACTCTTCACATTCAGTCCTGTCCCCCAGCTTTCCCAGGACAGCAGTGCGGGAGAGGAGGCAGGAGCAAGGAGGGACTAAGAAAGTGCCTGCCTTGGTCCAGGCTGCCCCCACCCCCCTACCCACCCTGGGCCACCAGGGAAGGAGCCGCCGTCTGGAATGGGTGCAGGGAGAAGGAGGGGGGACAGGGAGTTGGAATCCAGAGCAGAGGGTGGAGAGGCTGACAGCAGTTACTGCCATTGTTTTGGTACAGACTAAGCTATGGTTCAGAAGTTGTTGTCTGGCTGTTGGCTTTTTCTCTTCAGTTCTGGCATTCAGTGAATGCATTCGATAAATTTATGGTTTGCTAATATGAGTGTGATATGCATGTGCATTTTTTTTTTTTGGCTACTGAATAGGCAATAAAACTAAGAAGCCAAATGCTAAGATGGTTATTGTTTTACTGATTAATTGAAAGTAGCCTAACTGTGGGAGGCACTTGCCCACACTACTCCAGGTAGTAATTTTTGTTTGGTCTACTAAAAAAAACTACTTGGAAAGGTGCAATATCAGATAAAGGACTGGAAGGCTCCAGTTCTGCTTTCACTGGGCACCCGCTCGCTCACTCTGAGATGCTGGAAGGAAAGGATGGGAGAGGAGAGTCACTTCTCAGCGGCCTGCCTGACTCCTCCTCTTCCTCTCCCTGCCTGGAGCCACAGGTTCAGTTTTTAGAGTATGGGGCCTGGTGCTACGCCTAGCAGTGGTATTTTAAAGTATTTCTCAGTAGTTTTTACGATTATCAGTCTTCACTTGCAGAGTTTCTTTTTATTTTCAAGGGCACCCAGGATAACCATTTAGCTCCCTTTCAGTCGCCCCCTCACTCACTCATGCCCAGTCAGGAAGATTAATAATGTTAACTGATTTACTGTCACTGCAAAAAAAGCATTAGTTAATTAGACTTTTACACCTCAGTCAGATGGCATTAGACACCCTTTGTGCACTTTAACTCAAGGATGTTAAAGACCTAAATCTTTGAGAAAAGAGAAAAGAAAGGAAAAGGACAGGCACTTTTCCAGTTTAAGCTGCATGTTGGTCCATGTTAATTAGGCATTTGTCCCTTAGTCTGGAGGTGATAGAAAATGCCAGTTACTGTGGTATTTAACTGACATCAAACTCCTGTCCAAATAATTCAGTTGGGCCCAGCCTTCTCTCTTAATTGGTGGGAAGGAAAACGTCGGCACACACCCAGAAGAAGGAGGAAACTGTTACTTACATTTAACATTTAAAAATTTCATTCTGAAAGGATCGGAAGAACACTTGTATATTTTTTTTATTAACTCTCCAGTTGGGCTTTTTTAAAAACAGAAACAACAGAATCTTTCCTAAAACTTAAGCTACCCTAGATAATTAGCTTTTGTAAGTCTTCAATAAATGAAAGTTTAGTAATTGTTATCCAAGGTCAAAAAGTAGTTATTGTCATCCAGGGGCCCTTGTAGATTTATGTGTATGTTTGGCAGTGTTTTAAAAAATTGACATTTAATTTTCTAGCTTATGGTCAGATTTCTTTATCAATATCAGAAATTCATAGTGGGTTAAGGTGCCAAGCAATATACATGTTTTAAAAACCAGTAGATGGTGGCATATTAAAAGAAAAATGACTTGATGGTTTTGTAGGAATAATTAGATGTGAAACACGCTTTTTTTTTTTTTTTTAAGATTTTAAGCAACTTCTTCCTAGTTGCTGGAGAAGATAATGCTCAGTGACAAGAGCATAGTTTACCTTATTTATTAGGTATATAAAACAATTCCAAAAATAATGAAAAGATTTTTTTCTCAGCAGGGGTAGCCTTATTTGACTTTAAACCTTAGTCATTTTGTCTATGGTTCCTAGCCAAAGATTCACACATTTGAGAGCACTTCATTTTCAGTCTTGAACTACTTTTTCGTGCACTGAATGAATGCAATATGTTAACACTCCTGTACAGCCCAGAGTTGCTCGGCTGCCCCTTGGCCTGCCTGCCCGGTACTGGCTGAAAAGGTACCATTGTTTGTTCTGCAAACACTGGGTGATGTTTGTTTCCAAGGTGACTGGTTCTATTGCTGCCCTTTAAGCAAGGGGGGATGGGGGAGAGAGAAAGTTGGCGTTAAAACACCTGAGAGCATCCTGTTCTGGATACAGTCTGTGTGTGTGTATGTGTGTAAGTTGAAATAGTATTTTAACTGAAGTATTGGGAGAAAAGGGGATAGTGTGGAAATGGGGAAAAAAGAGATTATCAGTAAGTTAAAAATATCAGTAAGTTCTGATATTTAACTCCGTATACTCAGAACGAATGTAATGGTAAGAAGTGTTAGAATTAAACATCTGATTAGACTGAAATTAACTGTTTTTACATTTGAAAAACTAGAGTCAAGGGAAGAAAAAATATTTTAGATGGTAACCATTGAAATGTTAAATTTGTTTTTGCATGAAATAGTTCTTCAGCTATAACCTGTAAGCAGCTATTCAGATGAACAAATGTTTGGGAGTATAATTAAAACTGGTTATTGATCAGATAGCTGGGCCCTCAAAAAAACTGTAAGAGAACATGAGATATAAAGAAATTGGTTTCACTTTTAAGTTCTGTAAAAAAAAATTAGAAAAATGTTAAATAATTGAAGTATATTCGTGTCAAAAATTTTCCAAAAAAATAACAAAATAGATTTAAAAGCATTTTGGTGATGTATATGGACTCATTCATCAGTGAGAAATTTTAGGTTCAAACTAAGAAAAAGAAGATTCCTCCCTTCTTGGGCCCCCACCCCCTCTTTTTTTTTTTTTTTTTATTGTACGTGGATCCTGTTAACAGAACTTTGCCTTTTCACTCCTATCGGGTTTAGTACAGTTCATGCGCAGGTTTCAGTAAACATTAACTACTTTTATCAGGGCTTGCAGTGTGCTGAATGGTTAGCAAAGAGAGTGTACTGCAAGAGACAGATGAAAATGAGAGAGTCCAAGGTCACATGGACGTTGAATTTTTTTTTTAATTATTGAGAACATAGAGAAAAGACACCAAGTTTCACGCTTTAAGTATCTTCTCTTTGGTCATGTGGGCCTAAGACAAGGTTACTTTGCCTAGGCTTTCTATGTACTAGGGTTAAAACAGAGTTCTTCAGATGCTGCTTCTGAATGGCAAGGCACAAGTGATTTTAAAACATTGTTTTTTCTTTCCTTTCATTAAAAAAAAGTCTCAGCTTTATTCAGGGCCTCCTTCTAGGATGAAAGGTTCTCAGGTCCCAAAAAAGAACTACTGTAACTTTTCTTATGGTTTCTCTGAAAATCTCTTTCAGTTTTATAGGGATTTCCTTTTTTTCCTTTCTCAGATTATCTGGGATTGCCCTCTGATAACCAATTTCGTTTCTGGAGTCAGCACAGTCGGTCAGAAACCAAGGGCTAGAATGAAATATTGCCAAATACAGAATAAACATGCTTGTTTGGGAAATCATGTAATATTCTAAAACTTTCGCCTCTGTGTATCCTTTTCGAAAATAGGAATGTGATTTGTGCTCCTTTTTAGTTAAAGGACATGCAAGTTTTACAATTGCTGACTCACAATAAAAATTACCCTCTTCCCGCCCTTAACGCCGTCTGTGTGGCAGCCCTCGAAGTTCGCACGGGGCGCCGTGTCTGCGTCTGCCCTGGCGACCATGCCGCCAGCCCTGAAGGGCAGAGCTGCGACGAGGGAACTTGGCCCGCGCCTTAGGTCGTGTCCCTTCCCTGGAAGCCCTGCACTGAGGCGGTCGGGATGGATTTGGTCCGAGCCGCGGGCTCAGGGGTGGCCGGCCGGGCCCGGGGAGACCGCCGGGGCGGAGGGCGGCCTGGGCACGCTGGCCCTTGCCCAGGGTCGAGGAGCCTTTGTGCATAGGAGAGGCCGTCTAAGCAGAAGTGCCTTCGCACTGATGGAAGCGCGTCAGCTGCTGGCCCGGGGGACTCGCCCGTGCCCTTCCTCGCCGCGCGCTGCGACCGGGAAGCGAGCGGCCGTCGGCCAGGCCTGCCGGGGTCGGGGGGGCGCTGGTCCAGCCGGGGCCCTCTCGGGCTGCCCGCCCCATCTCGGCACCCGCGCTGGGCGGCCCCGTGAGCGGGCAGCGGCGCCGTCAGTCAGGGCGGCGGGCGCCGATTGGCCGGCCGCCGACGGGGGCGGGGCGGGGGCGGGGCTCGAGGCTGGCCTCCGGGTGGGCTGCGCCGGCGGCTCTTCCTAGAAGACCTTGATGCGTTCTTCTCAGCTGGCGGCGGCTGAGCGGCGACGTAAAGAACCGCCGGAGATTTGCGAAGAGCCCGTTTAGTAATTGAGCTAGTTTTTAAAAAGTGAATTCGTCTCAGGGAGAGATTAGGAAATGTATGTGTCCCGAGCGCCGTCCTCCCCCTCCTTTTTGGGGGGCGGGGGGGCGGCTGCTGTGAGGCCAGTTAGCCTGTGCCCACTTGGAAAGTTTCCGAGGTTTTGCATAGGCGTGAGCTTGCCCGGCCGCCTTCTGTCTGTATTTCCCAGAATAAGTCCGCGTTAGAACCGCGGATGTACCTGATGGCTGTTAAGGAGCTAGGAAATCCTCCTCAGAGCCCTTGTACAGGGAGGAGGGGCTGGAAGGAAGAGGGATGGGGGAGGAGACGAGGATGCAGGCAGGACCGTTCTGGTCCTTTCTGTGCGCTCCCGCAGTCTTGGGCGGCGTTCTGAAACGACCCGCCTTTTGAGAAAGGAGGCAGCGGGCCAGAGAGAACCGAGCCCGGCCGGGGCGTCGGGCCGGGAGTCCCCGCGCTGCCCACGGAGCTGCAGCTGCAGCTGCGCCTCTCCTGGAGGGCGGCGTCTCCCCGGTCCCCTCCGGAGCAGGGTGCTGATAGTCATACCGAGCCCTCGTCTGGCACGCGGTTCTTGGTGGTGTGTACTTCAAGTACGTGACCAGTGAGCACGACAGCTTGTGGGATCGCCATCAGCCTCTCTTGTGCCACCGGGGCGCCGGCGGAGTGTGCCCTGGCCTCCCCGGCAGGCCCCGCTCTGGGAGCTGGCCCTGGATGGTGCACGTGGCTCCTGCCCACCCGCGTCGCGTGGCCTGCTCTCTGAACCGGGGGCCCCGCCGCCTGCGCGGGAGACTTCGCCCCCGCCCTATGAGCGTCGTAGGCCAGCTCCAGTGGCGTCCATCGCACAGTCCCTCCACTTTGTGACTTGCTTCATTTTTGGTGTGCCTTCTCTGGTAATCAGTTTTTGCTGAGCCATAGCGTCCAAAACAGTGATGCTTGAGCGGGGGAAAAACGTTCCCCTGACACACGTGCCTGGCACACTCGAGGAGACTCACATTCAGTAGGCCTGTTGTAAGGCTGGCGTTTGTCCAGTCGAAAAAGCTTCCCTGGCGATTCTAATGAATACCCCTAATCTTTCAAAACTGTATGTATAAACAGGTTACTTGTACATTTATGTCTGATGAGACGAATACGTTTGAGTTACTGGAGATTTTTTTGAAAAGAGAGTTAGGAAACGATGCCTTAAAATTCTCCCATCTGATGCTTGTTGCAACCTCGAGTTTCCTATTAAGCGAGGAATTGTGGTACCTGTGCTAGAACCCTGATGGGCCGTCTGCACGGGCAGGTGTAAATGCCACTAATTAATTTTTTAAGAAATCGGCACTCTGACAGAATTATCAGGGATGCTGAGTAGCTGGTACCAGATGTTTCTTTTGTTAAGGCCGTGGAGAGGTTATGTCACGGGGAATAAGGCTATGGACATTTAATCCTTGGTCTGAGGCTGTGGATTTGGGGATGCTGAATATTTTCTTTAAAAAGGGTTGGGCAGGGTGTATGTTCTGGTTTTTAGTCAGCCTTTCCCCCTACACAGCTCTTGCAGTATTATCGAACGTGGAGGTGTTTACTCAATTATCATCAGGCCCAGCTCCTGTTAGGAGACGGTAAATGGTGCTTGAGGCCTCTTTATCTAGACTCTCTTGCTCACCATTTTGCCACAGCTGAAGGGACAGTCTGTGCCTCTAACTGAATTCAGTCCTTTTTTACTCCTTTACTGTGGAACAACAGGAAAGTCGACCGCTCATCATTTCGTGTGCAGACTTTACAGCCTCTGAACAGCCTCTGCTTTTGCAGTTTATGAATGCACCATTTGTTGTTTCGAGCACAACTGTTAGATACAACTGGCATTGCAGCCCACTCTGCCTGTGACCAGAGTACATCACTGCCGCCTTTTTTTTCCTTTTTTTTTTTTTTTTGTTTCTACATAGGCCAGATTTTTGCTTTAAATACCACCATTTTGTCCACACTATAGTTTCTTTGACCTAACTTAATTTTTGAAATGTAGGTTTCAGAAATGAGTTTTAACTTGCTCAAGCTGTTAGTACAGGGGTTCTAAATAAGTGTGTTTTACTTTATTAAAGAAGATTATTTTTGTGGCTTGGTTTTGCATACATGTTTTTTAAAAAATAATCTCAAAGAAGCATGGTGACTTTGAAATTTTATTTTAAATTGTGTTGCAGTTAGAAAGTTTTGTCTTTTCCTGGGGCATTATATTTCCTTCTTTTTAAGCTTTACACACAATCTCTTTGTCACCAAGTATTGCTAGGTATTGTCTTCAGTCTAGAGTTTAAAGGAAGCTATCAAAACTTTTAATGTGGTTTTCTAGAGTATTTTGAATATCATCATTACAAATAACAATTTATCATTATTTTCTCCTCTTGAAAAAGGGTCCTATCCAAGAATGATACCATTAACGTTAAAAAATTTTCACTTCTGGCTTTTTTTTTTGTTTCTCCTATATATTCTTGGGCCTTGTAATTATATATATTATATCTATATATACCTTGACATTATTCCTTCTTTACATTTTATTTAATCGTGTTTTAGTCAAAAGAGTGTATTAACATTTTTCTGCTGTGTTTTACATGTTCGACACCTGCACAAAATTGTTATTTCTGTTTTTAGGCCTTGCTCTGGCTAAGGAGACATATTTCTGTTAAAACAGCAGTAAACATCCTATAACAACTAACTCTACAAGACTCGGCATCCTGGAGCTTCCAAAAATGAAATAGTCATTTGCTGAATGTGCAGCAACTTTTCTGTATTTGAATTTTAAAGTAGATATTTGGGTTTCAAGAAATGTATTTATTTGTTGTCTTTCAAAGAAGTTATGCAGGCCTAGGGTTACATTTACATTTTTGTTAAGATTGTGACATACAAACGTGTTTAAGGAAAAAAGTGTAATCTTTTGTGAGATTCATCCTTTCCTTTTCGTCTCACTGTTTAGAGGGGGCAATCTGCCTTTCTGTGAAGATTAAGTCTTCCACGACCTGAAGAGTCCTTCAGGTTGATGTAAAGACTAAACGGCTACAAACAACTTCACTAGAAAGGGAGCCCCGGTTTTACTGCTTCCAAGAGCAGTTTTCTCAAGCTGGAGTCTGCTCTTAACTTTTAGAGCACATTTTCCATACACGGTCCTGCATTTTCACGCTTGGTTTTGAGCTGCACCTTTAAGGTGGGTAAACTCTCATTGGACCTTTCTCCCTTTACCGTAGTTTCTTGGCTGCTCATCTCATGTGATTAATATGTGTGTTGCTTAAAATGGCAAGTGAAACATCACCAGGTATTTTCACCAGGTAGAAACTGCTTTTCCTGTGTCAAAACAACCAGTGTGGCTTAGTTGATGCTCCTGTTGCTAAGCAGGTAAATTTCTGGTCTGCAGGTTGTCTGTTAACCCCGTAAATGCCTAATGTCAAGCAAAAAACATCAAGAGGAAGAAAAATCCCAGCAACTTGATGCTTTCTTCTTACATAGTGCTTCGTTCAAGTGCATGAAACTGGGCCTACCTCATCCTAACATTGACTTACCTAAATCGGAGGATTTACATATTTTCAGGGGGAAGAGGAGGGTTAGGAGCTGCAGAGGGCTGGGAAGTTGGTAGTTTACAGTGAGACAACAGTCCAGGGAGCTGTTAGTGAAGAGCTCATGCTATATGGTGAAAATTGTGCGTTTGAGTTCAGTTAGTAATGGGCTAGCGTTTTTCTTTGAGACTTTTCTCTACAAGTCTGCCTTAAATTGCACTATGGCTGTGGGGAAGACATGAGGAAAGAAAGGGGTTGCTGTTTGCATCCATTTGCCAGAAAGGAGTTAACAGAACATACCGCAGAACAGGTTGGGCAAGACTGTTAAAGCCAGTGATGAAGCCTTTCTCTCCCCCTCTCTTCACCTCCCCTCCCCCCTTCCCACTTTCCTCTCCCAGGAGTAAAACATCTTCAGACTGTCCCCTGCTCCCCCAGTCCCTCTCCCCACTTTGGTGTCTGACGTTCCTTCTCCGTGGCAGAACACTTGATGTGATGAAAATACTTTGTGGAGACGAGAGAGCCTGTGCGAGAGGCCTCAGCCTTGCCAGCTGTTTCTTGAGAAATCGATGGCGTGCTTGTCCTTGCCCTTCGTCATGTAACATAGGCCCCATTCAGCAGAGACATTCTTCACTGTGCAGTTATGCCTCTGTGGGCCTGTGGGGTGGATGGCCTGTGGGGGTGGGGAGTGGGAGGGGAGGAGGCGAGGTTAGGATGGAGACATGGAGGGCAGTGAGGGGGAGTCCCTCACTCTGAGTGCCAGCATGTCATGAGACCGTTGCTTCTTGAAGCTTCCGAAGTTAGCTTGGGCTTAGGGAATATCTTATGGCCATAAATGCAGAGAAAGCAAGCTCTTTCAAAGCCAGTTCTGGTCTGATATAAGTTCTGCGTGGTGTTTGTGTCTAATCCCTCTGTAAACATACCATATATAGTCATGCTTGAGCACACTATAACACATTGCAGGGAACTCTCCTAATGCACAGATCCTCTGGCGCTTAGAAGCCAACTCGGGCTATTTCTGGTGTGTCATGGCTTGCTTTTTTCCTTTTTGGAAGGAGGGGGAAGGGGCTTTTTCCTTTCCATCTTCACACTGTTTGAAACATGTTTCTGATCCTAGTGTGTCTGGCACTCTGAAAACTAAAGAAACTACTGTCACGTGAAAAGAAACTGAATTCTCTTTTTACATCTGTTTTAGAATAAAAACCTTGTTTCTCTTAGTGTCTTTCACACCACATGCGTTTTGTGTTTTATGGTCCCCGGTCTTCAACTGTTTGTTTTTGGAGCATCTTTTAATACTGTGAGGGTGAGCTCTGCTCTGTACCGTGCATTGTTGGTGGCCAGTGGAGAAGTGGCTTTTGTATACCCCTCTGTTTCCTCTCTGATCCTCCCTGAGCTGTCGTCGTGTGTTTACAACACTCCACCTTCGGATTGCCAGGGCAGAACACGCAGCTCTCTGCAGAACTGATGGCAGCCGTTTTCCACTTGGCAGGCCTGGGTCTGTGGAGTGGAGAGGAGACAGTAATAAGAAAGAAATGCAGTTGTTTTTTTTTTTCTTGGAATACCTAGGATACAGCTTGTTGGAGTGAGCAGCGGGAGGCATTTGTGGTTCAGATAAGGGACTTCTTCCTTTTCCTCCTCTTATTTTCTTTTCCTTCTTTCCCTGCTTCCTCCAAAGGCTATTGCTTTTATTCTTAGGCCACGTGTATAGGTAACCCGTGAAGAAAAAGTGGTTTGCGACGCTGGGATATTTGGGTATCACATAAAGAGACAAGATGGGCACTTTCTTTGCTTTGTTTTTTCATTGGCCTCATCAGAGTGAATTATATCTGACTGTGTGACAGTTAATTGTACCATCCTTCCCTTTTCTTAAGCTGATAAGCCCCTTTCTGTCTGCCTTCATCAAGCTTCTTTGTTTGAGAAGTTCCTAATGCAGTAGAAGAACAAAGTGACAGTTTTCTTATTTACTGAAGTCTCTAAAGCACGTTCATTATGCTCTTTATCATATCTTTTTTAGAACTTTCTTCCTTTAACTTATATAATTGAATCATTCCAAGTAGTACAAGTGACTGATAAGTTAAAACTTCCTTAAAAATACCAATGAGTCCAGAAAAGAAAAATTAAATTTTTTTTAGGCTATGTGTATTCATTTCAAACTATTAACAGTGTTTGATAGATGGTGTTCAGAGTAAGACACTGGGTACTGCCAGAGTGTCATTTACAAGTTTGGACACAGCAATTGATTAGTATTCAGTTGACTCAAAAGTAATATATCACTTATGTGGAGGTCACTGATTTCGAATTCTTAGGTGCAGAATATTCATGTGAGGGAGGGAGAACCAGCAGGGTGTGTGTTGGGGGGGTTGGGCGGGGCAGCGCTGAGCATGTAAAATAAAGCTTTCAAAAACCAGACAGGAGTAGGAGGTCCTGGATCTGACACTCCTACCCCTGGTTACCATTGGGGGAAATGGGGCAAAGTGATCAAGGAGCCCTGTTATTTTTTGCAATTGCATGGGTACCCACCATGATCTCAGTTAAAAAAAAAGCGTGGCCAACTAAGGCCATGTGGTGTAGGGGCAAAACTGAAGTAGAAGGGACGTTACACTAGTTTCCGAAGGCACCTTGTGTAATAGTTGTTCATTGTAATGATCCTGAGTCATCACCCAAAAAGGTTAGATTAATCATACGTTGATTCACTATGCTCTGCTTAAGGAGATGGGGAAGTTTGAAAGATACTTTAGAATGATTTACACCCAGGAGTTTTATATGGAAAATTAATTTCTGAATACTTCCCCCTACAATTCCTCTCAGTGATGTGCAGCTGCTTTATGAGTTAACATGAAGTGTTAGAATAAACCTTCCAGTGTCTTCAGATGTATACTAAAATATTATTTATTTTGTCCAGATTTGCAGGGAAAAAAGTGATTCGCTAACAGAGTCAAATGACGTCCAAATACCTCACTAGGTTATCTGTATTCCTAATGTGAGTTGTTCTTTCCCTTTTTTGGAGGTGAGGAAGATTAGCCTTGAACTAACATCTATTGCCAATTTTCCTCTTTTTGCTTGAGGAAGATTGTCACTGAGCTAATATCTGTGCTGGTCTTCCTCTATTTTATGTGGGATGCCGCGACAGCATGGCTTGACGAGTGGTGCTAGGTCTGTGCCTGGGATCCGAACCTGCAAACCCAAACACTACACCATTGGGCCGGCCCCTATTCTTTCATATTTTTAACTGACAAAATACACAAAATGTCATGGATTTTTAAATGCAGGTGATAAGAGAAGACCCAACAAATCATGGATACCCTGGGAGACACAGTCTCTG
Source organism: Equus caballus (assembly GCF_041296265.1). NCBI lineage: Eukaryota > Metazoa > Chordata > Mammalia > Perissodactyla > Equidae > Equus > Equus caballus. The sequence goes on from NC_091703.1 coordinate 8,842,202, forward strand.
TAGAAAAGGAGTTCCAAGCTTAAAGGAAGCCTTAGAAAACTTAAATATTTAACAAATTAACTTTAAACCATCAAATGACAAATGGAAGGAAGGAGTGGATTTTTACCCCTCGTCTCAACTATAGGCTCATTCTAAGAACCTTAGAATTTAGAGCTGGAAGGGACTTTCTAGGTCACTTGGTCTGTTTTTGTGAGTTTGCCTTCATTTTACTCCATATTCTTCCACAATTCATGTGTGTGTCCATGTCACCTGGAGTAGTGTCCATGTGGCTTTTTTGGCTGTGAGGAATAATCTTAAATTGAAAAATTAAATGTGCTTACTCAGCAGAGACTGTTATATTTTTTAGGTTATTTGTTAATTTTATTCTTCTCAGTATCTCCATTTTACAAATGAAGACCCCCATCGCATTCCATGGTGGTGGTACACCAAAATCTCTCTTGGCATTGCTAAGTATTTTTTGACATTTTTGTGGAAATCCTGGGGTTGAAACTCTCCTGGGTAGCTAATACTTACTGATGGTTCTCAGGCATTTTGATTTTATCTGTTTAAATATCAAGCATTTCGGGGCCTAAGTTTATTAATCATACTCATAGATGTGTTTTAAATACTCACATATTAGCTTATAACAGTATGAGATTTGTTTAAGTCTTTTGTGCACTTTCTTGCTGTAATGCATTGTTAACATATGAATAAGGGTGGTATAAACTTCTGCTCCTGATTCAAGTAGGGTGTGTGTGTGTGTGTGTTTTAACTAAGAGAAATCGTTCCCTTTGAAAGTGTAATTAGTTTTGAAATTTGTCTTCTGAATATCTTTGGAAACTATACCTCCTGATTGCCATGCTGAAGGTGGAAAGTATTCCCTTATGGTTAGATGTTTGTGACTGTCAGGAAAGGAAAATGTATATGAATTGCATATAAGAAATATGAATTACTTCTCTGGATGTTAGATGCTCACAGCACATGGAAAAGTAATAAAAACCACTGCTTCCCAGGAAGCAAGGAGCAAGTCTTCATGCTGACTTCTTAGGGTGGGGACAGCACAGAGAGGGCTTGCAGGAGGGATGTGGCAAAGGGTGCAAGGGTTTGTGTCTCATTCTGTGTGAAGCGATTGTAGCTTCCTGCTCTGGCTCTGTTTGAGATGATGTGCTTGCAGCATCCACTGGGTAGGCGGGCCTCAAGGACAACTGTTGAGAGATTGGGGTGGTGGAGCTGGAGGTGCAGGGGAGGGAAACACCCAGGCATGGATTGGAACAGCTGCTGGCTGCCTGGAGATCAGCCTCCATGAATCATAGGCACAGAGAATTCATCTGTGTGACTGGTGGCCAAACGTGAAGAAGGAAGGGAGCATGCTTTCAGTTAATACTCTGATGCCCCCAGAGCACTTTAAAGGCATGGCAGAAATTTGTTGGGCAGTTATTAGCATCTCAGTCCATAGCATTCATTGTTTGTTTAAAACCTTTTCCCCCTTCAACTAATCTTAATCTTTTATTTAAAGTAAATGCTGTCAGTCTGCTTTAAAAGCTGACTGAAATGGCTTTTACTGGACATTGCCTTATTTATAAGGGGTGGAGTTGAGACTCAAGGAGAAGAATTTGATCAATTGATTTAAGGTTGTTGGAGGATTGAAATGTTACTTGATTGCTGGTCTTATCCAGGATTTTGAGATTTCAAGGAAAAGTGGACAATGCCTGCTTTTATCCGAGGGATTTCAGCAGTCATATGATCTGCAAACCAGCCCCCAGGAGCAGCAAGTGCAGGCAGTCTCTGTGCTGAGGAGTCCGTGGAGAGAAGGAACTTCAGAGTGCGTGGGATATGCTGGTTTGGGAGTCATTTAGCCAAGAACTGATTTTGGTCATGGCCTTAGGTCTGCATAAAAGTTGCACATTGCAGGGACATGACATTTCTGTGGCCTAAGATTTATTTGGATGCAAGTTGGAGGAGGCAGCAGCAGTGAGAGCAAAGATGAGCAGCTGTGCTGATGAGTGCACTGCAATTCCCTGCTCTAGGAGAAGGTGGCCGGCCCGGCTAGGCGAGGGAATAGAGAGAACCATCTTGTTAAGCTCTCAAATAAATTCCTGACATGTGGACATGTGTAGAAGTCTGCAGACTCTCTTATGCTCTTTGGGCATAAGTAAATGGAAGGGAGCTTTTGGCTTTATAAAGCATAATGTTTATAAACTCCCAGGAATTTTACTTTATAGCTTGATTCTCTCATTATGAACATAAGTATGGAAGAAATGAACTGAGCAAGTTAGATTACAAAAATCACACGAGGTCACTTTTGTATGGATTTCGTTTTCTAAATGTGGATATTGCTATTACATTTCTCTTGCAGAATCACACACAATGACTCTGATTTGAGGATACATTATGAGTGTTGTAAAATGAACTTGCTAAATAACGGAGTTATCAGGGGCCTTACAGGAGAGTACTAGCAAGATGTGATGCTGAGTTTCTTTAGCTCTGTGATTTTTTTTTCCTGCTTTTTCTCCCCAAACCCCCCCCCCCAGTACTTAGTTGTATATTTTTTTGTTGTTGTGGGTCCTTCTAGTTGTAGCATGTGGGACGTGGCCTCAGTGTGGCCTAACAAGTGGTACCATGTCCACGCCCGGGATCCCAATCCGCGAAACCCTGGGCCGCCAAAGTAGAGCGTGCGAACTTAACGACTCAGCCACGGGGCCGGCCCCAGCTCTGTGATTATTAATAAACCCAGCTATTATCTGATTGCTCATTATTCCTGTTATCTCTGGTATCCTGAGAAAATGTGCCCTAGTGATAGCTGCTTAATGAAAAGTAAAGAAGTAGCCTTGTTTTAGTCTGTACAGGGAGACTTCATTGGTCTCCGTAATGTCTTAAAGGTAGTATGTCATATGAGTTTTTTGAAAATAGAAATGTTTAGTTTTTCAAGTTTTCTTTTTTTTTGATGATTTTTTTCATGTCTCCTGAAAGAAATGAAAAAAGAAAAAAATCCACTCACCAAAAAAACCCAATAGCTGAATAGCTATAAAACGTATTAGAGAAATTCAGCTTTTAGCATGGGGGCCTTTTTATTATTTTCAACTCTGATTTTACAGCTGAGTTAGAATATGTGACCAAATGCATCACGTGAATGTTTACTTTTTTTTTTTCTTTTTGGCCACATTGAAGTACCTAAAGAGATGGAATGTGACACACCCAGAGAATGAGGCGCTCAAGGGGCCTAGGAACTTGAGAAGGCCAGAAGCAGCGGGATCCCTTCTTGTCAACCTGAGCTTTGTCAGTGCTAATTGGGGAGGAGAGAGCTGCTGAACTCCTTTGGAGATGAGTTTTCAAATGTGTGTGTGTGTGTGTTTGTGTGTACACAAAGGGCTTGTTCTCCTGCCCTCTGTAGAAAGAGTTAGGGAGAATTCCAACAAGAAATTCCCCCACCCTTGAGATTGTTGTAGGTCCCACTCACCTCAAGTCCTCCTCATAGAGGGCCCTCCAGAGAAGTGCTGTTTTGTTCTAGAGACCAGAAAGGACCTATGTGATTCTAGCACATATTTCTAAATGCTGTCTACCTAGTTCTTTTAATTTTGTGTATTTCATACATTTCTAGTTTGTTGTTGAGTTGTTCTAGATTACAGTTTGTTTTGGCTGTCTGTGTGTTGGGGGGGTGGTGGTAATTTTTGTGGGAGGAGAATCTTTATTATGCTTAATTCCATATAGTCTGGAAGGTAGTATACTGTGGACAGCTCATTACCTGCATGTCTCACAGCTCTCTGGTATAGCTCCCTTCCAAGCAGTGACCCAGGGATCCAGGCTGCCCTTATCCTATATCTGCTTCCAGATTGCCACAGTAAGGAAAGAGCTAGCAGGTCACACGTCAGCTTTTAAAAGCTTCAGCCTGGAATTAAGTCACATCATCTTGGCTCACAGCCCTTGGCCAGAACTTTTCATGTGGTCTGCCACATGCAGAGGTATAGGGGTGCTACACAGTGTGGAAGAACATATGGATATTCTCTGAGCAGCAAACCTCTTTGCCATGGGCATATTTGCTACTCTCCTTTCTAATTTTATCTCCTTAAGGCTCACTGTACACATTTGGGTAAGGCTTAGGCTTGAAGCATAGAACATAAGGAGTTAACTGTTCCACAGAGCAGTAGTTATCAAAGTGTGATCCCCAGACCAGCAGCATCCACATCACCTGGGAACTTGTTAGAAACACAGATTCCTAGGACCCGCCCCAGACCTTCTAAATCAGAAAGTCTGGAGATGGAGCCTAGAAAGCTTTTGTAGTAAGCTCTCTAGATGCATGCTAAAGTTGGAGAACCACTGCCCTGGATGAATGGAGTGTCTTTAGCACCTGTTGAACTGATCATTAGTGAATCAACCCTGAAATGCCGATATGCACTTGCCAGTATATTTGTGCAGTAATCATATGGTCGCTTGTGAACACAGATATGATAGTAGGAAGCACTTAGGGAGTCTTCACTATATGTCCCAGACCGTGTTTAAGCACTTTACAGATTTAAGTCATCTGTTTTCTCACAGCAACCATACGAACTATGTATTATCATTGTCTCCATCTTACAGATAAGGAAACTGAGGCAGGGAGAGGTTCCATTAACTGTGTAAGGGCGATGCTGCAAGATCAAGCCACTCATCACAGCTGGACAGTGGAAGATGCAGGTTTTGAACCCGGGCAGTGTGGCTCCCAAGTCCACTCCTTAACTGCTCTGCAGCTCTGCTTACTGATCTGGTAACCCACCAGGTCATGTGGTACTTTTTAACTTTTTCCTGAATGGAGACAGTCTGTCAGAATTAGCAGGAAGTGTGGTGTGTTGGTGGCAGTTCACATTACGAGTTAAGCCGCCTCACTACCAGCTTCAGTCGTTGGTGGTTTACGTGTGTGATGGGCTGGCTATGGTATTGGTCAATCCTGGAGATGCGTGGCTAGACAGCAGTGGCCCAGTTATTTAAAACTGAACAATAAATAGAATAGGGTTGTTAAGGGTAGAATTAAGTTGCTAGTGGGAAGTGTTTCTCAGAGTGAGGTAGTTGTCACACCAGAAGAGCATTTTCTTCAGTTAACCTACGTGTAAGCTTCAAGCTTATGAGAGAAGCCCTGTTCTCGTCACCTTCCCTTTTGATTCTTAGGTCTTTCATGTTTCATCATCTGCCCTCTGAGACACTGATCTGAGGCCTGATTCCATGAGGTGGTCTGAAGAAGGTTTCTGTTAAGTTTTTATGAGCAGGACTTGAGTCTTAATAAAGAAAATGTGTTTTTCCTTCCAAGAAAATTGATAAAGTTCTCCCCCTTCCACAGAGTTAGACACAATCTAATCTTTTGAATTTTGGACTGATTTAAAAGCATTTCCAAATGACATTGAGAACTGCTTTTCAAGCAGTTCTGTTTCCTTGCGTCCTTTAAATTTTTTTAATTATTAACTGCATTTTCTCTCTTCCAGGTGGGTCATTATTTGTTGCTGTTTGGGTGTACTTTGCTGGCCCATGCATCCCCTTGCCTTCTTTGTCTGTTGTGCTCAGCAGACTAGAACTGAGACAGCTCCTTGGCAGCTCTGTCCCGGACGGTACCAGCTTTGACTCTAGGTAGAGGATAAAGATAGCATCACCCCTTTCGGTTTTCATGTTGGCTGGGAACAGCTGCTACGCTTTGTATAGCTCTACACATAACATTTCATTCCAGAATTGCTGAAATTTTTAGTTTTCTGCAAGCCAGGGCTTAACCACGGGGTTTTCACATTCAGACTTAGAGTCTAGAATTTTCCTTTGAGAAACAGTTGCTTGTCTAGGAGTTTAGTAATTTAAGGGAATAGAGACGGTACAGGGGAGAGGAAGGAGGCTATTTGCACATGTTATTTGAAAGATCCAGTTCCTTCCTTTCCTCTCCCCTCATCACTTCCTTTCCCTTCATCACTTTAAATGGTTTAATTTGCTTAGGTGCGCTAACAGAGGTATAGATAATTGAAGTAAATCTTGAGTCAGATCTAAACAAAAGAAAGAACTGACCTAAAAAAGAGCAACTGAACTCACACTAATTGAATCACGGAGCCCTGTGCACAGATTTGCCCAGACCAGCCTACCCTGGAGAAAGGCGAGGACCCTTTGCTCTCGGTGGGCTCTATGCCTCCTAAGAACCAACTCCAGCACTTCCCTTGCGGATTTCCCAGCTGCATTCCTCACTGAGGCGCATCTGGGTTAGAGTTGCAAAGTTCAGCTTCAAAGAAAAAAAAACGTGAAAGCCATTTTGGGCTGGGTGTTTGGAAAACGTTTTCTCTTCTCTCGGAGACCTGGTGCCTTTGGTATTTGTAGATAGAATCTACTTGTTTACTGTTTAGGAGAGCAGCTACATGTGTGAATTGGGCATCTGTTGGAAGAAACGTAATAGGCTTGCCTCAAATAGCAGGAATAAAAGATGCAACCATTTGAAATAACACGGTTTTCCTCCCTTCTCCTAACCCAGCCATCCAGAGTAGGAAACAGGATGCCAGACTCACCCTGAGTAGGAGAGACTTACAGAGGGCCCCTTAGCTGCTTCCATGAGCCCATTCTTGTTCAAGAGCACCTTGAGATCACATGGTTATAAATACCTACACTAACTGAGGGCCCCCCTCTGTTAAGCGTCATCTTCCCTGGCTGCTGGGGAGGCCTTTATTTATCTCTGACTGCCACTGTGCTCCCTCCCACCAGCTCTCTAGGGTCCTTTGCTCCTTTTGTCTTCCTCCTACTCACAGCATAAGACCCGACTGCCTCTTTTCTTGATGTTACTAACCAGTAAAATATTGGAGTGCCTACTGTGTTGTCAAGATTAAGACCATCTAACTTTGAGCTTCCTTGAGCAATGCCTCAAATGTTCTTCTTTTTACTCTTTCATGTTTCCAGACTCAGAGAGTGATGCCCCTTCATTGCTAATGCTTTCACATTTATCTGGACACTCTCCTCCCTCCTGGAGACCTTATTCCTACCAGCCCTTATTCCTATCTCTGTGGCTTAAAATGGGTCTTCATTCTGGACCTTCTTATCTCTGAATTACATCAGCTCACCTGGCTTAGGCCTTACCTCCCTACAGAGGGAGGGATCAATCCCACGTGTACCCATTAGCCCCGATCTCCCACCCATATACTAATATCATAGCACTAAGACCTTCCCTTCTGAGTCCTCTCTCTTTCTTTACTTTCCAAGTGTTTAAAAAAGAAATTAGCCCAACCACTTACTGCTTAGCTCCCTCCAGTCTTTCCATTGTATATCCAGCCTGCTTCCAGGTCTCTGCAGGTCTTTGAAAGGTTTTGAGGTTTACCTGTCCCTCTCTATTCCCTTTGTTCCCATTTCTAGTCTCCCTCCCCTGCAGTACTATACCATGTTCAGACAAGTTTGCTTAAAACTCTGACATCATCCTCTCAGGCCTACACAGAGCTGACACCCCCTGCTGCCCCAGTCCCAGCTGTGCCAGCTCCCTGTGATTTGCCCCCATGCACCCTCTGTAAGCAGGACCTGGCCCCAGGGCTTCTGGTCTTTTCTGGGTATCAGCTCCTTGCAGCCTCTCTTCCACCTCTGATACCCCTCCAGTTACACATGCCAGTGTTTTTTTCTGGATTTAAAATTAGTATTGCATAGACAACATGTCATTCTCTTACCTTCCCGTGTTTTCTTCTTTTTTTTCCCTCACCTAGGTGGTGAGCTCTTGGAACTCCTCCCCCAACCCCCGGCCCTAAGACTAGTAGTACATCTATAGGACATGCATTTTTATCATGAAGTATTTGAGGGCCTTAGGTAGAGTATTTCCCCCCCAAATCATTTGAAGGGAGAGTACAGGTCCAATTTGTTTATTTTTTCAGACAGGTGGTTTTAAAAAAAAAAAAACGAAACACAAAAAACTTCTGACATTTTGAAGGCCGGAAAAAATTGGTTGGTTTTCAGCTTCAAAGGACACGTGAGAAAACAAGGACCAAAACAGTTTACCCCAACCAACACCTTTTAATCACAGTCCCTTTTCTCACTCCCCTGGTTGACTCTTGAATTTTATAGTTGATATAATCCTCCCTTTTATAGCCGATTTATTTTATTTATGCATTGCAATTTAAATAAAAACTGTTCCGTGCATAGACAGCCTCAGTTTTAATTCTTGGCTTCTATTTAAAAGGCTCGCTAACGCCCCCATTTCCTTTTGTTAATTGCAAAACAAACATCCTCCACAAGGCTACCCTCTATTCTGGGACCCCTTTGAGATTCCCAGGAATTGCTGTGCTTGGGCCACATTTACACCCAGACGTGGATCTTACAGAAAACCTCCTTGCTGCCTTTGATGGCCTAGGGATGGTGATACTACACACTCAGAAAGTTTTAACCTTATAGTCAGCATCAGAAAATGAACTTGGTTCCAACAGTTGTTTCTAGAATAACTGGGGTACAGCAAAATACAACTGGGGTACATAAATGCAGTGACATAGATGGGGCACACAATGATCTCTTTACCTCTGCTTCCTTTCCGTAGGATGAATTCTGTTCTAAAATTATAATTGTTTATAGCAGGCATTGGGAAATTGGGGGATTGATTTCACTAATTTTTATTGAGCTATTGCCATGTGTCAAATACTATTCGAAGTGATTTACATGGTTGCTCTCATCTTCGACAAGAAAAAGGAAGGTTTGAAATCTGATCAAATATATGAATTCTTTTCCCAAAAAAGTGAATACCACATAAAAATACAGTTTCAAGGGTATGAATCTTGTACTTGTCTGTAGAACAAGGCTTATCAGCTTGAGCATACCACCCCTAATTGTATAGAAGGAGCTAGACAGATGCCTACTGTGCCAGGCTCTGGGCTATGACTAAAGATACGTAAAGTGGGGGAGGGAGGGAGGAGAACAGTTTCACATCTTAAGAAGGGATGCAGTTTGATTATTTTCTTTTTTGTATATTTAAAAAAATTTTAAATAACAAGAATTAAATTTATAGTGATATTAATTTATGCTTTATTTTTTAAAAATCACTATAGTCCCATCACACATATTTCAGGTTGCATCTTCCATACTCTATCCTTAAATAACGTTATCATAACATCATAGAATGCTTAAATGTACTAACTTCTTTTTAAACTTGATCTAACTTTATAAACATTTCCTATGTTTTCACACACTGACCTTCATGTTTAAGGTGGGACCAGGGCTGAGCAGGTTTGGGGTAGATGGGACAGGGTGGGGATGACTCACCTAGGAGAAGTCAGTCTAGTTTAGGAGATGTCCTTCTATTGTTAGTTTCATGGGTTATTTCCCTTTATAGTTGAAACTGATAAACACTGGGAAGAATGAAGAATCATAGCATAGTAAGTTACTTCAGGGATCAGCTCACTCCCCTCCCATGCCTGCAGGTAAAACTATTCTCTGTCATCTTTATTCTGACCTTTGGGTTTAAAAACCCCAGGAAGCAAACAAATTAAGGACTACAATCTAGTAACCCAAGATTACTGGAGAAAAAAAAAGACCATGGACCTACACTATCCAGTACAACAGCCAGACAGCTGCTAGCCATGTGTAGGTATTTAAATTTAAATGGAACTTAAATAAAAATTTAAAATTTAGTTCCTTAGTCACACTAGCTTAATGTCAAGTGCTCAGTGGCCATGTGTGGCTAACAGAGAAGATAGGGATTATTTTCATCGTTGCGGAGCTTTGAACTGGACGTTGCTGCTCTGGATCTTATCAATTCAATAAAATATTTTACCTAGTATCTAACATGTTAGTTTTATATGATAGGCTCTTTGAAAGATAGAAAAAGATGGATTTTGTTTTTCTTTTGTTTTATATTTCTTAAAGTTTTGTGTAGGCTTGTAACCTGTAAACTAAGGCTTTTTAAGCACTTTCCGGCCCATCAGCCACTTGTGGCGATCAGTTTTGTTAGCAGAGTCCAATTTGACAGTGAATGAGTATGTGTACATGGCTACCTATGTTAGGTATTCTGTCAACCACAGTGTTTCATCTCCCGGGGCCTGGCAGCCCCCTGGCCCTCCTTTCCACCTCCCCTAGAACCCCATCTCCTTTTTCCCATCTGCTCCTTTCTGTCTATGGACATTCTTAGGTTTTCTTTTAAAGAGAACTCCTCGCTTAATTTTGCTCCTCTATAACTAGTCCCTTCCTGCTGTATTCTCTTTACTCTCTCCTGTCCTGCGAATTTTTTCTGCAACTCAGTTAAGTGCCTTGCCATCCACTCTGTTGCCAATGCAGGAAGCCCGGAGTCTCCTCACAGCCAGGTTGGTCCGTGGACCCCTGTGCTCCTCATATCTGTCCTTTAGACTGTATTGTAGTAGCCTCCTAACTGGGTTATATCCCTCTAATCGTCCATTTTTCAAATTGTTGCCAAGAACTTTTTAAAATATGGATATGATTATTTCATCCCACGGTTTAAAAAAAAGTGGGGGACCCTTCAATTGGTTCCCACAGCCACAGGATCAAGTTCATCCCTCTGAGATGGAACCTTGACCTCAGCATAATTGTGCTGGCCCCATCTTTGCCATTTCCCCCACTCTGCCCTCCCTCCTTTCTACAATGCACTGGTATCATCCCGTGGCTCCCAAGGGCTTTGTTTTCATGGCCAGAAACCTAAGACAAAACTTTGGCAGTTAGACACAGGATTGCCATGTTTTTTCTTTTGCCAAGTAAGGGCATTAAAAAACAGTCTCAACCATCTACTGTCTTTATCATCTCATTTTAAAAGGGGGCATTTTAACCTAAAAAAAATTAATAAATTCATCATTGTGAGAATTTCAGTAAATCGTCTGGTTTTTCTCATTTCGCTGGAGAAGGGAGAAAATGTAGGAATTTAGGAGCTAATGCTTTCGAAACACTGCATTCCACGCAGTCATACCTCTTGGGTCTCGGTGCTTTTCCCCCATGCATTTCCTTATAACTAGAATGCACTGTCTTCTGAAAGCCCATCTCTCTTTCAAGCTCAGGTTTGTTTTTACTTTCCTGTCCTCACACTCGATGACTTACCGCTGGGGAGCCCCGCAGCCCTTAAAGTGTTTGGCTCATAATCCATTTTCCCTGGGATTAGAATTTATCTCTTTGTTTCCTGCCTACTCTACCTCTCCAGCCTAAGTACCAGCCTTTGAGGCCAGGGGCTCTGTCTTCCAGCTGTTGGTGGTTCTAACATCTGGGACATCAGTAAACTAATGTCTGAGAATGATCATCCTATTTCAGGTTTTCACATTGATAGAGAATCTTGCCCTGCATCTGGGGTACAAAAAGAGTAGAGAATGTCTTAAGCGACTCGTTTTAACCCTGAGCAGAGAACGCATATTTTCTGTGCACTCTCCTAGGCTTTGGCTCAAGCACACTGAAAGGAGCAAGGGTGAGCCTGGAACTCACACTGCAGGAAACTAAAGAGACCTAGTTTTTAAATGAAACCTGTTTGGTGGCTGAAGCCATAGACATGATAAGTGCAAAGAAGCTGTGAAAGTTTTAAGGGCTGGCAACTTTGATGGATCAGTGGGTCCTTTTGTTTTCTCTTTCTCTAAGCTAAAAAAAATTAAAGAAGCATTTGTGTAATGTTATGAATGGGAATAACAATATTTGACTATAAATCTGGGATGTACAGAATACCTGACTAGAACAAATAGCATGGTGCTATTTCCATGTAAAGTAGGTGGAACTAGAATTACTTTACATATCTGTCTTCCAAACTCCTAGGCCATTAAATGAATCTTGTAGGCTAAAACCTAGTAGGGTAAAAAACAGTTATCAGCACAGTTAGTAGTTTCTTGTGGGTAAAGCCATAAAAGGATTATTCTTGCCTTGCCCAGAGCACAGCATTAGGGGTTAACTATAAGAAATAAAGAGACGATAAAGTTTTCTCTTACATCTCTGTCTTTCCTGCAAGCATCATTTGCACCATAGACAGGTAGCAAATTGTTATATAATCTGTTAGTCCTTTTTTTTTTTTCTTAGGAAAATTCTGTTTCCAGATTGGGAACATGCCAGGATATAACTGGCCTCTAATATAATATAGTTTATGGAAAGGTGTCAGTTACAATTCCAAATCTGTGAAGTAACTGGGGCCACTCTCTTGAGTTATATTTTGACTTCTGCATTTTAGTTGTGGGGCCGGCAGAGCATGAAATTCGGTTTGTGTGAACATGTGCGTGCCTGGGTGTAGTGGACTGTATTTTCTTTTCAGAATTATAATGAAGCATCTTAAAGAGCTTTGAAAAAATTTCCTCGGGCATATTCAGTGAGCACGGTAGATGCCGTTGTTTTGCAAGTTTTCTATTTTCTTTGTCTGTACAGGTTGTTCCTGGCTTCATGGCTGGGAGGAAATTGAGGATGTTGAAGAGTGCTTGCCGTTTGGCCGGTGGGGCTGAACCGGTTAGCTGGCTCCTGTGCTCAGATGGGCTAACGGCAGGGCTGAGTCCTGTGGCTATAGGAGAGGGGCCACACAGAAGGCAATGTTCTCAATTTTGCATGAAGACAGCATGGCTGCTCTGCTCTCTACACACCTTTTTTCATTCTACTATCTAGCCTCATAAAAAAAGATCCTAAAAATACCAGCTTCGTTTTGGAGTGTTGGCATAGAAGTTGGTGTCCTGGATTTAATCTGTAACCTGGCTTCTGTCTCTCGTTTGCCACCATTTTCCCCATGGCTTTGCCTACTATTATCACTCAGTCTCCTTTCTCCTCCCTAGCCCTCTTACCTCTGAGATTGTAAAAGGTTAAGAGATATTCAGGCAAGGGAGTTTTTCTTTGCTTTAATTGACTTTGGAAAGATTCCTTACAGCCCAGAAAGGAACTCTGGGGGACTGTTTTAAACATCTGATCCTATCATCCTCTGAACCCATTAACTTCACATATGCTGGTGTGATACCAAGAAAGTGGAACTCCTGGCCTTGAATGACAGGGAGTCAGGGTCCTCTGTGCGCTGATGTGGGAACTCCCTCACATCATCCCATGCTGTTAGTGGCACATGATCCTACAGACACCTTGATTCACTAATGAGTGGAGTTTGCTGCTATTCTTGTTGCTGGATATTCACAGGAATGCTCATAGTGTTAGGTAGGTGGAAGTGCTTTTGAGACCCGACATAAAAACACCCGGGCATCCCAGCAGGGTTGAGTCTCATACACAGTTAGGCCTGGGAGGGACTCAAAGATCATGGCCTGTGCTCACTCTGCAGACGAGGGGGCCAATGTATTACAGGCCATTTGCTTACCCAAGGAAGCACATGGGGTACTGCTCTGTGTTCCAGTGGTTAGAGGATGTTATTAAATGCTACTGAATTATTTTAATAATGGTGGTATAAACTCAGAGTTTACCTTGAGCTACTGTAACTAACTTCTGGGGTTTCTGGACTGTGATGAAGATAGCTCTCATGTTTGCTGCAGGCAGAAAGCAAATATATATGTGAGCCCAGAGAGTGAGTTCTCTTTCTTGGAAGCATCAAGGCTCTCCCACACTGAGGTGCAGGGAGTGCTGGTAGGTTGGACTTGGAAGCTTTTAAAGTTGGAGCTGAAATGGATGCCGGGTAGGTGTTGATTGGGCATTGTTCCAGGGTTCTGGAGGCCGGTAATATTTAAACAAGCCAAACAGCCCCTCCAGGCGAGCTGCAGGAAATCCAGCCCTGTGCTCCGTGCTGTTGCGTGGTCAGCAGGAGATAAAAGTGCGGACTGTTGGAGGCGAGGCCCCTCCTATCACTGGATGGCAAACTGTTAAGGGAAGATAAAAGGAAAGAGTGGGGTTGTTCTTCTAGAACAACAGGAGGTGCCTTTATCACAGGCATTCAAGTAAAATGGAGGTGGTGAGCAAGAGATCCTCAGCTTTATGATTGCAAGTGTGTTAAGGAACTCTATCTGAGAAGCAGGACGTGGTTTCATGAACACACTTTCATGTCATGAAAATGTTAGTAGAGGCCGGTCTTTTTTCAACCCAGAGTCCGTTTGACTGGAAATGTTGCATTACATACTGCTTCAGTTAAATTGGTGTCTGTTTGCCCTTCCAAATCTTTGTGCTCCAGAGATTTTCCCTGGGGAGGTCTCTGACCCATTGGGACTGGTGGAAGTGTCAGGCTGTGCTTGGACTGAGCAGATGAACAGAACAGCCCCGTGCGCACAGTGATGGTGTACCCAGTATCCTTGATTTCTCAGCTGTGTGTCTGTCTCCTCTCAGGTTTTCTTCTAGTACTGGCTGAATTATCACGCAGGTGTGAGAGAGTTTAAGAGAAGGGTTCCGTCAGACTAGTGTTGATCTCCCCTTTTAGATTTTCCCTCCTGTTCTTCGCAACTTTGGGGAGAAGTTTAGGAGCTTACAAAGAGGTTGTCTGTTTCAGGGTGGGGATTGTGAAATGTGAACCCACATCGAAGAGCCTCGTCGTGGTCAGTGCGAATGTGAGCTCAGTCAGACCAAAGGAACCCGTGTGCTTTGGGCCCATTATGCTGTTTCAGACCCTGCTGGGCTGGGGGGCTCAGCCCTTTGTGTTGGTGCAGCAGCAGCGCAATTAGACAGCCGGTGGAGTGCAGTTGTCGTGAACTAATCACCGCCCGGCGGCTTAGGGGAGACACGCCAAGAGGAACTGTGCGCGTCAGACTTGCTCCAGCTCCAGGATGGCTCTAATCGCCCCCACACGCCACCTTCCCTCCGAGGTGCCTCTGCTCCTTAGTGCTGGGGGTGTTGGGCAGAAACCGACCCCCTGCGCCACCTCCCTCCCAGCGCCCCATCCTGCCCTGTAATAGCTTTTGGGTTTCGCTCAGTTTACTTTAAGAAACACCATTTTCTTCCTAGTGTTTTTGGTTGGTTGGCTTGTGATAAACACTTATCAACCACTTATATCTCAGAGTATTTGTTTTTCTTCATAGATACAGCATGGTGAATAATTTTCTTAAAGGCAAAACAGAGGTTAAAAAAAGGTCACCCGTTACTTGGCACAGAGGGCGGCCGGCAGAGCTCCTGGTCGTTTGGGCATGGTAATTTCACCAAGCACAGTCACTCTCAGCTGACAGTTTGTAATGTCTGATTACCCACTGTGAAATTTCAACCACAGCTGACCACTTTTCCAGGGGGCAAGGAAAGATGTGATCTCCTCCTTCCACTGCCTTCTCTGAGCTGTCAGGGTAGAAGCATTTTGAACAACACTTTTATCTTCCACAAAGTAATTTTAGTTTTTTAAGGGGTGTCGTCCTGCACAGACTCCATTCTGGGAATCTGAAGCCTAGATCCTAGGTTAACCACCTGCCCTTGGGGTGGTTAGCTTGCGTCCAGCTCCTCCTCAGGGGAAAAGTAGAGAATCCTGTTTCTGCAGCCTCTGCTGCCAACCCTTTACCGAGCATGCTGGGAAGGCCAGCCCCACAACCTCAGAGCCTGTGAAAGAGTTGCAGGATATTGCCTAAAACGCTCTACAAACTGCTACTGAACTTTACCCCAGCTTCCTTCCCAAAGCTGTAAATGTGACTGGAGTCACTGAGATCTACTTCAGAGGAGTGTCCAGAGCAATCCACTGACTAGGGTCCAGTTGCCTGAGAGTCTGGAACAAGTTGCTGAGTGTCAGCCACAGTATGTCCAGGTTCTGTAGCTGGGAGGGAGGAGGTGATGGAGAATATGGGGAAGAGTGAGGTCCCTGTGGAGCCAGCAGTGAGGACTTCCTTGATGAAGCAAATATCAAGCTGACCAGGATTTGTTTCAGCAGGAACTGAATCTGAGGCGGTTTTGTTTCCTGGGCGCCAAACAGCATTGCAAGTGTGGCAGCAGCTGTTCTGCTCCTTATTGTCAGTGGGATTGCATTTGTCATAAGCTAAATTATATTTGTATTTCGTTACTAATCTTGGAGGCTGGAGCAGAATTTTGTTTTAAAAGTCATCAAACTGTCCCTTGCCCTCAAAGCTTTGGCAGTGCAATAGGGGAGGTCCGTGGGTGAATCGAGGAGCTGGGCAGAGCCAGCCCAGGGGCCACATAGACTGGAACGTTGGGAGGTAAATAGCATCAGTAGCTCATACTGGGGGTTGCTATACCATTTGCAGTGTTCTAATGAATAGTCCTTTGATTTCTGTACTGTAAGTTAAGGAGAGCTAGTATTAGCTTCATTTTCCAGATGAGAGAGCTGAGGCTCTGAAACTTAAAGTTGCTCCATTGGTGGCAAGCTGAATTTCCAGTCCAAGGTTTAAGACTCCACATCTCATGCTCTTTAAGTTACACTGCTGTGGTTTGTTCTCCTGGTGCGTGCTTCTGAATCTTACAGTATTATGGAAAAGGGACTGTCCTCTTAGAAGTACACAATCTGGAAGTCAGAAGAATGATCTGATTTGGTTACCACCCACTGCAGGACTGAGTTATGGTTATCCACCCTCTGCATGAATACTCCCAGGGGCAGCAAACTCATTACCCCTGGGGCCTTGTGACATCTGTGGACAGCTCTAGTTGTTCAAAGCTCTGGTGTAGAGAATTATGGAGTTCCAGACCGGCTTCTTTGTGCCCTGTACCCAAACGTCGTTCCTGCTGTGGTGAACACATGGGAGTGTGCCCCCCTTTCACGTGCCAGGCCTTTAGGTGTTTTCGGCCCACCTTGTGTGTCTCCTGTTCTTTCTCTTCAGTGGGCTCAGCATCTCTGGTTCCTTCAGCCACTTCTTGTTTTCCCCTGGACTTGGTCTCCTAGTCCTCTGGTTTGCTAATGACCCTTCTCTGAATGGTTTTTCAATGATCCTCTTTGTGGTGCAGCAGAAAGTACAAGAATTTTGGAGTCAGACAACCCCTAGCTAGCATCTTGGTCCTGCCCTTAAGAGCTGTGTAATATCCAGCAAATAATCTGATCATTACCTTGTGGGATTTGGGGAAGGATTAAATGTGTGTAAAGTGCCTAACACATTTTCTGGCCCAGAGTTTGTCACAAATAGCTAATGCCCCCTAGTTACTGGGAAGGGGTACTCTGCAAGGCATGTAATTGGATATATACTAGACTTCTGACATACTCTGATTTAAATCCTGTTTTCTGTTAAAGCAATATCCTTTTCTATTTTTAAATTCTTCAGCCAAGGTGTGATGTGGAAGCCTCTCTCCACCCTTTCCCGATAAGCCAGGAGAGCAGATTTTTAGGGTGGGCACTCTTAGTGACACATCTAAGCCTAGAAGACTCTGCCCTGCCCCTGGGGTAGGTGAGGGGGCCTGGTGGACCCTCTGCCCAGTGTGAGCGCTCCCTTATTCAGGCCTTCTTGGCCACCTGCCCCCTTTCTCACTGGCTTCCTCAGGCAGAGTAGAGAACCATACAGGTTTCTACTAAGTTGGGCAAGAAGGTGATGAAATACCAGATCCTGGTGGCCAGGCAGAAAAACAGTGTTTAAGAAAAGACTGGCTCACCTAGGGAGAGGGACGTGGCCACGTACTGAGGGCCGCTGTAGCCCCTCCTGGAAGAGCAGGGCCCTGGGTAACAAATGGCTGCTATGTAGCAGCTGCGTCTTGGCTTCATGAGTCTGGCAGTAGTTAGATCCTGTCAGTAAGACATGCTCCCTGGAGAAGGGCTGCAAGGAGTGGAGTCAGCTTCTTCACAGTCTTGTTTACCGACAGAAAAGCTTATAATCAAGACTTTGTCCCATTTCCTCACTCTAAAGAAGCCAAGAGCCCTGTGGAGAGATGCAGGAAGAACGATGGGGTACCATAGGATGGTTTTATCTTGCCTGTACCAGAAAAATCTCTCCACCTTTCCAGCAGTTCATATTGTAAATAGTAAATTTAATCTGACTCACATAGATAAGTTTGTTAAGCAAGAAGCCTGTCTTCCGAGTCAACACTTGCCTCCCTGCTGAAATTCTATGTAATGTAACAATTAAAACATCCAAGTGGTTTTTATTTTTAAGAGAGAAGCGGTCCCTCAGCCCTAAGCCCCTCCTTGCCCCCACACTTTACTGAATATTAAGATGTCCCCTTACCTAACAACAGTGAATGTGTGAATGTTCATGGCGTATTTTTTTTTTTTTGCTATTTTTGAAGAAGATGGGCTCTGAGCTAACACCTGTTGCCAATCTTCCTCTTTTTTTTCTCTCCAAAGCCCCAGTACATAATCATGTATCCTAGTTGTAAGTCATTCTAGTTCTTCTATGTGGGACACTGCCACAGCATGACTTGATGAGCAGTGTGTATGTCCACGCCCAGGATCCAAACCAATAAACCCCAGGCCGCTGAAGTGGAGCACATGAACTTAACCACTCCACCATGGGACCAGCCCCTGAATGTTCCTTTTTTTTTTTTTTTTTTTTTTTAAAGATTTTGTTATTTCCTTTTTCTCCCCAAAGCACCCCGGTACATAGTTGTCTATTCTTCGTTGTGGGTTCCTCTAGCTGTGGCATGTGGGACGCTGCCTCAGCGTGGTCTGACGAGCAGTGCCATGTCTGCACCCAGGATTCGAACCAACGAAACCCTGGGCTGCCTGCAGCAGAGCGCGCGAACTCAACCACTCGGCCACGGGGCCAGCCCCCCCTGAATGTTCCTTTTGAAAAGTAGCATCAACTGCGATATTCCTGGTCGCCACTGGGTACGTGAAACATAATCAGTAAGGGACAGCCGCCTAGGCTGTAGGGATGATCTCCGTTCAGTTCTCTTTCATCCATGGGTCCCACTGAGGGACCAGCTCCAGCAGACAGTGAACTAGTTCTGAGGCTGTGAGGGGAGCTGTAGGGCTGCCTTCCCTCGGAGTCATTCTCCCTAACTCTTCCTCCTCACCCGCCTCTTGTGGTACATTTACTGCCCTGGAACAGCAGAGAAGGGGAGAGATTTGGGGGGACCATGTGGGTATCCAGAGCCATCAGAAATCCTGGCTGAAGGGCTCAGCATTAGAGACCATCCCATGGCACCCTCAAGGGAGCTTTTCCACTAGTGACACAAGCTTGAGAAATGCTTTTTGCTGGAGAGATGGCTTTGAGGATCCAGAGCCACGTAGAGGCCCGGGCTGAGTGGTTTTGCTTCCTGTGCACTGCCGGCTGGCCCTGCCCTGTCTGGAGCTCATATTTGACCCATTCCTGTTCCTGAGGAAGCTCAGTAGGCCCTCATAGATTAATCTTAACCCCTCCCCTTTATTTATTATTGTTTTATTATGATAAGTAAAGCTCAATTAGAACTGGCATCTGAGTCTCTGCTCTAGCACCTGGATTTTTGCTCTGGGGGTGTGATAAACCAGTGGCTCCTTCCAAATCTTCATGGAAGGAAAGTTTTTCAGGGAGATCCTTGGTTTTGTGTCACCCTTCTTTCAGAATCCTGTATAAAGACAAGTTCTGGTTCTCAAGGCTGAATCAGAATCCCCTGGGAGCTAGCAAGACTGCAGGGCCCACACCCGGAGGAGTTTCTGATGCTGTAATTCTGGGGTGGGGCCTGAGAATATGAATTTCTTTTTTCTTTCAGTTTTATTGAGATATAATTGACATAGAGTACTGTGTAAGTTTAAGGTGTACAACGTAGTGACTTATGTATATTGAGAATCTGCAGTTCTCACAAAGGTCCATGATGCTGCTGGACAGGGACTGCTCTTTGGGGTGGCTGTTTTGGAGGGTCAGTAGTAGTTAACTTCTCGCTGACTAGATTAGACTGTAAGATTTCCTTTGCATGGTGTTTGCTTAATTCTTGATCTGTGCAGTTCTGGCTACTCACTCCCCACCCTCTATGCTGTCTATCTCTTACCCCCACTCCCCCCCATTACTACACACACACCTTGTTGGAACTCAGGACCTGAGAGTGTGGGCCCCCTTGTCTAGAGCTTCCTCTTGCTCCAGGTCTGCATTCAATTTCCATGGAAGCAGAAGTGACCCAGAGGACACAGGTCACTTCTGAGCTTGAGTTTACATCGGTGGGTCAGTTTGAGCCAGCCATTCCGACAGGACTGGGCTGTTTGGGATTTCAGGCAGAGCTGAGTGGCTTCCCTCCAGTCTGCTTGCTGGCTACTTTTAGAACACAAGAGTGTAGGACGTGGCGTTCCCCATTGCTTTATACAACAAGGGCAGTGAGTGGTTGCAAACTCTTGCCCTGTGCAGTGAACTTTCTAGTTTGAGGTGGAAGTCCAATCAAGCCTCCTGCCAGAGAGAGGAAGGCAGAGGTAAAGGTGGGAGGAGAGAGCTCCTTTTTCCTGCCTAGAAACAGGCGGACATGGGAGGCCAGGCGCTGAGCCATCTGTCGGGGCAGAAGTGACTCAGTATGATTGTTAGAAGTCAGAGAACATGACGGAGGGAGTGCATCTATTCTCTCAAGCCCTGTGCCAGGAGTTGCAAATTTTGTCCAAAAGAAACTTAACAGAGGTTAAAAACTGGATTCACTTTGCTCTACCACCCTGATCTTGGGGGCAAGTTACATAACCCCTACTCTTAGTTTTCTCATCTGTACAGTGGGACTGATCCTCATAGAGGATTAAATGAGATAATACACTTAGTATGTGGCACGGAGTGTTCAAAAACATTATTATTACTATTAATACTATTATTATTATTACTAATACTACTACTACAGAGATAGAGTTTGAAACAAAGAGCCTTGGGTGAGTGGGAATCAGGAAACCTGCATGTGGAAAGTGGCCCCTGAGGGATGGAATGGGGAGAGGAGTCCAGGTGGATGTTCTAGGGGAAATAATTGAACAGAGAGGTAGCTGTGGGGACTGGTGGGCAAGATGGCCAGAAGGTAAACTGAGGCCAGAGCATGGAGGGCTTTGAATAGCAATTTAAAAAGTCTGAACACTTCCTGTAGTATTGAGGTGGAAATCAGAAGACAACCCAAGTCAGGGAGGCCCACATACGTGGTCTTGGGTCCCCTCCGCACCTTGCTGTCTTGAACGTGGTCTGTGCCAAGGGGTGCATCCCTCTCTGCTTAGTGGTCCCACCTCACCCAAGGGGGAAGATCCAGAACTGGCTGGAGCAGTTCATGGTGCCTGATTGTGCCAGGCCTGCTCGAATGCTCTACGTGACACTCCAAGGCTCTCTCCAGTTGACCAAGGTCCGTGCCAGTGAGCAGGGAGGGTGACTTGCACGGGTTGCCGCCCTATCCAAGGCATAGAGTGAACCCTAAGCCGAGAAACACATCAACTTCCTGGAACTCAGAGCTGTCATCACAGCTGTCTTAGCCTTCAGAGCACTAGCGAGGTTGTCCTGGGTATTGAGATGGTTTTGCCCTGAGCTTTGCAGGCAGGGGAGAGCAGCCATTGCTCGGGTGGGACACTAGTCTGGTTTGGTTTTGTCTCTGGCATAGCCAAGACTGAGGAAGAATAGTTCCTCTCTGCCTCAGGCTGTCCTTCAGAGATGTCCTTGCTTCCTTGCTGCTTGTTAAGCTTTGTGGTAATTCAGAGCATTTTAGTATCTGAACTCCTCTTAACTCAGACTATTTTAGCCTGTTTTGGGTTGGCCAGAACTAGCCAGTTAGGCTGTTCCAGTCAGTGGATCCAGCATCCCAAGTATTAGCAGACATCTGTGTAGGCTCTGCACTGTGCCTATCCTATCCTGGTTCAGTGTTGTAAAGCTCACTGTAACATTGTCTGGGGGCATCTACTGTCATCCCATGCATCAAAACTTACCCCATCCTTCCTGGGGGCCTTAGGACAGATTTTAGATTTCATTCCAAATCCTCCACGTTTTCAGAAGCTGGAAAGCTTTGTTTCTAGACCATCTTACCTCTTATCTTTCATCTCTTCTTTGCTATCTTGTTGGACCTGGAGATGGGCTCCTTAATCTTTTCTTTCTGGCTTTGCATAGCATTGTCGCTTATCTCCTCAAAGGCTGGGGGCTGATCTTCCCCTCCCCCTCATCCTCAGTGATGGACCTCTGCCCTCTTCAAGTTAGCCTGCTTCCACTGGATCTGGGCAGAGCTTGTGTGGGAATGCAAATGCAGAAATGCAGCATCTTCCCTCAGGAGCCCCGAGACCCACCCCTCCAACTTCCCAGCCTATGTTCTGTCACATTTCCCCTACAGGAGTCATATTCTAGGACACAGCCTCTCCTCACTGGTCTTTTCTTTCTTTCTTTCTTTTTCTGAGGCAGTGGTGATAGAAGTAAGGGGTATCTTGAATTTTCTTCCAGGAACTGTCCTGTATTTTCCACTCTCTGAGTTCTGTGAATCCTTCGGACCTGGTGGAACCAACACAAGCAGGGTAGTGGCTCTTGTTACTCAGCTTCATTGCAAGATATTCTCAATATCCAAATCATTTACAGCCAAGATCAGAGGATGGAAGCTTCAGGGTCATGTCTGTCAGGTTGGCCCTCTCTTCCCCTTGGTTCCCTGTGTATATTGAGGAGATTACTTGATGGACTTCTCACAGTATCTTTTCTAAATGATGGGAAGGAGCGAGTCCAAATTTTAATAAGATTCTTGGTAAGATTCTGAAAAAATTTTAATTCCAGAGACTTGTCTCTCTGATGTGTTTTTATTAACTGTGTATAGAACTGTAGTTAACTTTACTTATTCGGAGATCTTGGCAGTTTCTAGAAAAAAAAAACTATGGAGCTCTTTCTCTCCAGGCTTCCTAATAAAATTTGCCATTAAATAAAAAATAAATAATAACAGAGGGAAACTTTGCTTTTTTTTTTTTTTTTTTTTTTTCAGTGTTTAGTTTCACCTTAGGCATCTTTTAAGTTTGGATGAATGGGGATAATCTCAAAGGATGTTTTGTCTGTGTATTTCTGAAACCTCATAGGAATTTTAAATAAAATTGACTAGATTCATAGTTTAAAAGGAAGGTGGCTTCCATATCAAGTAAAACCAGTATTTTTATCCTACTTATCCTGGGATGAACTTCTGGGGTCCCTGACCCTCTTGATGCTGAAGGAAAATGCTGGATGTAGAGTTCTGTGCATTTCTCTATGGGAAGGTCCATAATTTTCATCAGATCCTCAAGGAGGGTCTTGCCACCAAGAAACACTGAGAATTTCTGGGTTGTAATAAGGGTTCCTCTAGGCTTAAGAGATCACTGTTTCTATGAGTTTCTCCTTATTTCTTGATACTTCATTCAAAATACAAAGAACTTTTCAAAAGAGAAAGGGGCAAAGAAAAATGATGGAGCAATTGAACCAATGAGATATAAAGAGTGAGAAACTGTTTACAGTGTCAGAAATTGTTGAGCTGCTTCTCATAGAAAGAGTTGGTGGGGCCTTCTCACCCCAACAGACCGGTCTAGCAGGGGTTTGCCTGCCTTCAGTGCTCAATAACTGTGTGTGGACAAAGTGAGTAAGATTCAAGATGATAACGGGGTGTGTGACATGATTGGGCAGCTTTCCTCCAGACACTCTGAAAGGGGATAAAAAATGAGAAAATAACGCCATGCAAATCTTTCTTGACAGGTTTTGTCCACGTGGCAGTTTATTTCACTTCTTTAGTCTTCTCCCAGTTTTGCACTCTTCAGTTTAGCTACAGGATGCTGTTTTCAGAGACCGAGAGAATGTGACTGAGGCTTGTAGCTCTGCGAAATGCTGCATTCCAGTTTTTTCTGACTTTGTAGAGGGCCAAACACAGCTTTCTCCCAGGTCAGGATTTGAGGCCTCTGGCACCCCAGAGCAGACTTTCTCAAACTCTTGAAGGCCGTATGTAGTTTGAGAAATTTTCTGTAATCTTCCCTCTAGAAAGGAAAAGATTTGCTTTGGTCCTTTTTGAGCTGTGTTATGGACACTCCCTCATCATTCAGGAAAAGATGTAATAATATCTCCTTTACGTTGAGGGACTGTTTAGTTCCATATTTTTTACTTTCTTCGGCTCTCTTCTTTTTTCCTGTCTGTCTTTGACAGCACTTATTGCTGTCTTGTTCTTCTCTTCCCCTTATCCTGGCGTCCGTCAGCCTCTGCTATTAGCATGCCATTCAGATGCTCAAAGCTCCACCTGGAGCCAGTGATCCAAGCATTCATGGGTGATGTTGCCGTCTACGTTGTTGGAGCGTGTTTTGGGGATTCCTGTCTGTCTAAGGGACACCTGACTCTAGTCCCTCTTGCTCAGCTGACTCTGGGTAGAATCAATGTAGGAACTGGAAGCTTACTTATAAGTGCAGGCAGGGGATAGCAAATGTTCTCTTGTCCTTAATTTGTGATTCCGAGTGGTGTTAAGTGGAGAAAATGGAGAGACAGGATCATTTCTGGTCTTGACTCCCTCTTAATGTCACATTTTCTCATTTTTGTAGGTTGCTCCGACTCTGCTCCAGAGGTGGTGGCTTTGAGGTGTGACCCCGCCCACGTTTGGGCCTGGCCAGCGCCAGCTCCTCAGTAAGGAGGGCCAGCTTGATAAGACGAAGAAAACAGGTCAGTTAAACATGATTGACTTTCCTTGAGTCACAATAGCACTGAGTGTTGAGTCTTCCTGGCCCCTCCTCTCCCTCACCACATTCTCTTTGAGTTGCCCTCCTTCTTCTCCAGATCCTTCAGAGGCTTTGATGCACAACCACAGTGAAATTGTAACTGTGTATGGCTAGTTCTTCCTGATCTAATGGGCCTGAGGTGTGGGATGAGAAATTTCGGAAGGAGTGCTTAGTGTTTGTCTCAAGGAAACAACGCTTAAGACATCCCCAGTGCCTGCTTCTCCCTTCCCACCCCCAGATTCAGACTGTTTGGTAAAAACTGGAACACCATGGGGGCCGGCCTGGTGGCGCAGCCGTTAAGTGTGCACCTTCCACTTCAGTGGCCCGGGGTTTGCCAGTTCAGATCCCGGGTATGGACATGGCACCGCTTGGCAAGCTATGCTGTGGCAGGCGTCCCACATATATAAAGTAGAGGAAAGATGGGCACGATGTTAGCTCAGGGCCAGTCTTCCTCAGCAAAAAGAGAAGAATTGGCAGCAGATGTTAGCTCAGGGCTAATCTCCCCCCACAAAAAAACCTGAAACACTAGGCCAGTCCACTTGGCCATTCAATGAAGACGACCATTTCTTTTCATATCTGTGACTTTGAGAGCTTCATCAGGGTTCCCAGTCCTCTCTGGTTCCAGTTGGAGATTGTATTAGAATAGGGCCAGTGGTTTTTGTTTTTATTTTGTTTATTATTATTATTATTATTATTATTTGCAATGGTGGGGCTGTTGAATAGGATAGTGTCAGGGAACAAAGAAGAGAATGAAAATACCAAGACTATGAATATCCATAAAGAAAAATATGCTTTGTAAGGACCTTAAATTGTTAAACTTGTCTTTCATCCCCCCCTGAGATGGATTATCAGATGGTTGGGTTATTGCCCCAGTACAGTCCAGGGTCAGGCATGGGTTAGGTAGACTTGACTAATACTGGCCAATTGACTTCTGGATAAATTAGCCCACAGATGCACCTTAATGTTAAGGTGGATTTTTTTTTTCTAACATGAAACAATGAGCTACATTGTGTTTCACACTAGATTCTTTGCCTTCTTCTCTGCTCCATCATCCCAGAGAGAGAACTCAAGAGTAAGACACAAGAGCAGACTGGAGTAAAATCTTGTAATAGCTCCAAGGGGCTGGTTTGGGTTGGTTTTGAAACAGCTTTTCAGGGAGGAGTCCAGTTGACTCTGTTCTTCTTTTGAAACGTGTAGCTGTAAATTTCATTTTGTTAATTGCACTTTCTGATCAGAGATGAGAAGAGTCTCTTAAAAAAATACTGCTGTTTACTTACACTTAAACTAAGAAAAGGAAGTAAATGTAGGTGATCTTGGCATCATCAGTGGGTAGTGTCACACTTTACACTTTATCCTAAAGCAGGAAATAAATTTAGCAAATGCCTTCCTGTCCAGACAAGATGGGAAACAACAAGTTTCCATGACTTTTCTCTTTTTCCAGTTGGCATAGGCCCTTGCAGTTTTCAGCCTTTATGTTGATTAGCGATCATGACAATTGCTGGTATTGTACATTTAAGATACTTAGGTAGTTTGCAAGAATGTATCTTTGATGTTACAGTGACTGTGATAAAATTTCTTAACTGGCAATTTGGCTCTGTTTAGTGAATATATGTTTGTTAATTTTTGTATTGTCTGTTTCTCTCCTCTCCATTTTCTTTCCCTATTCAATGATAGAATCTATTTTTTGTGACATAATTTTACATTTGGTCCTAAAGGTGTTTAACCTGTTCCCAGATTTAAGTCAATTCTATCACCTTTTTCTTTTCTAAATGTAATAATAGGACAAAAGTAAGCTCATCTTCTTAACTCTGACTTATAAATCGGTAGAAAGGCTAACTTTCTTTTTACTGACATAATTGCAATAAAGAAGATTTCTAGTCAGTTATTTTATCATTTGCTGTACATTAAAACTATGGGGGAAATGCATTTAAAAGAATAAGATGAGTTTGGTATTGAAGGTATCCACTTATTTGAATCAAACAAATAATTATATCCCGATTGATTACAATAGTTCTAGGGAACTGATGAAACTTTTGTTAGAAATCCATCAAGAAAATGGCGTGTGTATGTGTGCACACTTACGTGTGTGCATACTTAATACTTAGGTCACATGTTTCTTCCTAGAGAGAAATCTCCCAAATAAACTCTCAAAGACAGTTAAAAACAGGAAGTTGAAGCACAGTTTTTAATAAGTTTAAATGGACGTCTAGCTTCAGGAAACTTCGTGGAAAGTCAGCAGTTTGATTTTTTTTTTTCTTTTTTTTTTTTTTTTAAAGATTTTATTTTTCCTTTTTCTCCCCAAAGCCCCCCAGTACATGGTTGTATATTTTTAGTTGTGGGTCCTTCTAGTTGTGGCTTGTGGGATGCCACCTCGGCATGGCCTGATGAGCGATGCCATGTCCGTGCCCAGGATCCGAACCAGCGAAACCCTGGGCCGCCGAAGCAAAGCATGTGAACTTAACCAGTTGGCCACGGGGCCAGCCCCTGATGTTTTCTTTAATTCTAGACATAGCTGTCGTCTCTTTATGGGGAAGATGTGAGGGGTGAGGCTGGCTCAGTTGTCTTCAGTTGTATGTTTCTGTAGTTAGTCCTTTTACTACCCTCTGGAAAACCATTAGGTTCCTATCTTCAAAATGTCTGTTAACAAGGAAGGCACAGTTTGTCTCTTGACAAGAAAAGTACTGTTCCTGAGATTCTCTTCGGCTCTTTTGGTAAGATTTTAGCTTGGGAATTCTCAGCTGATGGCAGGCTCATTTAATAAAGTCATATCCCCAGGCCTTTCCTGCTCTGCTGCAGGACACATTTATAGCTGCTCTGGCTGCTACCATGTGTCATCTCCTAGGTCATGTTCCCTAAAGTGGAAGGAGGAAACCACAAGAAATCATGTTCTTTCTGGTGTTGTTCCTGAGCATTCATTTTGCTGCTGAGATAATGAGCTGTAGTTGAGGCTGCCGTTGTAGACTTGTAGAATTTATTAATGCATGCTGTGGGATAACAGGGTATGTGGCTTACTGGCAGCGCTTTAGCTGTAGAATATCTTCCCAGATAAAATGTGGGAAAAGGTTTACCTGTAGACTCATTTCTGGCCATACTTACAACCATAGTACTTCCATTTGCAAGGACTGTAACTAGAAAAGGCTGGCAGAAGTAAATTTTGACATGGCCATGGCTGTAGTTTTCCTTTAGTCATTTTATTCATATTAGCAGGTTCCTTTTAGGTTTGACCTAATACCTTCTAGACTATGAACCTTTAGTGAATTCCTTTACCGCCTTTTCTTCGGTCACTTTTAGGTAGAGGTGGGAGGTGGGTCAAGTGGGAGTCTGGGAGTCCTTGTGAGGGACTGGGGTAGAGTATTAAAGAAAATTCAGTGTATGTGTATAAATATGAGCTTCAGAAAGTAAAATACCACAAAATCGTTTTGGCTGTTGGGAGTGAGGGTGACAGCTCTGTAGGGAACATCAGTTAAGGTTGAAAAACAACCACAGAATGTGGTTTTGGAAGAAGAAGACGACTTAGAAATCACCTCTCATTTGTGCTCCCTGTATTCTCGTGAATACGGTGGTCTGAGATGAGGGCAAATAAATGGTTTCAGTTTTTCTTCACTAAGTGAAAAGACATTCACTGAATCTTTTTGCCTTTGCTTCCCTTCCAGTGTCAACGAGACTTACTAAGAGAAGAAAAAAAAGAAGTGAACAGACTCATTTCCTACTCCACGTGGATGATAGCTATAGCAGGGGAAAATCTCATAGTATATCAATTGGGGCAGAAAATGGAGGTAATTGGCAGTGGGGGCTTGGTTTCTCTTCTGTCCATTTTCTGGGGTATAGGTATATTACCTACTTGTATCTTTTAAGAAACATCTTTTTTATGCTGATTTGAAATTTGGTTATAATTCTGGTAGGATTGGCTTCTCAATTGTCTTATACAATTTGGGCTTCCCATTAAAATCACTGTATTGTAGCAGTAAAGTTAAGTGAAACCTGAAGATTCTCATCGTTAGTTGTTAGGTCTAGAACATTCACGTAGAAGTAAATGAGTTAGGTTATTAGAAGGGCTCTGGCCGCATGGCATCTCCTGGGCTTTCTGATTATTGGCTTAGCCTTTCCCACTCTCTGTCTAATGAAAGATTAGGAAAGACAAAGACACCTGCCTCAGGTGGCTTTCTGAGTTGTGTCGGTGGCATACACTCAGAAAGGCAGCAAGTTTAGTCTTTGGTATGACAACACTTCATTTAGATGAAAGCTTAAATCATTATGGCACAAGTGTCAGCTGGAACTGAGGAAGAAGGGTTTTAGGCATTTTGACCTGACTTACAGTTAGTTATGACAGCCATGGCCAGTGCCGCTTGGCTCTGACAGAAGCCTAAACTTTCTGGTGATCACATGGGCAATTTCCAATTTTCAGTTCTATGGCAGAGGCTTCTTAGAAGCTTAAACGCTTGTCCCAATGACGTCAAGTTCGCCCGTTGGCTTGGAAGGTTCAGACTTGTCTTCCGTCAACACCATGATGTCAGCAGTAATGAGTGTAGGGAAGGTTGCCGAGAATGGCGGGAGCCCCCAGAGCATCAAGTCCCCCACGAAGCCTCCAGGACCAAATCGGATTGGCAGAAGGAACCAGGTAAGCTTTTGTGTGCTAGGTGTTGATGTCTGATGGTTTCAGTCTCTGAGACCGTTGGGAGAAGGATGTTCCCTTGAGCGAGCCCCAGCTTCCTAAGATAAAACCTTGGATTTGTTCACATCTAAACAGACATACCCAGAGGCCATAATCGTTTTTCAAGAGTGAACTTCTCATAGCTTATGTCAGTTTCTTTTCATGGAGAAAATTTTCTGTGCTCTGGTGTCGCTATTGGTCAAAGCGCCCTTATTCCGTGCCCCATACCTTGATTTGAATGCAGACTTTCTTCATTCATGGGATGGCCAAGGCAAAGAACTTGACATGTTCCTCTTCTGTTACTTGGTTCATTTCCTTATTCACACTGCCAGTTGATTGGGTTTTCAAAGCCACCCCCTTGATTTTTTTTTTTTTAAGTGTCTTCAGGTTAGGTAGCAAATAAGTTCTGGTTGTGCTGGAGCTGCTGTGCGCCTTTCTTCCATCCTTGACAAAGGACAGAATTTGGCTCCAGAGAATTCCACTTAAGATGAGATTTAGTCCTCTTTGAGTTTTTAGTGGGCATCAGATCAAGAGAAGTGGGAAAGAAAATGGGTGGGCAAGGATTGAAAGGATTAATGATGTTATAGAAGTCCACGTCTCCTCCATTGGGAAATAAGATGAATCTTTTAATTAGTTACAAATGGGGCACTTGGAAAGGTGTTGCTATCCCATTAGTAACATGTTCAACAAAGCTGGAGGAATGAGGCAGGGGGCAAATAGTTCTCATTTCTTCTCTGAATCCATATAATGTGAACTGATACTCCTTGTTTAGTTTTGGTTTAACTGATTTAATGGGATTATACCAAACCCTCCAGGAAAAGGCAGTCTTGTGAGTTTGTCTAGATACCAGAGATGGGCAGGAAAGTAAATCTGTTGGGTTTTTGTGAGTTAATTTTCTTTTTTATTAATAATCCTGTAGTGACCATCCTTATACAGAATTATCTGAGCACATCTATGATGGTTTTCTGTAAATTCTTAGAAGGAGAACATTAGTTAAGGCTTTTGATACAACTTGCCCTCCAGGAAAAGTTGTGCCAGCCTAACACCCCTCCAGTAGCATAAGAGAGAGTCTGTTTTCTCCACACCTTTCTCAAGGCTGAAGACTTGACAAAGTTAAATGATGTTTTAGGGTTGGAGCACTGATATCTTTTTCTCTTCTTTCCTTTTTCTCCACGTGCCTCTCTTCCTATGGGTACCTGAGAAAATACTCAGCCTGTATGACTGTGGCCTGGGTCAAGAAGGAGCACTAGCTCTGGATAGAAAAGGTTTATTTCCACTCTCACATGACTGTCTATCCATCCATCTATCTGTCCATCTCTCCATCCATCCACCCATTTCATAATATATACCCAGCTCCTACTTCCAGCCAGGTACTGTGTCAGGTGTCAAACATTTCTGGATGATGAGATAGATGAGGTCATTGTCTCCTCATTCTCCTCTGTTCTACCAGGAAAAAGTGGAGTGGGTAGGGACGAACTCTTCCTTAAATAGCCCAGCATTGCCCCAGCACAGGCAGAGTTGGCCCAAGCCCAGGCTCTGGTCCCTTCCCAGTGGTTCAGAGATAGTAGGCAGATCCATGGAGGGGACCCACAGTACCTTATCTCTGCATTTAAGTGGAAGTTGCTCTCCAGGTATGGGAAGCAAACGGTGCAGATGTGCCTGGGCCATTTTTCGTCTACCTTCTGTGTCCTCCAGGGTTCTTCACCGCACTGGTTTAGTTTTTGAAAGGGAAGTCTGGGCCAGGGTACCAGGAGAATGACAGTGCATTGAAAAAGAAACCAAAATACCCTGGGGGAGAGTGTGCAGCATCTTAGCTGTGAGTGGATGGGGAGGACCAAGAGAGGAGGCCCTGGGGAGAAGCCCCATCAATGCTAGCATTGACTTCCAGGACAGATTAGCCACAGCTGGACGCTGACAAGGGTGCCAAATTGTTTCATTATGGAAGGGTTAGTTATCACATTAGCTGCTAATTTTATCTGTCAGCTCAGGAAATGTGCTCCTTCCACCAGCATGGCTGCAATAACTGGATTCTCAATTCTCCACTGGGGCCTCTTCCAGCATCATGGCGCTCTCTCTTCTGTTTGGTTTGTTTTTAAAAATTAAACGTAAGTCTACAAACTTTCTTGGAACTCTCAGACCATGATGGATTTTGTGGACCCGTATTGTGGTCTGCAGTGGGTCACTGTCAGCCTCAGAGAGTGTTTGGGGTCCAGTTCATGATCAACCCCAGAGGCGGTACCAGTCAGCCCCAGAGCTTCCCAGTATGTCTGGGTTCTACCTCAAGGTGAATGCAAGATGATTTTTTTTTTTTTTTTAAATTGCCTCCTCAAGAGGCTGGCCACTTGGAGGCCTGGCTTTTTAACATTTATTTATGGCCTACCAGTGACCCTTTATTTAAAAAAAATTTTTTAAATATATATTATCACTAATCTAATAATTTAAGAAAAATACCCTAGAGACTGAGTTTTGGCCTGGCTATGAGATATCCCTCATCATTAGAGTGAGTGCTCTTATTTTGTTGTTACTTCGTTTGTTTTTGGTTTTCCTGTTTGGTGGTTCTTGGCCAGCTCCATTCTGATTGTAGTAGAATGGGCTGAGGTCTGACACCCCTACTCCCCTCACGAACGCACACACAGTATACCTCTGAGTGGAGTGGAAGTGTATGGATGACTGGGTGAGGTTTTTTTACCTGTCTCTAGGTTAGTCAACTTCCTTAGAGTTCTGATCTGTAATTTTTTAAAATTTGAGAGTGAAGAAAATGTGTAGCAGACCTAGTTCTCAGACCCAGTGCCACAGACTAGAGAAGGGTTTGTATTGCTTACAGTGAGGCTGGTTAGTCTTTCAGGAGGAGTGAGAGAGAACCAGTGCAGGCAGCTACGTACCAGACATCATCGTGCATTCACTCCACCCGTCTGGTTTATGGTGCCATTTGTTTTTATAGTCTTCAGGGTGACTTTTATTTTCATCATCTCTCATGAGCCAACCACAAGAGTGTTTCCTTTATGTGCCTTGGGGTTAATCCTTTTTTTGGTCAGACTTATATAGCATAGTGGTTTAGGGCATGGGCTGTCGAGCACCTGGCCTGCCTTTTAATCCTGGGTCTAATAGCTCTCTGGTTTGGGGCAGATTACTAGCCTCTCTCTACCCCAGTTTCCTTATCTAGAAAATGGGTTCTGCAATAGTGGCTGTGAAAAAATTTACATTTCTGTACATACAGCGTTTAGCACATAGTAAGTGCTCAATAATTGGTATTATTTTCAAGGAACAGAAACTCTTTCAAATGAGTGCAGGTGAAAAGAAGTCTATTGAAAAGACACCCAAGTGTCCAGCCCTAGAGACGATGGCTTTGTCTTTCTCAGGCTACCTGGTCTCCCGCTTCCAGCACCAGTGTCTTCCCCAGCTGCATTCTCATGGCTTGAGCTGACCCCAGTGCTGGGTCCAGCCCCAACTCTACATGAACTTCCAATTCAAGTGCTCATGATAACCTGACTTACTAATTTAGTCATCCCCAAACCTGGGCACATATTAGCATCTCCTGGGGAGCTTAGGAAACAAACCAATTTCTGCCTTTGACTACCCCCACTCCCACTGATTCTAATTCAGCATGTCATGAGTCCGTTCTAGAAATCTGTATTTCGGAAAGCTCCCCAGGTGATTCTACTGATCTTAGTCTCTAAGCACCTCAATTCCAAATTCCTGGGAAAGGTGTCTAAGCCTTGATCCTGTTAGTTTTGAGGGTGAGGATGGAGACCTGTGGTGCTTGGGGACTGAGGGTGAGGATGTGATGGCGGTCACATCCATGGCAACTCTCTATGACTTACTTGGAAAGAGGAGCTGTAGCATATGGTTAGTGAAGGACCTTGTCCTTTTCCTTAAAATGGTAGAATATATTGCTTGAAGGAAGCCTGTCCTGTGTGTTTTGAGGGAACACAAAGTGAGCCACCTCGCCAAGTAGTGATCTAGTTCTTTTGTCACCCTCTGTGGAAATCTTCAGTTTGGGTTTTCATTCCCTGTCACATACAGTTCAACGGGGGCAGCATTTTTATTTATTATTTATGAGCGGTGTCAAGCAAGTGCTAGCAGCAAGTAAAAGGGTCGTGTTGAGGCCCATTGGGCACACAGCTGGGCAGTGAGGTCTCCTATCATTCTGAGGGTGGGTTTTTGTCATGAGAACTTCATTACCTCTCATGTGTTCTTGGAGGTCTCAAGACGAGGTAGAAAATAGTGACTGGAGCCTGGGTTGGACTTAGAGAGAAATAGATTCCTTTTCTAACTCTGCCGTCACTTGATGCTTAGTTTTTCACCATCACTGATGATTAATTCAATGGTGTCTGTCTAACAGAACACTAATACTTATTGAGCACTTACCTGTACCCAGGCACTGTTCTAGTGCTATGCCTGTTAATTGATTTAATCCTCATCGCCATGTGACGTGGTAGGAGCTATTATTTTTCCCTTCTTACAAACGAGGAACCTGTGGGCAGACAAGATGGTGACTTGCCCAGGATCATACCCAGACAGGCTCCAGAGCCCATGCTCTCTGCTGTTTAATGGCTACAGCTCTTGAGTCACAGGTGCTTGTAACAGAAACAAGAGGCATGAGTTTACTATGAGTTGAAATTGATCCTCCCTTTTATTGTATCTTTTCAGGAAACGAAAGAGGAGAAGTCTTCCTATAACTGTCCCCTGTGTGAAAAGATTTGCACTACACAGCATCAGTTAACTATGCACATTCGTCAGGTTTGCTGCTGCTTTTATATTTTTGTTTTAAATCATTCTTTATTAAGAGAGGGCAAGGTGATTTGATCTTAATGAATGAATTGTGGCTGTGGGTTTTTTGTTTTTGTGTTTTTGGTGAGGAATATTGTCCCTCAGCTAACATCCTTGCCAGTCTTCCTCCATTTTGTATGTAGGACGCTGCCACAGCATGGCTTGATGAGCAGTGTGTAGGTCTGTGTCTGGGGTCTGAACCCACGAACCCTGGGCTACTGAAGCAGAGCGTGTGAACTTGACCACTATACCACCAGGCCAGCCCCCTGTCTCTAGCCCCCTGTGGCCCTGTTTAATTTAGATTTAATATTGTAATAATTTTGACAGGTGGTTATGAAATAAGTTTTGCGTGTCCATGTTTTTGTGACAAAGTCCCAGGTCAACACAGCATACCTTTACAGAATTTAGCAAACATCTGGTTAACTGACCACATATAACTGAAGACTTTTCTTCATACGTAACTTTTCAGTATGAACCAAATCTCCTTATAGTACAGTGAGATTGTATAGACCCCTTTTCTTTATATTGCTATAAACTTGGTCATGCAACAGGGAATTTACCTGATTTGGGATCTCTTTTGGCTTTCCTCCTGTATTATGAGATTTATCCTTCTCCCTCACCTGCTATGGCTGATTCATGACAAAGTATTGATGAACCTAGAACAAAGAAGGATTGACAATATTAAAATCATAACATGGTCCTGAGTAATAGTAACATCATTTAGTAACTTGGGTGTGGATAGAATGTTCCTCCTTAACACATTTCAGAGGCCAGAACTCTAAACTATGCAGGTTTCAGTTCTCTTTCTCTGACAGCAGAACTGAGTCATCAGACTTGAAGAATGGATGTTGACTTAATGTGAGGACCATATTTCACATGTTTGCTTCATAGTTGAGAGTCTTTCTGCTCATGTTAATAAATGTGGTCAGTGGATCTATATGTGTCTCCAGGAAAGACCTGCAAAGACTCCACCTCTCTCTGAGCCTTGCACGAGAGGTATATTTCAAAACTGGAACATGGGAATGGAAAAAGATCGTACAAAATATTTATTTGCCTGTGTTCCTGATAGATTTTGACATTCAAGAAGATATCACATGAAACAGAAAAAAATAGCTGACAAGCTTTACTGGTTTTTTTTTTTTTTTTTTGTAAAGCTCTGAATTCACATTTCAGAATAGCTGAGTTTTGACCCATATTCTTAAGTGACCACTCTGATAATTGCTTTCTGCAGCATAACACAGACACTGGAGGGGCAGACCATTCGTGCAGCATCTGCGGGAAGTCGCTGAGCTCGGCCAGCTCCCTGGACCGCCACATGCTGGTGCACTCTGGCGAGAGGCCTTACAAGTGTACTGTGTGTGGCCAGTCTTTTACCACCAATGGGAACATGCACAGGTGGGTAAGGACAGCCTTTGCCTAGTGGCAGGCATCTGGAGGTCAAGAAAGTAAAGGGGCCTCTGAGTCATCAGGGGACTTGCCTAAAGGCATAAAGAGTTCTCAAGTCCTGTTCACTGTATGGAAAAGCCAGAGATGGTTTTGTTTGCCTGTGCATACTATCTTCAGTGTATTAGAGATGTCTGTGGAAAACAGAAGTACCTGTGCTAGGTCTTTGGCCCTTTGGGGATCACTGGATGAAACACAGAATCCTTCCTCCTCTAGCAATTGGACTTTCTTTGGGGGCTGGAGGTGGGCAGCTTACTAGATACAGAGGAACCCTCAACGAATGGCCTTGTCTTTTAAAAACTATTTGCATATGCCTACCAGATTCCCCACGGGTCTTTTCCTTATGGAAAAATTTCTGGGGTCTTTGAATAAATAGTTAAGTGGGCTGGTCCTGGAGCTTCAGGATAAGATAGGATAAAATGAAGAAAAAGAAAATCTAATTAATGTCAGAAATTTACTTCCTGAGGCTCAGAAGTAGGAGAGAGCTCAAAGGTAGGCATATTAAAATTTCATGAGACAAACCCATGGAAAATATACTTTCTAGAATGATTACATATGTTTTAAGGGATTAGAACAGAAAGACTTTTTTTAAATGCTTTTTTTTTTTTTTTTTACACAAACATTTTAGGAACATTGGAACTCTGGGAAAACATTTTAAAGGGAATAAAAGTTTCACCTCAGAAAATAAGGCTATTTTTATTTCTCCATATTTTCTTTCAGGCATTAGAAATGCTGCTTTCTTTTTAAAAGTCGACTAACTTTTTTTTTTTTTACACATTTATTTCAAAAGAAAACTTGCTGTAGTTATCGTGAAATCAATATTTTATTGTATGTAAATACTAAAATGGCGGTCCAGTTTATTCCACCTAAAATCATTTTAGAACCACCGATGGTGTACATTCTTGGAACACACTGATATAGTGCTAAATGTCTGGATTTTAGATTTAAAATGAGAATTTTAATAGTATCTACTTCATTGGACTAGGACGAGGATTAGAAGATAATGAGTTTACACAGAGTTCCTGGCACATGGTAAGCACTCAGGAAGTGTTATCTGTTGTTATTTGCATTTCTAAGTAATGCTGCAGTCATTTGACGACTGTGGATTTCTTAGTCTGAACTCCAAGAAGTAAGGTATAGCATGACTTTATGAAAGGTATCAATATTTTAGAGAATTTTTACGGAGTGTTTTACTTTTCCTTTTTTCCACATAAATTTCACTCCTCTTCGCCCCTCATCTCCTCCTAGGAGTGTTTTTGGATACAAAGAAGGACGTGAATACTGTCACCTTTTTTTAATGTGATGTTTTACATGTTAGCTTTTTACCACCATATCAGCGTGTTAGTATCATTTTGTCTTCTGTTTGCCATTTTGTTTTGTTTTACCTGCTCCATCAACCCCAACTCCCTGCAAAAAAAAAAAGAAAAAAAAAAAAATCCTTTGTCCCTTACATATTTGCTCTCTCGAAATCTGGTCCTAGAGGTATTGCCTGTTCCCTTCTTGGGTGGTTTCCCTGCTTTCTCCTACCGAGCCCCCCGGTGATAGGGTGTATTGGTTTGAAGAACCCGCCTCGTGGTTGCTTTGGCTCTGACCACATATTGATTATGATCCTCCATGAGACATCTCTGGTCTTAGGCCCAATCACCCCTGATTTGGAAAATTTCCTTTTTGAGACAATATCTGTGATTGACTATGACACGTTAGACACACCTATAAAAGGTCTAGTTACTGCTTTCTACAGTGACGTCTCTGACGATGCATTTTACACAGTCATAGCTAAAGCTGTGGTGCACTGTGCATCAGGCATTAGACTAAGAACTTTCCATTTATTTTTTTTTTTTATCTCTATGAGATATAATTCATATGCCATACATTTCACCCATTTCAAAGGTATGTTTCAGTGGGTTTTAGTGTCTTCACAGAGTTATACAACCATCACTACAGTCAATTTTAGGGTGTTTTTATCACCATACTTATTAGCAGTCACTTCCCAGAACTTCTCACCCTCTAGCCTAGGAAAACACAATCTAATTTCTGTCTCTGGATTTGCCTATTCTGGACGTTTCATATAACTGGAATCATGTAATATGTGGTCTTTCATGACTGGCTTCTTTCACTTAGCATAATGTTTTCAAGATTCATCCATGTTGTAGAGTGTATCAGTGCTTCCTTCTTTTTTGTTGTCAAATAATAGTCCATTGTATGAATATACCACATTTTATTTATGTCTTCATCAGTTGAAAACATTTGAGTTGTTTTCACTTTTTGCCTATTATGAATAACACTGCTGTGAACATTCTTGTACAACTTTTTGTGTAGATAGAAGTTTTCATTTCTCTTGGATATGTACTTAGGAGTGGAATTTTGGGGTCACGTGGTAAGTCCATGGTTAGCGTTTGAGGAACTGCCACACTGTTTTCCAAAGCGGCTGCACCACTTACATTCCCACCAGCAGTGTGTAAGGGTTCCAGTTTTTCTACATCCTTGTCAACGCTTGTTACTGTCTTTTTCATTACAGCCATTCTAGCAGGTATGAAGTGGAATTTCATGAGTTTCATAATTTTAATTCTTACATTTAAGCCTGTAATCCATTTTGAGTTAATATTTGTGTATAGTGTAAGGAAGGGGGTCTAAGTTCAGTCTTTTGCACTGTTTGTTGAAAAGACTTTTCTTTCCCCATTGAATTGTCTGGCCATACTTGTCAAAATTCAGTTGACCATAAATGTAAGGATTTATTTCTGTGCTTTTAGTTCTGTTCCATTGATATATATATATATATATCTATCCTAAGACGTAACACTGTATTGATTACTGTAGCTTTTTCCTAAGTTTTGAAATCAGGGATTGTGGATCCTCCAATTTAGGTCTTTTTCAAGATTGCTTTGGCTATTATTCTGGATTGCCTGTATTTCCATATGAATTTTAGGATCAACTGGGATAATTATAGGAATTGTAAAATGTACATCCATTTAGGGGTATTGTCATCTTAACAATATTAAATCTTTGAACATGAGATATTTTCTGTTTATTTAGGTCTGAATGGATTTCTTTGAACTATGTTTTATAGTTTTCAGAATGCAAGTTTTATATTTATTTTGTTAAATATTCCTAAGTGTTTTATGCTTTTTGGTGGTATTGTAAATGCAATTGTTTTCTAATTTCATTTTTGACTGTTCATTGCTGGTGTATAAAAATATAAATCAAATGTTATATTGATCTTGTTTCTGCAACCTTGCTGACTTTGTTTATTCATCCTAATAGTTATTTTAGTGGATACCTTAGGATAATCTATATGTAAGATCATGTCATCTGCAAATAGAGATAATTTTACTTCTTCCTTTGAAACCAATCTGGATGCCTTTTTTTTTTTTTTCTTGCTTGCTAGCCCTGGCTAGACCCTCTAAAATGATGTTAAATAGAAGTGAAGAGAATGGACACCCTTGTCTTATTTCTGATCTTAGGGGGGAAGCATTCAGTCTTTCCCCATGAAATATGATGTTAGTGGTGGGTTTTTCATAAATGCCCTTTATCATTTTGGGGAAGTTCCCTTATATTCCTAGTTTGCTGAGTGTTTTTATCATGAAAGAGTGTTAGATTTTGTCAGAAGCTTTTTCTGCATCTATTGAGATGGTCAGGTTGCTTCTGTCCTTTATTCTATTCTGGTTGGGATATTAAACTAACCTTATTCCTAGGCTAAATCCCCCTTGGTCACAGTGTATAATCATTTTCATATGTTGATGGATTTGGTTTGCTAGTACTTTGTTAAAGATTTTTGCCTGTATTCATAAGAAATGTTGGTCTCTAGTTTTCTTTTCTTGTGATGTCTTTGTCTGATTTTAGTATTAGGGTAGTACTAGCCTCATAGAAAGAGTTGGGAAACATTCTCTCATCCTCTGGTTTTTGCAACAGTTTGTGAAGAGTTGGTATTAATTATTCTTTAAATATTTGGTAGAATTCACCAATGAAGCCATCTAGGCTTTTCTTATTGAGAAGTTTCTTAACTACTAACTCAGTCTTTTTGCTGTTCAGATTTTCTATGTCTTCTTGAGTCATTTTCACTAGTTTGTGTCTTTTCTAGGAATTTGGCCATTTTATCTAAGTTATCTAATTGTTTGGCATACTCTTGTTCATTGTATCCCTTATAATCCTTTTTTATGCTGTGAAGTCAGTAGTGATGTCCCCTCTTTCATTCCTGATTTTAGTAATTTGAGTCCTCTTTCTTTTTCTTTGTCAATCTCGCTAAACGTTTGTTAATTTTATCGGTCTTTTCAAAGAACCAACTTTTGGTTTTCTTGATTTTCCTCTATTACTTTTCTGTTTTTTATTTCATTAATTTTCCACTCTAAACATTATTTCCCTCTGTCTGCTTGCTTTAGCTTTAGTTTACTCTTCTTTTTTCAGTGTTTTAAGGTGTGGGAGATTATGTTATTGATTTGAGAATTTCCTTTTTAATACAGGCATTAACAGCTATAAATTTCCCTTTAATCATTGCTTTAGTTGGCATCCCATAAGTTTTTGTATGTTGTGTTTCCTTTTTCATTCATCTCAAAGTATGTTCTAATTTTTCTTGTAATTTCTTCTTTGACCTCTTGGTTATTTTAGGAGTATGTTGTTCAATTTCCACATATTTGTGACTTCCCAAATTTCTATTATTTCTAATTTCATTCCATTGTAGTAGGAAAACATACTTTGTATGATTTCGGTCCTTTTAAATTTATTGAGGCTTGTTTTATGGTCTAGCATATATATGGTCTGTCTTGGAGAATATTCCACGTCCATTTGTGAAGAATATGTACTCTGCTCTTGTTGGATGCAGTGCTCTCTAGATGTGCTATTAGGTTTCACTGGTTTATACGTTGTTCAGGTCTTTTATTTCCTCATTGATCTCCATTTGTTTTTATGTGTTCTACCTGTAAGGTTTGTAGAATTATCATCCCATCTTGCAGACGAGGAAACTTGCTTAGGATCAAAGTCACAGATAGTGCTCAGATTTGAACATGAGCTGTCGGGCTTCTGAGGCCATGCTTTTAACTATTATGTAAGAAATAATTGATGAAGCTTTTGTGTCATTTTTTGCATGTTAGCAAAAAAGTTCTCTTTCACTCTTTCCCCTCCGCTCAAAACAGTTCCATCTTTGTTCTAGAACATTGTTTTTAGCATTACACTATTTCAGCCATCCTACTAGTGTAGTACACTGTGTTTGATGAGCCTGGAATGACTTTTTTCTGAATTTTATTACGGTATATTCTTTGAGTATATGTGGATAGACTTACAAGTGATTTTGAATTTTTTATAGCACAGCCCTTGATATTACCCTAAGATACATTGCTTATTTATGAACAGTGTATATTGACATTGTTTGTAAATTATTGTTTATAAATATTTTTTAAAAGCCGGTCTTAGAGATGTTTCTGTTAATTTTAGGTTTTGTACTGATTCTAATTATTATAACTCATCTTGATTTGGAGGAGAGGACTAATTGTTGGGGGATGAATTCTAGCCCTAATTCTGCAGAACTTTGCAGCAACCTCTTGATTTTTCTATGCTTTAATGAAATGACATAGTAATACCTCATTTATAACTTGTGCTCAAACGCAGTAATGTTTATGAAAGCATTCTGAAGGCTTACAGTGTACTGTGGAATATCGCGGGTGGGAGGTGTTTCTGAGTTTATAGTTTTATAGCTGAAGGCACCCTTGTGATAGTCTGTGAGAAGTGGGCCACTCCTCAGCAGGTTATTGACCTCTCTGTGTCTCAGTTACTTCATCTGCAAAAGGCAGTGATATCTGTACCTTCATCATGGGAATTCATGAATTAATGCATGCAAAGCACTTGGGATAATATTTGCTAAATAAATAGTACTTATAAATAAATGGTCACTAATATTGTTGTATGTGGCACTGAAGGAAAATATACTGATTTAAACATTCATATAATGCCAGAAAATAAATTGAGGGGTTGGTTTTTTGTTTGTTTGTTTTTTGCATTTTGCTATACTAAATCTGTAATTTAAATTCCAAAAATTTATTAGAATATTTGAGTTTATCATGCCACATTTATTTTGTCTTCTCTGCAGAAAATGGCAAATAATGGGTTAAAAGAACATTTAGTTTTGGGTAATCAGTCAGTCATTACCACCTTCATTTGTTGGTGAAACTGTACTTTTGAAAAAAAAAAACTATACAAATGTGAAAACACTTAGAAAAATGTGCCAGAGAGAGTGGAATTAGATTTATTTGTCCCGGTGGATTCTCCTGGTGGATCTCTTCCAGAATCTGAGACTCAACTGGTGAGCTGTGATCTTTCCTAAGCACATACCTGTGTTACATTAATCAGGGGCCAGAGCAGCCCTGGGATGTGTATGCATGAATTAAAAAGAATAATGAAAACCCAAGTTCTATTAGCTGCACCCTCGCTTAGAAGGAAGTCAGTCAACTGTGAGTTTGGTGCTTGAGACTGAAGTTCTTCTTCTCATTTCCCTTCTGCTGCTTCTGTTCCCAAGGTGTATGGCACCGGCTAGGATCCAGTAGAGCCAGGAGCTCACTGGTGGCGGCTCTGGAGCCCATGCTGAGCTGAATGATTAGAGACCCTTGGCCTGTGTGCCCTGGGCACCCACCCCTACGTGTCCCCATTCTGTCTTGTTTACAACCTACTCTAGGCTCCTCTTTTCTTTGCCAGTTTCGTGTGACATGGACCTATGCTCTGATTTTCAGTCTCTCCCCTGAGGGGCACAGATACAGTAGGACCCCTGCTGAGACATGATTCCCTGTGTTGTGGATTTCTAGATCCATTTCTCTGATTCCACAAGGCTGGTTTGGAACACAGTGTCTTTTAGGAACACATAGTTCAGCTTCCTTTGCCCTCCTACTCACCCCCCTGTCCCGAAGGTCGTCTGCACAGGCACGCATGATGCGCATCTCTGTGTGTGAGCACATTCTTCCTGATAAGCCTTGCCTTCCTGGTGTTTACTGTTGAGCAGCGTGTGGTAGGAGGCAGATCTGGGTCCCACCCCAGATTTTTGTTGCTGCAGCACTCAGAGGACCTCATTATAGTCTCTCAACATGGACCCCAAGAACTATGTCCTTTTCAATTTCAGTTTACTCGTAAGTGATACTGGGGTATTCTTTGTAACACCCACTTGATAAAGCAATTCACTGTTTCCTTTGGCTACTAATCATTTTATGAGGATGTGTTTGTTACCTGTGTTTATAAGGCTAGTCACACCTTGTGTAGTTTCCTTTATCTTAGTTTTATGAGAGGACCCTCAGCACACAATCAACTCAGTAGATTGCTATATTAGTAAAAGAAAATAAACTTCAGAGACTTAGGTAGCATATTAAGTTACGTGTAATCACGTTGACAGGTGTGTTATAGCTCCGATAATGCCCATAACTTCTTATAATTTAATTCTAGTAAATAAACTTAAATGATATTTTGAAAGTAATTGTGTATTTGGTAAATAGGGTGACTAGTGATGCACATTTCAGCTCATTTTGGAAAAGGCCTGGGGGAGAGACCTTCTCAATTTATTACCCTATCTGGTGCAGTTTTTCTAGTTGCCACTTCCCTGTCTGCGGATTGTCATGTTTTTGAGGTTTGAAAATCCTTTATCCCAAACCTTTCTAACCACAGCTTCATTCCTGGGCAAAATAATAGGCTGCTATCAAGTGCAAAACATGCATCACGGAAACATCACCGTGGCTCCAGGTTGTAACTTCCCAGAACTCTTTATCAGCTGCTCCCACGTTGAAAATTTGGAGTGAGCAGTGCTTGTCTTCCAAAACAAGCTTGGGAAACTGAGCCAGAGCACGCCCTCTGGGAAAGCTCAATGTAGGAAAAAGGGCATTGAGCTTTGCAGTTGTAAAACTTTGCAAAAAGTGCTGGACTGCAAAGCTGTGAAGAAGTGATGATACTTGAAAGAGAAGATTGAAATGAACTCATTGGGAAGAAATCCTATTTCTGAAATGGGTATTTTCCTTTGCAGATCGTGATTGCCTTGGAAAAATAGGAAATTAATTTTCACTTTATTCTTCATTTTATAAACTATAGACTTTTAAGCTATAAAGAGAGTTGTGGAGTATAGTCATGTGTCACTTAACAACGGGGATGCGTTCTGAGAAATGTACCATTAGGTGATTTTGTTGTGCGAACATCATGGAGTCTACTTACACAAACCTAGATGGTATAGCCTACTACACACCTAGGCTATATGGTACTAATCTTATGGGACCACTGTTGTGTATGTGGTTCATTGTTGACCAAAATGTCATTATGCAGCACATGACTATATGCATTATGTTAAGGACATGCTGAAGACTCTGGCGGGAGCAAGCTTTCCTGACTAACTTCTCCATTCGTTCTCCAGAGAGCAGGGATGTGTTCTCATTTCAGCTGTGTCATTAGAAGAGTGAAGATGAGGAAGGGAAATCCCTGGAACATCATCTAGTTGTTTCGCCACAGGCTTTCTTTCCTACTGCAATGAGCATGACTGTTTCTGTTGCTAAGTACAGGAGACATAGACCCTGAGGATGCCACTGGATAATGGACAGTCTTCAGGAACAGGGGCTTATGTGTTCCTATTATGCTGGAAGAAACCCTTCACTGCACAGAAATTTGACCTACTCCATGATAAATGAGACCATGAAGGCTCCGAATTTAGCACACTACTCTCAAATGCTTAGGCGGAGCCAGCTTTGGTGCACATGACTAAACTTGGGTGTTTGAACAGGTGGCCAGCATTAAAGGACACAAGGAGCAGAGGTAGGAAGTAGAGGTTAGTCACTTCTTTACCCTTGGAGCCTAACAAGAGGAAGGGCCCTGTGAACTTCTGTCATGGTGATAACGAGTTTCTGAGGACATCTGTAACTAGTTTTGGTACTTGCTACTTCTCAAGGGTGGAGGTGGGCACTCAGAGCCTCAGCTAGTCCCATCTTGAAATGAGTCTTAGTTACCAGGTGCCTGCTTCCGT
Source organism: Equus caballus (assembly GCF_041296265.1). Taxonomy (NCBI): domain Eukaryota; kingdom Metazoa; phylum Chordata; class Mammalia; order Perissodactyla; family Equidae; genus Equus; species Equus caballus. The sequence continues at coordinate 8,886,287 of NC_091703.1, forward strand.
GACATATTCCTTGGAGGGAAGGAAGGTATCAGATCAGTTTGCATGGGAAGAAGTTATTTATAGGATAAAAATCTGTAGGACACGTTGCCCAAGACTGTATGGGTGTTTTGTTTCCTTTGAAAATTTTCTGTAAAAAAGAAGGAAAAAATGATTATACAATAACATTTCTTTTATCTACAACTAAGTATCTTTCCCTTAGTGGGGATAACAGATCAGAAGAAAATGTTTTCCTGGGATGCTCAGAGATCTTAACACATTCAGCTCCACTTAGAAGATGAAAAATGTTCATGCAGCTCTCTACAAAGATTGTTGAGTGGTTTGTGTAAATGAGATTTTAGTGATATATACACTGTCAGCATCAGTATAAGCTGTGCTGGACATATGATCCTTACACATGGGGGGTGTTGAGTGAATATTTGGTAGTTTCATGATGATAGTACTTGCGTATCAAGCAGTTGCCAGATATTTAGTACTCTGTGTACTGAAATAGTCAGACATACTTCAGGTCTAGTTTAGAAATGTCTTCCTTAACTAGTGTTGAAACTTTTTTCTTTTTAACCAGAAAAAAAAAATCATTTAAGTATAGTACCAGTTAATATGCTTTGTACTCTCTTGAGAGTTCACATCATTAAGATGCCCAGAATTTTCCCCTTGAGAGTGAACATTTACAAATCTGTTTATCACAGCAAAATGTCTGTTACTCGTTCCCTCAATAGCATTATTAAGCTTTCACCAAATGAGTTTACTGTTTAATTATATTTCAATGTTCTTAGCATTTCTTTACATCTCATTGGCTAGAACTGAAACCTGTATGCTTTTATTTTAACTTCAGTAGTGGTTTCCATAAAGGCAGCCTCTCTGTGTGGCTTCTAAGAACTCTTCCTTCCTCTCTGGCTAGGGCTGATAAAGGATGCTCCACAGAATGGCGAAGGGAGCCTCTCTTTCATCGTCTGTAATGGGGCTGACATTTTGCTCACAGAATTTGTTATGAGAATTAAACGCTATAAAAATACCCAAGCCTCTGGCTCACATGAGATGTTCAACAAATTGTGGTTCCCTTCCTTTCTTTTCTCCCTTAAGAAATTTAACCCACCAGTCCCTTCTACATGCTGGTAAGCATGTGTATTTACAAAACCAAGAAAACAGATTCTGCGACTTTCAACCACAAAGGTACCATAAGCTTCGTTCTAAGAACCGGACAGTCTGAGCACTGTTTTGTAGAGAATCTGTGTGCCATATACCTAAATTTCCTTTTCCAAGTTGAACACTTCTTTTGCGGGGATTGCTTGTTCTGTAGTGTTTTTATATTTTTCGTGTGGATTTCCATTCGCACTATTAGATGAGAGTCTGTGGTCCTTTTCAGAACTCTTACTTTATGTTTTAGAAATCTGCAAATGATAGAAAGCTGTTCTCTGAGACAACAGGTTAGAGTGATTTGTTACAGCATTTTATTCTTCAAGTAAGATAAAAAAGCATAAGAAAATAGCAAAGCTGAAAGTTGACCCATTTTGATGGCTAGTCTCTTGTATAGCCTGTTTTGTGTTTGCTAGACTGACATTCTGGAAAACATTCTCCCTTCTCCTTAGTGTTGTTTTTTTTCTTTTCTAATACCCCATAGCAACCAGCATGGCTTATTTTGTTTTTTTGCAAGGATATTTAAAAAATATACTTGTGGCTGGTGCTCACTTCTTATTCTGCATTTTTCTCTGAAGGACCAGTTTGAGTTCAGTTATGCCAAAAAGAGCTCACTCATAGAACTACCCCAGTGTGAGGATGTGTTCAACACCAGTCCAGCCTTCTTTGTCCTGTCACTGTTTCTCAAGTTTCTAATCTGCTCCAGAATTAAATAGTTTATTATCATTTGGCCGACTGGATGCCGATGTTTATAACTTAAGTTTTCTTCTGTTTGGGCAGAGGTCATGTTTGTCTATTAGTTTGTTTTTGGAATTAAGCAGATGCAAAAGAAATGTTCTCTTGAGTGCAGGCAGTAGAGTGTTTTTGACATATATTGTTGAGATATTTTGAAAGCTCAGTTGAACCAGGTAAAACTGGTGAATAGCATCAAAATCTGGAGCATCCCTGCTTGCCCACACTTGAACAACCTGGTAATTGTGAGAGCAAGAAATTAGGTCACAGAAGGTAAGGTATGTGCTTGCTAGGGGTGAGATGACGAGTGGAGGGCTGGCCTCTGCTAGGAGTACGACACGCCCCCTTCTCTTCTCTCCCTACTCCACATATCTAATGTCTTGAGAACTTTGAACAGGTCCTTAGGGTATGTCCCGTTTAGTTTTATAATATGAAAGTAGCAATATGAAGAGGAAGGGGAGGAGGAGAGCGGGCCTGATGGCCAGTATTAGATCACAAACGTAAACCTGCCGGGTGCTGGCTGCAGTTCCTGCGCAGCACGTCCTGCTTTATACCTTGCGTTTTTCCGCCTTTGTCTAAATATTCAACCTGTCCAACCTGTTTGGGCTGAACAAGCTGGTGCTAGCAAACATCGAAACGTGCCCACTCACTGTCAGTGTTTTTCAGATTTGTGAAGGAAGGTGATTAGCAGCAAAATCTGCCCCCCTTCCCTCCCACTAAAAAGTGAACAAGCAGCACAGAAATCGTAGCACACGTATTTATCACACTGGCTCCTCACTCGCCTCCCCTTGGGCATGTGTGTGTGTGCTGGTGGGCCTTTCTCCTCTGCTTCTTCCAGGGCTCTGGGTTGGTAGCTTGTTGGCCTTCAGTGGGGAGAGATTTTATATTTCCTTAAACCAGAGATTCAGTTTCATAATGGGTTCCTGGGTATGTGGTGTCAGCACTTAATTCTTATTCCTCATGCTTATATAACCCAGCTTGCTCAAGAGGACTGTTCCAGTTTAACAGGTGGGAAAACTGAGATCTGCGATGTTAGGGGGTTCAGCTAAGAATGTAAGCAAGTCTTGGACCCTTCTTCTTGGGCTCCCTCTCTCCCTGGGTTGCTGTAGATGGGGCAGCGTGGTACTCTCTCTTGCAGCGCATCGTTTGATTGTTTGTTTCACCTCTGCCCAGCAAGGATGAGCGGTGACTAAACTGCAGTCACAGACAAGGGCCTCTGTGGCCTAGTTGGTTTTCAGGTGATGTTTCTCTTGGGACTCATTTTCGTTTTTTCTCTCCCAAATCAGAGGTGACCTGATCTTGGTACCCCCTTCCCTCTCAGCTGTTTTTCACTGGCCCCTAAGTAATGTAATATGGTGACTCTCCTTTTCACAGTGCTCCTGCCCGCACCCTCCGTTTCCCGCTTTGGCTTGCGGCAGGCCATCTCAAACAGCCCGGCCTAAGCAGTTCTTGTTCCTCTTTTGGAAGAGCCTGAGGAGCAGCAAACAGTGACTTGGCACTACCTTATTGTGGAGATAGTCATCTCTTCCTCCTCTGCAAGAAGAAAAAGGATGTGAATAACTGGGTTCTGCCATCTCTGAGAAAGCTAAAGCCAGCTCCCCTCAGGGCTGAAGTGAAAAAGGGTCTGGTGACTTGAGCATTTCCATTCTACCTTGAAGCTTAGGTTTTGGGGATTGGCAGTGTAAAGGCATTCTCTGAGGAGCAGGGGTTTGGTGGGGCGATTGCTTCCCTGAGAGGTAATGGCTTTGGGCTGGTGAGGCCACTTGGGGAGTGTCAACTTCAGATGGGCTTCATCACCTACAGATACAGGAGTCACTCCTGGGATAGGGCCAGCATTGGGATGTGGGGTTGGGACCCCGGGTGTATGGGAATGTTGAAGAAATGGAAGGAGTTTAGCCCAGGGAAGGGAAAGAGTCCATTACAAGATGGCGGCTGCCCTGAGTATCTAAGGGACTGGCAGAGGGGAAGTGGTAACTTTCTCCTTATTGTGTCTCTGGATTAACACAGGGACTGTCCAAGCAGGCCAATTTCAGTTCTCCATGAATTAGAGAATTCTCTCTGGGTGAGAGAGAGGTCAACTCATCCAACCTCTGAGGTTTTTTTGTTTGTTTTTTAAGAATCTGTGATTTTATGGAAATATGTAGTATGTATTCTGTGCATATTATAAACATGTATCGAGGGAGCCAAATAACGTGTGGAGAGTATTATAACAAATGAAAAATTACTTTAGCAAAATAAGGGCAGGCCGAGGGGGAAAACTTACAAGAAGGTTTCGGGTGTATTGATTCAGAGGCATAGTGGTTAGGAACAGGGTCTAGAATAAAGATTTTTAAAGGTTGATATTTATTGACGTGGGCCGACTGCCAAGCTCCCCTATGCTGTGTTTGAAAGTTAAGAGAGGAGGAAGGAGCTTTAGAATGAACAGTGAAGGGCCCTCTATTCTCTAAGTAGACAGTCAATAACTAGAGAATGTTGGACCTTGAGTGTGTTCTGAGGTCAGCAGCTTCCAGTCTCACATGAAGTAGGGGACAAGAATGCAGTAGCCAAAAGGTTGTCTTTTTCCTACCTGAAGGATGGCTGGGAGATTGGAGACATTGAGGGAAAAATAATCTTCAGGCATCATAGTCCCAGCTCTGTCCCTCAGTGAGGAAGTATTTGTACCAAGGTCTTACATGAGACCAAGATGGAGATGGAACTGCTTTCTCCAACACTGCAAAGGAACCCAGAGACAGGAGACAATGGGACAAGAGAGCGAAAATTGGCGTCCAGCTAGAACTGTGCACCTGAGTCAGGGTTGGAAAGCAGCTCAGGGCTGAGGAGCTGTGGAGGTAGATAGTGTAAAGGCAATTGATAATGAGTAATATGAAACTGAACCCCTGGTACATCCTACTCTGGGTTAAAATTTCTTAACTTCTTATATAGTTTCAATTTATCTTTACACTGACACCACCAGAACACTAGGCTACAGTCAACAAGATGAGAGAAATTATCTACTCTTGGGATACATTTTCCTAATTCTGCAGAGGAAGAGGAGCTTGTGGAGAAAAAATGGTGTGTGGGATGTGGTCTTTAAAGACATCTTGCTCATCTTTTGCCCCTGAGCAGAGGCAGTAGGAGTAAATGTCTATATTAGGACTGAGGTGCAAAATTCTCTTTGTCGTACTCTCCGCTGGTCACATGGCCCATGTCAGAGGACATGGAATCTCACTGGCCCATGGTGGGGTGGGTGCAGTATCCGAACATTTTACCACGAGCATCTCGAGAGCCCTGGGAGCAGCCTGTTAGAGGCATTCCCACAGCCAGCCTGCAGACAGTGGGAAACGCCTCTCTGAGGTTTGTACCTCACGCTAGGCTGACTTCTAGACTTTTCTGAGAGTTCTGTCTCTACAGTCAGAGAGGCTGCTTACACCACTGTCAAACCTTCCTCCACACCCCGACACAGCTGGCGTGACCTGCCTTCTGGATAAGCATGACTGAACCTGAACAACAGCCGAATTACTAGAAGGTGCCTTTGAGCTCACAGGTGGAGCCACACTGGGAATCGCTTGGTTGATGCCTTGCCAGCCTCTCCCCAACCCCTCATCCACCTCTGTCTTCACTCCCCATCCCCTGATTAACTGGCACAGGACTCAATTAATGTTACAAGCATCACTCAGAGCTCTTCACCCTTAAACCCCCCACCCCCCCACACACATACAAAATCTGTTATGGAAACGTACACAAATCTTTCTGGAAACTTAATATTCTTTGGCCCCAAATGTAAGGTATAGAACAGTGGTGGTTCTTAATCTCATTCATTCCCTCTTTGCTTATCACAAGGCTTTGTTGGAAAAGCAAAGCTAAGCACCCATACAGATGGGTATGGGTCTATAATCAGGCTGTGAAAACCTGTTGGAACCTGTTGACCTCAGTTTGCAGGGCCCCCAAGTGGTGCTGAGTGCTATTTCTGTATGGTTTGTGTCCTGTGTACTGAATGAGTGACCTTCCTTATAATGCCATTCATTCAGAGGATCAAATAATTTAGCTCCTAGACTAATAAAACCTATGAGGAAGTTAAGATGGAAAAGTTAACAAATACTGGAAGCATCTAGATCTTGCCTGAGCTTTGACCTTCACAGGTAAATTAGATGAGAGTACTTGAAGCATGTTTGAGACCTGCCACGAAGATACCTTCTACTAGGTGATCCTGTAAACTTGTTGAGAGTTTTCCAAAGGATTTTACGCCCCCAAAAATTTTGAGAATGTTAAATTTCCCAGCTTTTTTTGTTAATGTATTTATTGGTAAACTTGTGCAGGGACTGCTGGTATATTGTAAGGTGAGCCTGAGAGAGGTTTAATGCTTATGTCCAACAAATGTCAACATCCTAGTCAGATAGTTAAACAAACCTGTGAACAGTATGAAGGGTTGAAGAATTTCACACTTGAGCAGGCATGAATATCACCTGGAAGGCTTGTGGAAACCCAGGGTTCTGGGGGTGGGGCTGAGAATTTGCATTTGTAACAGGCTCCCAGGTGATGCTACTGCTTCTTGTTGGAGGATTACAGTTGGAAAACCAGTGCTCTGGGAAATTGTTAGTATTATCCCCATTTTACATATGTGGAAACTGAAGCTGTGGAGTCTTCCGTGGTTACTAGATAATAGAACCAGAATGTATAGCCTAAAATGTCTCAGTGCTCTGAGACCACCCTAAGTCTTCATTGCCATCACATGGTCTCTCTATCTACTGCACTATCTTCCCACCCTAATTTGCTTTTTGTCTACCTGAATTCCTGCTGGCTTCTCAGAGCAAGCCAGTACTTGAATGGTTAAGAGTTTACCTCCATCTCCAAATCTGTTGACTTCGATACCTAAGAAAGGTCAGCAGAAAGTTCCTGTATTTGGAGCTGGGAACAAGGAGATTCAGGGAAGAAGGGAGAGACGTGCTGTAGGAGTTGGTCTGTCTCCTATGAGTTACTAGATTGGCCTTCAGCTCTTGTACAAGGTGTATTTGTTTCACCTTTGATATGTGCAGTATTCTGACAGCCCACTCTAGCTAAAATGGATCTTTTCACATTTTAGAAAATAAATTATTACATTTACAGGAGGAAAACTTTGAGTTGAAAATCAGCACCCATTCTAAGATTCAAAGTAGGCTCCTGTCAGTGCTAAAAAGTACTCAGGTTTAGATTTTTTTCCTAGTTTAAAAAACATTTGCAGTATTTTTGTTCATTACTGTAAAAGCCCCCCTGGGCGTTATAAATGGGAGAAAACTTCACCTGACTCCTGAAAGAGTTCTGCTTAGACCCCAGTGTGGCAGGATTTCTTCTGTTGAAGTGGTATGCCTCCAAAGGAAAATTCTAGAATTTTATGCCAAAAGCAGAAGCTTACTTTGACTTTACATTGATTTCTCTCTACTATGAATGTAGGTGTAGTTTTGAATGTATGAACACAGATTAATTCCAATAAGTGAAGAAAATAGCGTGTATCCTTAGTGTTCATCTTCAAGGTGTTTTTCATTAAAGTCCCTTCAGTACAGCACTGTTTACTATACAATCTCATGTCAAGTTTGCTCACATTAAATCCTAGTAAGGTAAATTATAAGATGTCTTAGAAACTGAGGACACGGGGCCGGCCTGGTGGTGCAGCGGTTAAGTTTGCACGTTCCGCTTCTTGGCGGTGCAGGGTTCGCCAGTTCGGATCCTGGGTGCAGACATGGCACCACTTGACACGCCACGCTGTGGTAGGCGTCCTACACATAAAGTAGAGGGAGATGGGCACGGATGTTAGCTCAGGGCCAGGCTTCCTTGGCAAAAAAGAGGAGGACTGGCAGTAGTTAGCTCAGGGCTAATCTTCCTCAAAAAAAAAGAAACAGGACATACATTGTAGTGATACTGCAAGTGTAACAGATTCTCTGCATATGCTTCATTCATCCATCCATTTAGCCATTTGTCAGATATTTAATGACCACGTACTATGTACCAGGGAATGGTACAGAGAATAAGAGAGACAATGTTCTTGCTATAATGGACCTTAATTTTCAATTGAGACTGAGGAGACAGTCAAACAAGTCAATACATGATATTTTTCAGTTACTGGTATGTGCTGTGAAGAAAGTAAAACTGGGTAGTAGGCTTGAGAGCATCTCCATGAGTTGGGTGAGACGCTTGGTGTGAGACCTGAATGTCAGGAGCCAGCCCTAGAAGGTCTGGGGTGGGGCAGCTGAGGGAGAAGGAGCAGCAAGTGCGCTGGCCACGGGGCTGGACTAGTTGGGTGAGTTTGAGGAACCCAGAGGGAGCTAGCATGTCTGAAAAGGCCTTGGGATCAGGGTAGGGGGCCAACAAATGAGGTCCAAGAAGTAGGCAGAGGCTAGATTTAATTCTAAGAACAGACCGTCAGAGGCATTTAATCAAGGGAGTGGTATGATTTGATCCATATTTTAGAAGCTCACTGTGGCTGCTGTGTAGAGAATGGATACTAGAAAGAAGGACAAGAGAGAAAGCAGGGTGACCAGTTCAAAATATCAAGACCAGTCGGTTGAAAATCCTGAAATTGTCAGTATTTTTGCAGTGTATCTGTCTGTGAATTATACTCATACATCAGTCCTTGTGTGTAGATCTTTGCACATTCGTCCAATTATTCTTTAAGACAAATTTCTAGAAGCAGAATTACTGGGATAAAGGGCATACATATTTAAAATTCTGATTGCTGATACTCAGCCGCTTTGCAGACAGGTTGTTACCAATTTTCACTCCCATTGACAGTGAGTGAGAGAACCAGTTTTCTGAACCACACCAGCACTGCACATTTCTCATCCTTGCCAACCTGGAAAGTGAAAAGATGTTAACTGCTCAAGTGCAGAATAGAAGAGACAGGCTTGACAGCAGTTTGAACAAAGAAATCATGGCAATCTTAGCAGGAACTGAGGGTGTGACATTGCTGTCAAACACGCACAAGGGAACCCTAGCTCTGTTTACATAGCCCCTGGGGGTAGTCATCCCAGTCCTGTGCCCAGTGCGCTCAGGCCATATCCACATTGGTGGTCACTTCTGATCCAACGTTTCATGGATATTCACAAGCCGGAGAGTATTCCAAGATTAGCAGCGACCAGTATAATTCAACCCACTTGAAAGCAGAGCTTGAGGGGGTTGGCTGAAGGAGTGCTGGAGTTGTTCAGTTCGAGAACAGAAACTTTGGAGAAATGCAGTAGTTGTCTTGAACTATTTGAAGAGCTGCCACATAGAAGAGAATGTAGACTGATTCTGTGTTGCCCACGAGGACAGACAGACATTTAAAGAAAGGATGGAATTTTTGACTCAACCTGGAGAAGATGGTTTTAACAATTAGCGCTGTTGAAAATGGAGAGGTCCTTATTGCTGGAAGTATTCAAGCAGAACTCAGTGATGATCTCTCCAGCGTGCTGTGGAGAGGGACTTTCTGTGCTGAGTGGGAGGCTGGATAGCATCTCGGCTCCCTTTCAGTTCTGAGGCTTGTGGTAATTTATCGACTCTTAGGGTACATGGAAATTAGATAAATTTAGCCCTTGAAATAAAACCTGAGAGAAAAACAGACCCAGGCCTTCTAAAGAGGGGAGAGAGAATTGTCTCCTCCCACCAGCCCTCCTCTCTGTTTTGGCTGTGCTCTTCAGGAGGAGGCCATTGCTGGCTCATCATGGTGACTTGCCCCACTTCCTGTGAGTGTTTAGGAGGAAATGGACAGCTAATGTCACCACTCCTGCTGTCAGAGGCCAGGGAAGAAGAGAAGGGGTCGGAGTAGGGAGAATCTTTAACTACAGATCACATCCGTCTTCAGAAGTGGCTGGAGCTCCCAGATCTTTGCAGCTCAGCTATTGACTGAATTGAGTCCTTAAATGAGGCTGCAGCAGTTGGTCACCATGTAGCTGAAAAGACGGATTGGGAACTCCCCGTGTCTTAGCCAACAACCAGAGATTTAACCCTAGAATGGAGCATTGCTTGAGCTTTGAACCTGGGGCTTCAGCTGGGCTTCGTTGGAGAAGTGGAGTGGGGTGATGTGTTCGGCAGCCTCGTACTTGCCACCAAGCCCTTGAGACTGTTTTGATCTGGTCTCCGCTCCCCACGTCTAGCAATGATGCAGTTCACGGGCAGGCCCAGCTTTTCAGAATAAGACAGGCAATACTGCAGGTGGGAATGTTCTGTGCCTGACCGTGGGCCCTTTGTTCTCCTGTTGAAATTTAGTTAGAGTTTGGTACCAGCTGCTAGACCTTGGGCCACAGTCACTCGGAGAGGAAGTGTTTGGGTTCAGGTGAGAGCCCTAAGATTCCAGCCTTCAATCCAGAACACAGATCCAAAGGCTTGGCCTCTGGAGGCAGTTTGGGGAAAAATCGTGAACTCTGGAGTTGGCTCACCTGGGTCTGTCCCAGCTGTGAGGCCCTGGGCATGTCGGCCTCTCTACACGTCAGTGGCCTCATCTGCAAAATGGAGATAGTGATCTGTGTAAAGTTGCCACCAGATCCTCACTGAGTGCTCACTCTAGTCCCTCCTCTTCCTCTGCACTGTGAAAACAGCTTCTGTCAGGAATCCCAAGAACTAGATAATAAAGCATCGTTTTGTAAATGTTATTATCATGTGATAGAGAAGATGCAGCTTGCAGTAAGCTAGTGAACTGCTCCCAGTTGCCAGTCTCTGACTTCCAGCATTCTCACGGGTTATCGTAGCCTCACGTTCATCTGCATAATTCATCTATCGGCTGTAGAAAAGGGTATTCATGTTTCAAATTAATTTTGAGCAATTTATTGAAAGCCAGCCTTTCTTTTTTCCCTCCAAACCCTGATATTAAATCCCAATCACCTTAGAATAGACGGGGCACTTACAACAAGGCTGTTTATTTCCATTAACTTTTCCAAGGTTTTAGGTGACCAAAGACTGGTGATAAAGCATCCTTACCTAATCTAAGCAGGGAATTATGTGGAGGTGGGCATGATAGTTGTCTGTGATTTTTTTCCGTTTTCTCCCACTAGATCTTTCTGCTCCACCACACTGATTCCCCCTAAGAGAACAGAGGTTTGGCCTGAGCCTCCTTCCCTGAGGTCCATTTCCTCAAAGGTTAGGCCACATCTAACCCGCTGGTGGGTGGTTGGGGTGGTGCTCTTTGCGTAGGGAGACAGTATGACCAGAAGTTAATGTCTGCAGAGTCAGAACAAGTCCAGCATCTTACTTTCACTCACTCATAGAAGAGAAGACTTGCAGGTATCCTGGGGCAGGGGTCATGTGTGGGAAAGGCATCTTAGCCATCTCATTGAATCATTGGCCTGAGAGCCTGAATGGTTGCTGCTCCTGGTTCACAAGCTTCTCAGCCTTTGCATCCTTACCCTGTCTCTAAAGAAGTCACAGCACGAAGTGAGCTGAGCTGAGCTTCTTTCTAGAAGTGCGGTAGGATAGTTTATGAAAACTTTGCTGTCTTTTCCCATTCCTAAGAACTTCTCCAGTAAGATAATCCTATAACAGAATTATTTATAAAAAGCTGTGACTACATTCCTACATCTGGCATAGTTTAACCCCAGTCAAGGATGATGGTGGTGATGATGATTGTCATTGAGGAAAACTAAACCTTTTATGTCACAAAGTAAGGAAATTACAAAAAGACTGACTGTCTTTTTGTAATGTCATTCTTTCTTTCCCTGTAGATCTAGGGACCTTGTTCTTAGGATGTTTCTTTTAGAACTTGGTAACATAAGTCACTTAAATCAGGTCACCCATAAAACTCTCTTTTGGGAACATAAACATACTATATGTAATACTTTCTTATATGTGTGTTCCTCGTCTGTAGACATTAGGGTTGCAACATGTAACTTACTCATTCCGTTGTCCCAGCTACTCTCATGATCTATAAATCCAAGTAATACCATGAACAAAATGGAATGGCTTTCAGATCTTAAGCACTCCAGACATTTGCTCTGTCAGCATTTCTCAAGTTTGACCCCCAACATGCAAAAGAGAGAGAATACGTAGTAGTGGTAGATGGGAGGGCGTTGGGTTCTGGGGGCAAATACAGAGTGATTACTTGGTTTGTGAACTAGCAGTATCTGGGAGTTCTTTAGTCCATAGAATTATGTGTCCTTAAAATAGTACATTTTGTCCAAATAAGGTGAACAGGTCATCACATGGTTTGTTTTCATCTCATTAGCACCAGTGAAGTTCATGAATGTCTTCCAACAGACAGCAACATTTTTGGATAGCACTTGCAAGAGCTTTAAGAGGAGTTCAAGGAGATTATACGGTTTTAGAAAGAGAGATGTCACTGTATAAATTATACCCCGTATCTCTTAACTAAAGAAAATTTAAGTACCAACCCCTAAATAAAATATAAGAAATGTAGAAGAAATAAACCAACTCAGTTTTTTGCTAAATCACATTTTGTGTGTGTATGTTCTTTCTAGGCATATGAAGATTCATGAGAAAGACCCTAACAGTGCGACGGCTGCAGCCCCTCCATCCCCACTGAAGCGCAGGCGGCTGTCCTCCAAAAGGAAACTGAGTCACGATGCCGACTCGGAGAAAGAAGACCCAGCACCTGCTAAAAAGGTCCTCTCTGCTCCCAGCGCAGATGTGTCTACCCACGGGACTCTTGGCAGAAATAGCTCTAGTCTTTATTTTCGCGGTTCGGGGACTTGGCAGACATCCATCCTAAGCTTTTCTCCTGTGTTTTCCCACCCTGTTTTGTAAGGTGTCTGCAGAAAAGAGTACCTGTGTGTGCCTCCTCTGTGGAGCCCCCTCGCTGAGCCCACTGATGGCATGAAGAGCTTTCTCATTGTTCCCCTGCTTGTTTCTCCAGCTAGAATGGAGGCTTCCTAAGTGTTGAAGAGTCTCTTGTCCTTACTCTTTCATTCTCAGTGCCTGTCCATTACCTGCTGCTCCATAAATATCTGTTGAATGGATGGGTAGATGGATGGATGGATGGTATCATTCAGTGAGTATTTTTTTCTGTGAATGAAAGAGTGGTCATTAGCATCCTTAATATGTAGGAGGGAGAATCCTTTTATATAGTCTCTGGATTTAGTGTTGGCTTCTTTTCTGAAGCAAACCCATGTGGGAGGCCCCTTTCACAATCTCACTTTTTTCTTTGCCCTCAGATGGTGGAAGATGGGCAATCGGGTGACTTGGAGAAGAAGGCTGATGAAGTGTTTCACTGCCCAGTATGTTTCAAGGAGTTTGTTTGCAAGTATGGACTGGAGACCCACATGGAGACTCACTCAGATAACCCACTAAGGTAGGAGAAAGGGCGGAATATACCTCTACCCTGGAAAGCTCTTTTCATTCCTCTTTCTCCTGGCATCTGACATAATCCTATTTCCCTTACTCCAAACTGGGCTGAAATGATTTAACTTGGGTGTGATGACGTTAATAAGGCAGTTAAGAATGGTGTGTGTTGTAGAGAAGAAGTTAGGCTGAGAAGTGTCAGAGAGAAGGTGGCTGTAGCCACAGGATGTGCTCACTGTGTTTCACTCTGCTTCCTTCGCTCCTGGCGAGGCCCCTGGAGCAATCACCATGAGCCCCCCATGCACAGGGAGTCTCCTATCACAAGGGGTCTTTGGGCAGCAGATGCATTTTCTTCACAGAAGGTGTTGCAACCCAAATGATGGTTAGCTGTGCTCCAGTGTGTGGTCAGCACAGGAAGGGCCTATCTGGTGTGCGTGACTGGATTATGCTGGTAGCACAGAAACATAAGAAAGCCTTTTGAGGGGCTGGCATAGTGGTGTACTGGTTAGGTTTGCGTGCTCCGCTTCGGTGGCCCAGGGTTCACAAGTTCAGATCCCAGGCGTGGACCTAGCACCACTTGTCAAGCCACACTGTGGCAGCATCCCACATAAAATATGGGAGGATTGGCAACAGATGTTAGCTCAGGGCCAGTCTTCCTCACAAAAAGAAAAAAAAAAGGCAAGACAAATTTCTACTTCGTGCAAGACCCTTGACCTATAGTGAAGCCAGTCACAGTAAAACCAGGGATAGGTGATTGTTCTGCTGGTCCAGGTTCAATTTTAGGTCTTTGCTGGCTCCAGTTTTTCTGATCCTCAGCCTTCTCAGGCAGAAAACGTGGATAGTAATCTGACTTTTCAGCAGAATTCAGGGTTGGGGCTTGGGAGGGCTCAGCTTTCTTTCTTTACCTTCTCTGAGAACTTTTTCCTCAGGCGCAAAGTCCTGTGCTCTTGGTGAACAGATAGGCTTGAAACCTTTTCCTATGGAATCCCCACTTTTCAAATGCTACTGCCATAGTTTTTAGGCTTTGAAGAGAACAAGGCACCTAGGGGAGCGTCTGGTGGACTTGAAAGTAGCACATCCTGAAGGGCACAGCTGAAGGTTCACCCTGAGCAGAGGCCAGCACATGCGTGGTTGCAGCTTTGGGTTTCGGAAGGCAGCTCGGGAGTGTAGAAATCTGGACATCTGTTCGTCTGACTCATCGATACACGGACCAGGTTTCCTTCCTCAGGACACGAGTTTGGTTGTGACTTAGAAGTGAAAAGATCTGAGCAAGCTAAAGACTTTTGTGTTGGGGGAAAAAGCCTAATTGTATGGTAACTGAAAGCCATGTCAAATATCATTATCCTTAATCACAGTAACTTGACATTTTTCCATGAGGGGGAAAAAAGAATTTATGAAGAGTTTAAACTACTGAGCAATTGAAGTGCTATAAAATGTCTATGTAACTCCTCTGTCTCAGGAACGCGTAGGAGTGGGCATGTACTGGCGGTCAGGACCCTGGGATCCCAGTCCTGTCTCCGCTCACATGGGACCTCGACCAGCTGTATCTGAGCCTTGAGGAAGAGCTGGACCAGTTAATCCCTCTGTTCCCTTTCAGGCCTTAAATTCTGCAATTATGTCTCTTAATAGCTGTTCCTCTGTCTACTGAGAGAAAGCATTGGCGCTTCCTTTTGTAGGCCCTGTAGTTCTGAGAGATTCAGGAACTTGACTTCATGGTTTCATTAACGTCCACAGCATCTCCAGGATGTGGGCTTGTGGCGGGTGGTAAATATTGAAATAGCTCTGTCGACCGAGGACCTGAGCAAACAGAGGTGAAGTTACCAGATGAGCCTCACGTGGCGAGTCATGGGCAGAGGCAGAATAGCATGTGGGACCCCCCACTCCTGGCTAGCATTCCTGCCAAAATAGTCGTCTGACCCGGCAGTACAAGAATGAAGGCACTGCCTGCCCCTGAGCTCCTCCATATGTTTTATTTCACTTCATGCTTTATTCTGTGATCAGATATCATCTCAGGAACTACCCATTTGCCCCCTTCTAGATAATTCTGTCCAACAGGGAAAATAATTTGACTCTCACAAGAGATTTCTGGGCAGCTGGAGCCTGCACAGCACAGTGTATGGCAGTGATAGAGGAAGATCAAGTGTCACTTCTTAAATGCTGGCCTGCACGAGGGTGTGGGTTCTCCTGGAACGGGGCCTTTTGAACAAGCACCTACTCCAAGGACAGGCTGGGTTGGCTACTCAGAGCGGATGAAGATGGGAATTGCATTGGACACTGGTTGTCCCGTTCTGCACGATTTGGTGGATAATTCACTCACCATGACTCCAAGGCTGACAGGGCAGACAGGCTGTGAAGTGGAACCTCAAGCTCTGCTGGTTTCCTTGCCTACTCAGTAATAACGCCCTTTGTCTGGTGAGGGGTTTACTGGAGAAGTTTGTAGCCTGGCGGAGACTCAGCCCCTCCTGGCAGGCTTCCATCCCACTAGAGCCCCAGGATGCTGTACCCACAGCATCGGGCAGTTGCCATAAGAAGAGGCTGTTTCACATCCATTGTAGGGGGCAAGCAGGCCATTCCCTGTCTAGTGGCTGTTGCTATGTGGGGTGGGGCTTGCGTCTAGAAACCAAAAGGAGTTGATTACAGAACATAATTTCCCTTTTCTCCTCTCTGCTCTGCCGTTGCACATAATAGTCTGCTATCAGAGGAGGCCATGGGGCAGGCATGAGCTGGCAGGGCCCAGATGGGCAGTGAACTGTGACAGTAGTTGGTGGGAGAGACTGCTTGTTAACCCAGAGCTAAAAGAGACACCAACTCCATTTGCAAACCCCAGAGGCAGCAGAACCACAGTGGGATGCTACCAGTTTAGATAGCAAGTTTATAACTCAAAACAGCTGTTGGCTTCTCTCTCCTGCCCTTGCTCCCCACCCCCAATGCTGGCAAGGTGCCTGTTGTTCCTTAATAAAAAGCTTTGGAAATCCAAACTCGTGTAAACGCTGAGGCCGCTCTCTTCCATTCCTGTGTTTCAAATTAATGATGTGTTAGGGTAGAGCAAAAGGAGGACACGAAGCCACTTGTAGCAATTCTAGTTCTTAGTGTCAGGTGTTACTTGCGCCCTGGCGTGACCAGCGGTATATTGGCCCCTCTTTACAGCCCCCTAGACAAGGAGAAGTGCTGGGCTTATTGAGAGCTGGCATTTGGAACTGGAAGTGATAGACAGAGTATTCAGCAAGCAGGTGGATGCAAAGAGGACAACATCCCTGTGTGAGGGTGTTTCGGGGTGTTAGATATCTTACTTGGTTATAAGAATAGAACAGAGTAACAAGCCGTACACTGCCACGAGTCAAGTTAGCTGAGAGGGAAGTCCAGGTCAGCGCTGACCAATACAAATAGGATGTGAGCCACATATGTCATTTAAAATTTTCTAGTAGCCACATTTTAAAAAGTAAAAAGAAACAGGTGAAATTGATCTTGCTTTGTTGATTATACCACTGTATCCAAAACATGATGTCAGCATATAATCATTATAAGAATTGTCAGCAATATATTTTACATTCTTGTGTATCTGTGAAGTCTTTGCAATCCTGCATGTGGTACTATTGCAGCCCATCTCATGTGAACTAGCCACCTTTGCAGTGCTCAGCTGCCCACTGCGCAGGTGCAGGTCTAGGACAAGCCCACCTGTGGCAGGGGTGGGAGCCAAGTCAGCGCTTTGCTGCAGAGGCCCCTGGTTTCATGTCTGAGTAATTGTCTCAGGCTCACCAGAGCTAGGCTGGGAGGGGCGACAGCTGGACAGTCACCATGGCTCTGTGGCTGCTGCTGAGGGTGAAATTTGGCAAAAGTTATTGTATAATCTTAATACAGCTTCTTGATTAAAGGAGATCAGGTAATAAATAATTTTTAAATTATTTCAGTTAAAATGTATCCAGCGAATGATTAAGTACTCATTTTGTGCCAGTCACTTGCCCAGACTTGAGAAAAAAATCGTGATGTTGGAGATAGGGTCCCTCAGGCCAGTCAGAGAACAAGAGAAAGGGTGGTTATAAAACAGAGTGAAGGGGGTAGACTCAGGGCCCAGTGGTCCAGGCAGAGGGAGCCTCATCCCGTCGGTGTATGGCGTCCCTCCACGTTCACCTCCAGTATGGCGGCGCTTCACTGTTTCCTCGGGGTCGAGGCCCTCCTCCGTCTGATTGAATTTTGATCTTGGTTGTCTGTAAGAAAAACTTGAAGGCGATGCCCTTAAATCTGTGTCAGGAATTTGGATGGGGGAACCCGAGTGGGCTCTGACCAGCACACTCTGTGTGAGGCAGGGTTAGTGCTGCTGCAGGCGTGGAGGGTGGGCTGAGGAACCTCCCTTGTCCTGGCGGTAGAGAGGTGCCAGAACCTTCTTTCTTCTGGATTCTCAAGTGTTCCAAAGAATGTTCAACTCCCTTCACTGCACATTCCCCCCCCCCCCCCCGACACACACACACACACCCATCATCTGCAGGGAGACACTAAGACAATTCACATAGCATTGGTCCTACACTTGTTAAATGTCATCCTACAAATAGGGAAAGGATATAACAAAATATTCATCAGCATCTTGTCTTTAAGTGTCCCAGGGGTCTGAGGCTCTGCCAGTTGGAGGCAGATTCAAAACAATGCTGGGGCCTGGTGGTGGAGGGGAGGACACTTCCCCCTGGCTGGCCTGGAAGTCGGAGGTGCCTTTGTCAAATCTGCCCCCACTCCACTCGGCCCAAGGGAGCCTCTCTGGCCCAAGGAAGCCTCTCTGGGACTTCTGGGCTCACCCCAGCCCACCAGTTGTGAAGTCCCTCAGACCTGCCCTGGCTTCACGCCACGCTGGTTTGGTTGAACAGTTTGAGCAGGGTCGGGACGCAGTGTGCAGCCTGGTGGCTTCCTGGGTGTGGGGAGGGCAGCCCCTGTCACAGAGCCGCACTGTTGCTCCCAGCAACTGGGAGAGATTAGTGCAGCTGTTGGATGTCAGTTCTCTGGCTGGGAGGGGAGGGAGGTGGAGGGAGGGGAGGGTGGGCACAGGGGAGAGGAATGTCTGAACCGGGTGGGGCTCTGAGGAAAGGTTGTTTGTGCTTACCCCTTCTTGCCTCTGGAGACAGAGCAGGAAAAATGAAGCATGAAATCCCTTTGAAAAAGGAATGTCAGTCTCTCAATTAAAATACTATAATGAGCAAGAAATTCAGTATTTCAAGCAAGTAGCTGGGGTGATCTACAGCTTTCTCAGCAAGGTATTTCACAGATCCTGATGACAGGGGCTGGCCTGCTGGCAGCTCAGGAGTGGTAGTGGTAGGAAAGGCTCCCCGTTGAGCCACTGTCCAGTGTCCAGGCATTAAGAATGTGACATGGGTTTTAGAAGGAGCAGGGCCACCTGCAAATAACTGTCCTCTGAACCGTCAGCATAGCAATGTAGCAGAGTGGAGTTACACCTGCCGGCTCCATCCCAGCCTGCCGTCAGGCATCCCCATAGCCTTGAGTGAGTTGAGGGTCAGTTTGCCCGTCTAGAAAATGGACTTGAGGACTGCTATGAGGATCAAGAGGGCAATCCACAGTCCTCCCACTGTAACGAACACGAAATGAACACTTCTGATACTATTATTTAGAATGTGCGTCCCTTTTGATATTTTAAACCTTGCAACATGTACAGTTAGAGATTTGTGCTATTCTTTGGGTATCCCATCCCAATGAAATTAAGAAGGAGTCAGATTCTGGGCTTCTCCCTGGTACTGTTTACTTGACAGAGAACATGAAAGCAGTTTGTGCTTTAGTCTTCATTGTTATAAAGAGCCGCCTTTATCTAGTTTTGTTTTTGTAAAGATTGAGAAACTGAATGGCTATTTAGACTTGGTTTGAGTCCTACCTACCAAATTTTGTAATCCAGCTGTGAAAGCCAGAGAGTTGGAAACTTGAAGGGACTGATACCTTTAAATAATAGAACTGCACATCATTTTCCTTAGATTGTTGGGGAAACCTGAGATTCTAAAGAAATGCATTTCTTGATGTTTGCTATTTGCCAAAACAGTCTTTCAAAAATATGTTTAGCTTTTTTAACCCTTTCTTGATAGTGGGGGTCATCTGCCTGTCCCTTAACTACCATGAAGGTAGACTTGATGGAATGATGTAAAAGTAAAGTACCCTGAGAAAGCACCTGAGTAGGGGGATATCTCTTTGGGCTGCTCTTAAGCTTTTTTGTTAACTTCAGGGTTTTCATCTTGATCTGGAGGGTTAAGATCACCAGATGAATACAATATTAGTGTGGCAAGCACTGGGAGGAGCTAATCCCAAAATTGTTGTATGCACAAAGTTAAAAAAACAAAAAAGAAAAGCTTTTTGGTGGCCTTGTTTTCCATTTCTACAAATCCCATTGCTAATAAATTTGCCTCCAAATTTATCTTGGCTTGACTCTTAATCTTCGATGTGTATGCGTGCTCCCCTCCCATTTTAGGTACTACAAGAAGGTTATTTGGGAAATCCACTCCAGTCAGTAGCTACACATTCCTTATTTCAGGGCTGGTGGCTTTAATGATGAGAGTTATTCCTGAGAAGTAGCTGGTAGCCTACTATGAGCCATCAAAACTGCTGCCTCCATTTAGGTTTTCTTGTACCTTCCTCCCTACACGGAATGCCCATACCATAATAGCACATTTATCACACCACATTTCAACCCCAGGCCAGATTACACCGTTTTCTTTAAAAAAATAAATAAGAAAGAAGGATGTAGTGCCTTCTTACAAGAATATTTGTCATATAAGAACAGATATCTTGGTACCTGCCCATTCGACGAGCTGTGGTTCATGTCAGTCCTCAATTCAATGACTTTTTTAAATGTTAACTTTTGTTTTTTTAAGACTAGTGATGGATCTGGGTATGAACAAGAACATCATTCATTTGCATTCAAGTCCGCTGAGATTTGAAAGGACAAACTCACAGCTAAGGAAGGGGAGTATTTCCTTGACGTAGCAGAGCTGGCTCCTTCTAGCAGTTGCCGTCCCTTCTGCCTGTGGCAGTCGGAGGCAGAGGTTGAGCACTGGCTGGCAGGTCGGGTGTCTCTGTGGCTTCAGGACAGTGCAGTTTGCCACTGCTGTGGGAGTCGGTCTTCTCTGACTACATTAGCAATGTGCTCTTTCCAGCCCAGCCAACCTCTAGGCCAGAGCCTGTGTGCTGTGGGATTTGGCTCATTTGTTTCATTTCTGAAGAAGGAACAGGAAGGGCTTGGATAAAGTATATGTTGAAGGCTCTCTGATCGTGCTGCCTCCCTCTGGCCCCCAGCTTTGCAGCCCCCAATCCTGTCATCTGTTTCTTGGCGTACCAGGGGCCACAGTGGAAACTTGGCTCACTCACTGCATGCTTCCAGGAGTCATCTCCCTCCCTCCCTGGGGACCCCCACCCCAGCCCTCTCCTATCTGTGCTCACACCTCACCATACCCCATCAGTGACATTACAAATGGTGCTGAGGCAGACAGGGGAGAGGAGATAAGCTGGAGGCAGCTGCTTTTCCCCTCTGCTGTTGAGAGCTCCTGCTCTGCTTACCCCAAATCTACAGCTCCTCCCTCACCACTACCCCTAAGAGAACCACTAGAGCCCCTGCCCCAGGAATAAGCAGGCCTGCAGGATCCACAGTTCAGGGGCTGGGATGTCACATGTCCAGGAGTCTGGAGTGGTACAATCCACTCCAGTATTCCAAATTAAATTTTCTTACTGTCTTACAGAAGCATTTGCTACATGTGCTGGAATTCAGGTGTTCTCTGGGTCACATAGGCTCTGGTGATCTGCCTCAGGGTACAGAAACACTATTTTTGTGAGCAAAATGATTTGAGTTCACATGCAGGTGATCATCCTTCTGTGAGCTGAGGAGGGGCTGAGTGTTGATGTTAGCATTCATCCCAGTGTTTCATATGTAATCTCAACTTAAATTGGCCTTTGGAATTTTTTCCACTGATGAATTTTTTTTTCTTTAATCTATTTCAATATGTGATTTTTTTTTTTAAAAAAAGGAAATTTTGTTTTTAGAAGAGGTAGTAGGCTTCTATTAGCTTCTTTTATATACTTCTCTCATTAAATGCATTTATCTTACTGAAAGCAAAGTTAGGTTCCATTTGGAAAAGTTATTCTCAGTTTCCAACATAGAACCACCTCTGTTGCCAGAAAATCAGAAAGCAGCTTCTCAGATTTGTGAAATTTCCCTCTGGCATATCGTCAAAATCACTTGCAAAATGAAATCACCCTACATCACTCCCCCTCTCCTACAACTCTAAGTACAGTTCCACTCCATCTCAATATTTTGCAATCATAAGTTCCTGGCAGGGTTGAGATATCCTCCAAACCAGGGGTGAGGGGAGAGTTGCAGGGACCACCCAACCAATGGCTGTGGCCTTAATGAAGACTGACAAGCCCAAGTGAGGTTAGCACATACCCCAAGATTGGTGCCTGCAGCCGGCTCTGCATCCAGCAGCATCGCCCTCAGATTTACAATGACCTCCATTGTCCTTGAAGAGCTGCTCAGAAACAAAGTGCAAAGCGTTCTTCCCAGGCCTTGGGGGGGCTGGTTACCCCGGGGGTCTCCTGCTGACAAAGGCCAATCCAAATGTTTCTGGGTGCTGGTTTTATTGAAGACCTGTCAGCAGGTGCCGAGTGTGAAATGGAAGGCAGTGTTTCGGAGTGTTTTTTTTCTTCCTTTTAACCAGCCTCACAATGTGCTTCTGGTTTCAAAGCAGAATTTTTTTTCTCTGCCACTTTCGAGCAGTTTGCTTGTGAGATGACATTCTTTATCTTTTTAGAAGTGAAATAGGAGCATCTTGGTTGAAATCCTATGAAAACAGAGGTGTGAGGTTTTGCATCTAGGCCTTATCTGGACTTTATTAAAAGGCTCTGCGTGCGCTTGCGCGCTGGGATGGTCTGCGCTTCTCTTCCCAGCTTTGGCTGCAGGGGAAGTGGCAGGAGCTGATGAGGAAGCAGGTGGTGTAAAACAGAGGGCTGGCCAGGAAGAGCACACGTTTCTCCCACTGGGTCTCAAGATTAAACAGAAGTAGTAGAGTCTATGGTGAAGTTGTTGAGAGTGAAAAGAGAGAACACATCCTTTTGAAATTAAAAGTCCATTTTTCCTGCATTTTCATGTTTGCGGTAATTGCCAGGAAATGGACTATTCCTGATTTTTTTGTCCTTGCAATATAAAACATTGGTTACATTTGGAATAGCAGCTTGCAGTTTTCTAAGCATTTTATTACCTGTTACTCGCCGTAGCTCTAAAGATCCCCATCTTACAGATGAGAAAGAAAGCTGAGGCCTAGGGAAGGAAAGGGAAAGAGCCCCCACAGACTTGTAGCTTAAGGTGTGTATAGATTTGAGATCCTCTCACTTAATTTTTACTATTATTTGTTTTCCAAACTCGTTCAACTAGAGAGTCACCTGGTGTACTTGTTCATATACAGATTCCTAGACCCATCCTGTAGTTATTCTGATTATAGTAGATCTGAAGTGGGCCCCAAGACTGATTTTTTTAACAAGGTCACGAGGGGATTCTTATCTCAGGATGTTTGGGGAATCTGACATAGCAGGCAACTGAAATGCAAATGATAGAAGTTGTCCAAGGTCACAGTCTGAACTCCCCCTCCCAGTGTCTCTGGTCCTGAGCCCGTGCCCCCACTGCTCCAAGTCTGCCTTGTACAGAGGACACAGAGCTTGTGGCTGGCGCTGGTTAGTTCTACCATGTGTGAAATTCTGTCCTACATGCCAGAAACAGGAGGGATTTGAAAGTGAATGAGAGAATGGAGGAGGAGATAAGTGATGAAAACTGCTTATGATGCCTCTCACACTGAATATTCAT
Organism: Equus caballus; assembly: GCF_041296265.1. Classification (NCBI taxonomy): domain Eukaryota; kingdom Metazoa; phylum Chordata; class Mammalia; order Perissodactyla; family Equidae; genus Equus; species Equus caballus. Next base: position 8,909,196 of record NC_091703.1, read on the forward strand.
GGCCAATAGGCTATGCACTAGTGCAGTAGTCTCAAAGGTATAAGGTGTTCAGAACGATCTCTGGGGTACAAGAAAAAAATAATAGAACTTTTCTTACCTCACCCTTTAAACATTTCTATTTTTATATTTTATAATGTACCTGGCATATTATATATGCGTGCAAGTATGTATCATACATAATACACACACGTGTCTCTGGACACATGCTCCAAAATGTTTACTTATAAGGTGTTGTACAGTTCACAGAGTTTGCAGCCCAATTCTCAGGCCCACCTGCTCACCTTTTGCAGTTGACTTACATGCTACCAAGAGTCGGTATTATTTCTTCCCAGCCTGTTTATGTCAGTAATATTTGTAATCATTTACTGTAATTTAATTAAATTTTATATAAGCCAGTGAAATATTGTTTAAAAAAAAAGAATTGTCTCTGAAAACTAAGTTGGGCAGACTTGTTTATAGTGCAGATTGGATAGAGTGTTTTGGGAGTTTTTTTGCTGTCAGATTTATGGTAGGCAAAACACCTGTGAACAGTAGGGAGAAGTAATCATAAAAATCTAGGATTCTACTTTAGTTTGGTTTGCAAGAATCTGAGTTCTTGCTCTACCATAAAGACTCTAAAACTGGAAGTCAGAGATGTATCATGAATATGATTCATGCAGTAACGACAACATGCAATTCATTCAGTGGAACTAAGCTCACACATAAGTCCTTGGCCCTCCCTTCATGAAAACATGGGTGAATGAATTTCCAGCCGATTCTTGTCATTTGCAGTAGTTGTGTTCTCTAAAGGCGCCATAAACACAGGACTAGTGAATGCTAAACCATTGTTCCTAGAGGAAATACAAGGTTAGGTTCCTACAAGCCTCAGGTCACAACATGTTAATCGACTAATCAATACATAACCTTGTTTTATGTGTTTCTGTTTAAAGACACCTTATTTAATAAATACTATAGACTCATTAACATTGAACTCATGGACAACAGCATTATAACTCTTGCCTGAACAAAGCTTATCTGACACAGGTATTTCTTCCCTAAGGCACACCACAGCCTTCCTGCGCTTAGGTCCTCTAGACTGCACTTCAGCACTACTCTTGGGTGCCATTGTAAACAGTGAGATCACCAGCAATAAGCACTAAAATGTTAGAAATGTGGCACTAAATAGACTGCAAAAAGGACCCTTGTTTACAATGAGAGCTGAAACGAATGCAGAAGGTCACCTTGTTCTACCTCAGCTGGGAACATGCGCATAGGGCAACTCAGCTTTTCTATGCATGTCCACAAATGTGCTGCCAGTATTGATTTGGGGATTTACAAATAAATTTTAGCAAGTAGGCAAATTCACAAATATAGAATCCACGAATAATGAGAGTCAACTGTATATGTTTTAGGTTGAATAAAACATTTAATATGTACATGAAGTTTTTTTTATGAGCCTTTCCATTTCCTGACTTTGATTAATGAGCCCCTCTCTGCAAGGTGCAGTAAGCCCTGCTGTCTTCACAGGGGAAAGGTGAACAAGGAACAGGCCTCCACCTTCAGGTGTGACTGAATCCTTCTTACTAGTGCTGTTTCTCTCGCTGGGTCGTTAGGATGAAATGAGTTTGTGTTGCAATGTTCCAGCATCCAAGACAGTGCCCAACTCTGGTAAAAATTAATTTAAAACACTCTGCAAATATTCTACTCAAAATATATGTAATCAGTGCTAATTATTAATTTGGGAAGAGTGAGTTATTGTCAACTTCAGGTGGAAAATGCCTGTAGGGCTTACTGGCTGATAGCTCTCTACAGCCTTTGCACTGGTCCCAGTCTGTCTTACCTCCTCTTGTTCTCAGCTCTCAGGGAAGGCACTGACCAGCTTCCATCTCCCACAACTCCCCAGACTTCACCTGCTCGTAGCCCAGACAGGACACAGGGAGGAGAAGGGAGACAATCTGAATTATCTTGTGTTCATAAAAGCACCAAACCAGATGGGCCATAGGCTTGACCACCCAGCTTACCCTGGGTGGCTCGCTCTGCCTGTGTGTAAATCCCATGTGTGGTGGCTTCCTGAGCCCTGGGCGCCTCCCTCCAGACCCCAGCCCCTCCATCTTTGCCTAGATGCTCTGACTATCCAGTAGTTCTACTGGGGAAATGCCCTCTTCGCACTGCCTGTGTCACAAGACTGGCTGTGGGGGCTTCTCTTCTGGAGTTTTTATAAATCAAGCTCCCCCAACATGCACCTGCCACAAATAGTGGTTCCGACATTGTTGAAACTTGGAGAAAGAAGCAAAATGGTCAGCCCACTCTCATTAGCCATTTGTAATGAGATGTTCCTCTCTTTTAAATATATTAAAAAAACATTTCAAACATATGCAAAAATAGAACAGTGTAATGAACTCCCATGTACCCATCACCCAGTTTTAGGAATTATCAACTCATGACCAGTTGGGTTTCATCTCTTCATTTATAAATATTTCATTATAGATCTGTAAAGGAAAAAGTCTTTAAAAAAAAAAAAGCATAGCCAAAATATTATCGATATAACTAAAAAATGAACAGTGATTTCTCAATATCATGAAATATCTGGTCAGTGTTAAATTTCCTTGATTCAGACATTGCTCTCATCCTTTCAGTTCAGTACAGAGCTTTCAGCTGACCAGTGGTGTGGTGATGGGTTGGTGACCACGTGGAGTGCAGTTGAACTTGAGCCTGGGAGGACTAAAGTTAGGGTGATAGAAAGAGTGCCGTTTCCAGGGCAGTAGAACAGAAGAGAGCTTCCATGAGGTGCAGCCCACCCTGCGTGTGCAGTGTGGAGCTTGAGTGTGTTCTGGCCAGAAAGAACCTCACCAAGAGTAGCTGCGACCATTCTGCTTCCCTGCTGAACTGTCTCGTAGCCTGTGACTTAGCCCTCTGTGTATTTAAGACAGGGAATGGTTTCTGTGGTTTGGGGTCTGTCCCCCCAGAACATGGCCTGCATGCAAGGGATCACCGGGGAGCAGGGCCATGGGGAGAGAGGGAAGCTGTGCTGTCTGGGCCTATGGCTGTGAGAACTTCCAGAAGGTGTTCTGGGTTCTCTGAAGTCATCCCTTCCCGGAGCCTTTGTCACAGTTGCTGAGCTTAAACAGAATTCCCTCAAAAGGAGTTTTGCATTTTGAGCGACTCGTGGGAACCCAGTATTCTAAATTTAATTGAATGATGACAGGAATCTTGATGGCGAGATGTAGCCGAGTTAGCAGTGGAGATAGGCGAGCTGGATAGACGGCAGGAACATGTTTGCTGTGTCCTGCCACAGCGTGATAAGAAAAGCAGAGTTGCACATACTTGGCACTTCTCTCTTTCAACGCTAGATGAAAATGAGCTCAGCTGCTTCACGGGTGATTTCATTATCTCTTTATTTCCAGAGAAGAATTTCAAAGCAAAAAAAAATTTCCATTAAGGTGCACGCAGTGTAAAATTGAGCAGGTTGCTTCACCCCTCTGTGCCCCAAGTTCTTTCTCTGTAAAACAATAACAGGACCAACCTTCGAGGTTTTGTGAGGGTCAGAGGCATTTGTACATGTACATACTTGGAATGATACTACCACGTAGCACTGTCCAATAGAGCTTTCTGCGATCCTGGAAATGTGCTAGCTCTGCACTGCCTGATGCTATTGAGCCCATGAAATGAGGCCAGTGTGACTGAGGAAATTTTAATTAATTTAAATTTAAACAGCCACGAGTGACTCTAGTAGCTGCTGTATTCAGTCTAGGGCATGTTAATAATATCATAATGGTTCTGTGGTTTTTAAATTGTTCTCAGTGAAGACCTGGAAGACAATATTGGTATGAAAAGTGGAGAAAATGGAGACACGCCGTTTTAAAATGGTGTTTGTTACACATCTTTGTGGCCCAGGACATTTAAGGTGTGGGAGGTCATCTCTGAAGTGAAGAGTGATGACCTTTGGATGGACTGCCTTTGTGGGAGTCTTTCTGAAAAAGGGAGTCAGGCTTGGGATAGGTGAGGGTGGAAGGACTCACATTTTGTCCTTGCTTCTTACTGCTGTGTGACCTCAGCCATGTTGCCTGATGTCCTGGGGCCTCACTGGTTTCATCTGTGAGATGAAGGTCAGGATGCCCAGCTGCCTGCAGGGGCGTGCACAGTGCCCCTATAGGGTGCTTTGCACTTGGTGTGCCTTCAGTACTTGGAACTACCATTATTTTTCAGATAGATGGTAACAATGTCAGAATTGAACACATAATCACTGTCACGTGCTACTAATTCAGTTGGAGAATTTATTATTTTGTCCTGATCAGATGCCAGGATTGTTGATTTGATTGCTGTAGATGCTGTGTAAATTCATTCTTTTTGACTTTTAAACATTTTTGATGATTAGAGCCCATTGAGCTGAGGGAGGGAAATGATCACTCCACATTGTGTGATTCAGGTAAAAACAAGTGGGCCTGCACCAGTGGCTTCAGGTTCCCAGCTAGCTTCTTACTGGACACACCTGTGCTGTCTGCAAAGCTTGGCTGTCTCGAAGTTGGTAGAATATAATTTGTCTTAAAGGGAGAATTTTTGTTGTAGGAGCAAGCTAGCTTCTTGATGTCATAGTGTTTTTATTTTGCTCAAGTGAAATGAAGCAACATAAAATAATAAGGCTAATGGATGGGTGGAAGCTCTGACTTGTCTGCCGCCTCATATCCTGTCCCTTTCTTCTAGATGTGACATTTGCTGCGTCACCTTTCGAACACATCGAGGATTGCTACGCCACAATGCTCTTGTCCACAAACAACTTCCCAGGGACGCAATGGGAAGGCCTTTCATACAGAACAACCCTTCCATTCCTGCTGGCCTCCATGACTTAGGGTTCACCGACTTCTCCTGCAGGAAGTTTCCTCGGATTTCTCAGGTATTGTGATTGGCCCAAGGAGCTGCAGCCACCTCCACGGTCTGCGTAGTTGGACTAAACTTCCTCATCCTGAGCTATTCCTTCCCTTAAAATGTTGTCAGTTGGGTTTTGTCTTCTGATAGCACCTTTTCTATTGAAATTCAACTTGGTCGTTTCAGTCTTCATTGGCTTGTTGAGTTGGGAGGGGTAGGTAACCTTTTATGTTTTGTGTTGAATTTTATACTAATTTGCATGAGTCTTGCTCATCAGTGCTTTTGCCCATTCTTGGGGCATTTGGGTTTAAAGTTGTGAATTGTTCACCACTTCCACCCCAGCCCTATCTGAACTGAATTTGTATTTTTCAAATATTTGATTAATATCTGTGTTACAGCTAAATATTTCCAATATTGTAGTTGTTTGTATTTAAAATGTTTTGGGTCATTATTAACCTGAGCTGTATTTGTTCTCAGCTCATAAAAGACCTGCTAAAACTACTTCGAAACTCTTTTTTTTCCAATTTTAAAAAATTAAGCTAGAAGATAATCAACAGTGAAATTCTTCAAGCACAGAAGCCTCAAGTTCATTGAATTATTCCATATGTATACACCCATATATGTACACTCACATAACCCCCCAGGGTTCCCTTGTGCCCCTCTCCAGGCCCCGCCCTCTCTCCCACAATCACAGAGATAGCTGGATCTCCCCTAATGGCAGATAGTCACCTTCGGTTAGTTTTGCAAGGCACCCATTTTTAAAAAGAGGATTAATCCTACCTTCATGGTATTACTACTTAACCATACTTCAGTGCTTCCCTGCTGAGATACCCTTGGGATCGATGTCATTCATCAAGCAAACATGATTCTTCAGCTGCTTGGTGGTTTTCCTTATTCAGTCTGGGAGTTAGCAAGCAGGGAAGAGTCAGCTATTTACATATGGAGAAAGGCCGGCTGCTCCTACAACAGAGACTTTCGCATCTCAGCTGAGTGATTATTTTTACATCCTCTTCTTTATTTCCTTCCTTTTGCCAACCTGGCTTCTGTGCAGGCCTGGTGCGAAACAAACCTGCGAAGGTGCATCAGCGAGCAGCACCGTTTCGTCTGCGACACGTGTGACAAGGCGTTCCCCATGCTCTCCTCGCTTGCCCTACACAAGCAGACCCATGTTGCCGTGGACCAGGGACGGGAAAGGCTGCAGGCCAAGACCCTGCCTGGTGACATCCTGGACCAGAAGGTCTTCCTGGCCTTGCTGGGCCTGCAGCACACCAAAGACGTCAGGCCTGCCCCAACTGAGGAGCCCCTGCCGGATGACAACCAAGCAATACAGCTCCAGACGCTCAAGTGTCAGCTACCTCAGGACCCCGGCTGCACCAACATGCTGAGCCTGTCTCCTTTTGAAACTGCTTCCCTGGGCGGTTCTCTCACGGTCCTCCCTGCTACCAAGGAGAGCATGAAGCATCTGTCCCTGCAGCCCTTCCAGAAGGGCTTCATCATCCAGCCAGACAGTAGTATTGTGGTCAAGCCCATCTCTGGGGAGTCGGCCATCGAGCTGGCAGACATCCAGCAGATTCTGAAGATGGCAGCCTCGGCTCCCCCTCAAATCAGTCTTCCGCCTCTCTCCAAGGCCCCCGCCACCCCTCTGCAGGCGATTTTCAAGCACATGCCCCCTCTCAAGCCAAAGCCCCTGGTCGCCCCACGGACAGTGGTAGCCACCTCCACACCCCCGCCTCTCATCAATGCCCAGCAGGCCTCCCCGGGCTGCATCAGCCCCAGCCTCCCCCCACCACCCCTGAAGCTCCTCAAAGGCTCCGTGGAGGCGGCCTCCAACGCCCACCTGCTGCAGTCCAAGTCCGGGGCCCAGCCAAACACGGCTGCGCAGCTCTTCCTGCAGCAGCCAGGTGTGGAGCTGCCGGGCCAGGCCGAGATGAAGACGCAGCTGGAGCAGGACAGCATCATCGAGGCCCTGCTGCCCCTGAGCATGGATGCCAAGATCAAGCAGGAGATAACGGAGGGAGACCTTAAGGCCATCATGACGGGCCCTGGCAGCAAGAAGACGCCGGCCATGCGTAAAGTTCTTTACCCCTGCCGCTTCTGCAACCAGGTGTTCGCCTTCTCGGGGGTGCTACGCGCACATGTGCGCTCCCACCTGGGCATCTCGCCATACCAGTGCAACATATGCGACTACATCGCCGCCGACAAGGCCGCGCTCATCCGCCACCTGCGCACACACAGCGGTGAGCGGCCCTACATCTGCAAGATCTGCCACTACCCCTTCACCGTCAAGGCCAACTGCGAGCGGCACCTGCGCAAAAAGCATCTCAAGGCCACCCGCAAGGACATCGAGAAGAACATTGAGTACGTGACCAGCAGCGCGGCCGAGATGGTGGATGCCTTCTGCTCCCCGGACACGGTGTGCCGGTTGTGCGGCGACGACTTGAAGCACTACCGCGCGCTGCGCATCCACATGCGCACGCACTGCGGCCGTGGCCTGGGCGGCTGCCCCAAGGGCCGCAAGCCCTTCGAGTGCAAGGAGTGCAGCGCCGCCTTCTCGGCCAAGCGCAACTGCGTCCACCACATCCTCAAGCAGCACCTGCACGTGCCCGAGCATGACATCGAGAGCTACGTCCTAGCGGCTGAAGGCCTGGGCCCTGCGGAAGCGCCTGCCGAGGCCTCAGGGAGGTTAGAGGAGGGCAGCGGGGCCTTTGGCGAGCGCAAGCCCCTCGCCACCTTCCTGGAGCCCCAGAATGGCTTTCTTCACGGGGGCCCCACCCAGCCTCCGCCTCCCCACATCTCGGTCAAGTTGGAGCCCGTTAGCAGCTTGGCAGTGGACTTCAACGAACCCCTGGACTTTTCCCAGAAGGGCCTGGCCCTGGTGCAAGTGAAGCAGGAAAACGCCGCCTCCTTCCTGAGCCCTTCTTCTTCAGCCCCCTATGACTGCTCCATGGAGCCCATCGACCTGTCCATCCCTAAGAACTTCAGGAGAGGAGATAAGGATACAGCTGCTCCTGGTGAAGCCAAGAAGCCTGAGCAGGAATCAGGGAGTGGGGAGCAGCCCTCACCCTGTCCACCACCATGCCCTACCCTGCCGGTGCCCGTGGGGCCCAGCGGGATCCTGGATAAACCCATGGCCCCTGCAGTGGGGACCTCGGCAACCACCATCCTGGAAACCCACACTCAGCCCTTGCAGGGCTCTGTTCAGCTTGCGGTCCCCATCTACTCCTCAGCCGTGGTCAACAGTTCTCCACTCTTGAGCAACTCTACCCTCATAAGCAGCCCAGCCTTGTTGCGGCCATTGCGCCCCAAGCCCCCCCTGCTCTTGCCAAAGCCCTCTATGACAGAAGAGCTGCCTCCGCTGGCCTCTATTGCCCAGATCATCTCATCTGTGTCCTCTGCCCCCACCTTGCTCAAAACCAAGGTGGCTGACCCAGGGCCTACCAGCACTGGCAGTAACACCACAGTTTCCGACAGCTTAGGAGGCACCATCCCCAAAGCTGCCACCGCTCCCACCGACACCGCAAGTCCAAAAGAATCCAGTGACTCACCCCCTGCTGCCAACAGCCCAGAGGCGGCCTCGCCCACCGAGCAGGGGCCAGCTGGCTTGTCAAAGAAGAGGGGCCGGAAGAAGGGGGTGAGGAGCCGGCCCCAAGCCAGCAGCGGCGGCATGGACCTGGACTCCAGTGGGGAGTTTGCCAGCATCGAGAAGATGCTGGCTACTACAGACACCAACAAGTTCAGTCCGTTTCTGCAGACCGCGGAGGACGACACTCAGGATGAGGTGGCTGGAGCGCCTGCTGAGCACAACGGGCCCAGTGATGAAGAGCAGGGCAGCCCCCCAGAAGATAAGCTGCTAAGGGCAAAGCGCAACTCCTACGCCAACTGCCTGCAGAAGATCAACTGTCCTCACTGCCCCCGGGTCTTCCCCTGGGCCAGCTCCCTCCAGAGGCACATGCTCACACACACTGGTAAGAGGATCCTGCCAGGCTGTGGGTCCTCCTCCCCTGCGGGGAGGCTGTGGCCTGGCCAGCCGGGTGAGGGAGAAGCAGGGGTGGGAGTCGAAAGCACGGGACTGTTTGCCTATGACCCCATTCTTACCTTCTCTCCTTCCTCAGTCTCAGAGGCCGGGCTCTTGCCTGATGCTGCTGTCGGTTTTTCCGCTTGTGGTCTTGTAACCAGAATGACCTGTTCCTGTTGTCTGAGCTCTCCAGGGGTGGCTGGTAAAGGGAGGGGTGAAACGTAAGGTGTTTGTAGGTGAACGTGGTCGTAGGCCAGTCGGATCGCTTACTTCCATCCGCCTCATTCCTTCTGGAGAAGGTAGCAAGGTTATGTACTGGGTACGCACGGGAGGCAGCCAGGGAGAAGTGGAACTTGGTCTTGAGGTGTTGGGCCAGAATCAACTTGGTGCTTTGGCAGGAGAAATTGCGCGTCGACATCCTCAAGGCAGCTTTTAAAATGTTAAACATTCTGTGATGTTGTGTTGACCACCAGGTATTCTTAAAGGGAAATATTGCAAATTTTGCTCTTATCTTTCAGTTCACTAAGGTGGTCGCATTTTCCCCTATATATTGTAAAAATCAGTGACGAGTAGTTTTGGAATTCTTTTAAAGTTTTATTTATACTAAAATTGTCAGCTATTCCAGAGAAACACGCACATATAAATAGTCTAAGAAGCAGACTGAAATTACCAAAAAGGCATCCGAAAGTATTTTTCAAATGTTAGTTTCCATATGTTGATTTTTAAAGAGAAGTTTAAGATAAGGAGTGCACTTTAAATAATTTTATACTCGCAACTTCTAGTAGTCAAATGACTGCGTAGTTCTCAATTTAATTTTAATTTACTGAATATTCATACAAGATTTATATCATTGGACTCCAAGGATAAATTAGGTGAGATCTTAACTGCGATCCTTAACATTTTGGAGATACTACCCAAATATTAATAGGACCTAAAACCAAATAAAGAGCTGTGTGGTACAGGATTGCCAGATACAATACAGAATGCCAGTTAAATTTGAATTTCACATAAGCAACAATTTTTAGTATAAATATTTTCCATGCAATATTTGGGGTGTACTAAAAACTTATTTGTTGTTTATCTAAAATTCAGATTTAATTGGGCATCCTGGTATTTTTGGTTGCTAAATCTGGCAACCCTACGTTCACGAAGCTTACATGTGGTGAGGGGAAGGCAGTGGGGACTGGGTGTGTGCCGCGCCTTATTTCCAGGTGCAAACGCTTCCTTCAGGCTTGAGGGTCACTTGAAGCTCTGAAGAAGCCTGTTTCTGCTAAGGAGGTGGAACAGCAGGAGTGAGGTCAGAGTCATCCCTGTGAAAGAAAAGTGAGCAGAGAGTAGATGGGGAGGGGAGAGCAAGCTGTGGAGTCTCTGAAGCTGGGTGCAGCATAGACGCGGCATTTGTTTTTGGTGTGGTAGGGCCTCAAATCCAGGAATTGAATGGCAGCAGGCGTGTGAGCATTGAATGGCGTGCCTGTCCATGGAGGACTCAATTAACAGGACACAGAATTTGTAGATGTCTGAAGTGTATGCTGCATTTTCAGGCCATCATTTTCTATCCATTTGAAATCATTTAAGCCTGACAAAGTAACAGTTCTGATGAAGAAAGCCTTTCAGAAAGAAGATGCATCTTCAAAAGAAGGTGCTCCACACAGCAGTGTCTTTTGCTACCCTTTTTGGGTGACACCTGTTTGTTGCCTGCAGAGTCTCTGGAGAAGTGAGTATTTCTGTTACCGCTTTTCAGAAAGCAGATGGTCTGGATCTGATGATGAGGGCGGCTCTTGCCCTGCCTCACCCTCTGCTCTCCCCCCGCTGTCACCCAGCCTCTCCACCACCCTCCTCCAGCTAGGAGCCGTGTGCTAGGAGATCCCGTGCATGTTTCCCCAGATGAGGCCATTTATTCCTGGACGTTGTCTGCTTGGCAAGCTGACAGCCTCCCTAAGAGGGCTGGAGCAGACAGTCTTTCCTTTCAAGGGTTGTACCTGTGTCTTTGCAGATGCTTGATGTAAGTTCCCACTTGTGAATCCAGTCGTTTGGATTGCCTAGCTTTTGAATGCCAAAATGTCCTAGTTGGTTTAAAATTTGGTAGCATCAGAAACTGAGCAAGGAAGATGGGAAGTTTGTTTAAGGCAGGTAGGATGGAGTGGATGTAAATATGAACACGTTCTGCCCCTTTTCCCTTCACAGTTACTGCACCCGTAATGGCTATGTCTGTCTCAGCCCCATCCCTGACATGCTATCACATTATGATCTTGTAGTGGGGGTTGCAGGCCTTGACTCATGGGGTCATCCCTGTGTACAGGGTTGGGAGAGAGAGCTTTCAGAGCTAGTCTTCGTGACCGTCCCATAAGGGCAGTGTTGTCCACATTTTGCCATGAGGAAATGGAGGCTCACAGAGGCTGAGTAATTTGCCTACTCAATGAGCAGCAGAGGTGGAGTTCAAAGACAGGGTCAGATTCCCTGTAGCTGCCCCACAGTCAGGCTGGTGTGGCTACTGGTGCTCTATCTGAAGGTGTATAGAGTGTACCTCCTTTGGCCTGCCTGTATCCTGACATGTCCCGATGCAGAAGATTGGGAAGTGGTTTGAGATAAGATAGAACACAGATGTGGACCAGAATACCATTCATCAAAGACTTAAGGGCCACAGAGTGGTATTAGCCACATGCTTAGACATTGTATAAAGGTCGGCTCTCATTGGGCTCTGTTAACTTCCTTTGCTGTCGCCCTGCTTCAGCTTCCAGCAACAATCTCAGCATCACCTCTATTAAATAATTTTGTAGAGCACTTGGCGGTGTCTGGTGCTATGTTAGAACATTTTCCGTACATCAAGCGCTAGAGCTGGACGGAGCTTGGGAAATCATCTGATCCACTCGCTCTTCCCACACACTGGTGTTTTCCTGGTAGATGCTTCTGCTATTGAAGAATCTCTGAGCTGCCTGTCTCCTGGCTGCCTAGCTTTCTGTGAGATGCTCCCTCCAGAAACTTTGAAGTAAGACCAAGGCACATATGAAAGAGTACAGAAATTAAACACGGACTCTGAAATGATCCTGTAAACAGGTGTTATACAGGGGAGAGGCGTTTTTTTCCATTGTAGCATTAAAATCGAGCTGCATTCCAGCCAGAAGCTTGAGCAGGGTCCAGTTTTAGATTGCATTTAGGCAAACTGTCTGGGTCTTGAGACTCAGCTTTCTCCTGATCTCTCAGCAAATGTGTAGAATTATCGTCATGTGTGTACATTGTCTCATAGACATGTTTCCGGTTCACTCCACCCCCTAAACGGGCAGCATTAAGTAGACCTGATGTCAAGTGTCCATCTAGGGCCTCACTGTTGCTGCAGGCAAGGGGCACATGGTTTCAGGCCTTTCTCTGTGTGTGGCTCTAGTTCTAGGAGTTGTGTTTTATGAGGAAGCTGGTGTCTGCTGTCATATTTCATATCCCCCAGCGTGCTCTCCACACACAGCTGTATTTCCTTTTTCACTCCTCTCCGCCCTCTCCCAGCCCATAGCGTCCTGTTGATCGGAGACAGTTACCTTTCTCTGGCTGAACAGTATTGCCTCTTCAGGAGAGGCTAGTTCACGGTTTCTTCCTTTTCCCCTCGTGAGCGTCTCGTGTGTTTTTAGGCCACAAGTGGAGGAGCGAGTGCCAGAAAACACAGCCAGTCAGTTCCCGCCTCTGTCCTAATCCTCTTCCTCCTCTCTTCCCTTTCCTCATAAAAAGAAAGGGTTGGGACCTGGGGATGCCTGAGGTGCCCCCTGGCTCTGACATTCTGGGGGTCCCTGGCTCGCTCACTTTCTCACGGTTGGTTTTAACTGCTTTTCTTTGCCAGCCTGGGGCCCTCCCCACTCACCTCTCCTACGCACTTGCTCACAGGCAACAGGCTTTGGAGTTGAAATCAGTAAGATGTGCAAAGCTAAGTGTGGAAGGCACTCTGACACTGGTTGTGTTTGGCTACTTTTAACTCTCTTAAGTGGCAACTTTGGACATTTTTACACAGCCAGCCTTGTGTACACCCCTGCCAAATAGAGAAAGAAAGAAAATATGGAAAGAAACCTTCACTGAGAGGGTGCAAGGGCGATGGAGAGAAGTCTGAAGGTGTGAGGCCATGTCATCATTGTTCGTTCTTCTGCTTGCTGTTTCCCCAGTCCCTGGCAGATAACATCATTTAGTATAAAATTTCCCTCTTCATTTCTTGACTGTTCTATGAGAGTGAAAACTGGCCAGCTGATGACTTTTACCAGTCAATTTGGAAGTGGAGGGATATCATAGGTCTTTGATATCCTGTGGTTACACTTAAAAACACCCCACTAAATCAGTAATTTGTGGCAGTTACCAAATAAATAAAATCATTTGAAACTTTCCATATAGATTACCAGTCAACAAGTTTTATTGACACCTGTACGATTATAAAATATGGAAAGGGCTCATCTTCTCCTCTGTCCATGCAATCTAGAGCACGCTGCTGTTTCAGATGTAAAACTTACGCGATAAAATGTAAACTTGTAAAGACTCCTGTTAGTTGTCACTTTGGGACTCTTCATAATGTGATGCAATACTTTCGCGTCATTGAATTGTTTTTTGAATTGAGCCTTAATAGGAATCTTCATCATCATGGCACATCAGCCTAGCATCCACACTAGCTGTAAAAGTGAAGCATTTACCAGTGTGAAAATTACAGAGTAAATCATGTAGAAGCAAGAAACCAGTTGTTTCATTTGAAATCAAGACTTGTATCCCAGTTCATAGTCAGAGCTTCTGACTTGTCTTCCTCGCAGTCTAGCCTGACTTAGAGAAGCTGTGATGTTGCCTTTTGACAATAAAATGTTAAAGGAAAAAGTTTTGTTTTTTTTTTTTACTTAAAATGGAGCCCAAATAATTATTATGTCCAATTTTTAGCAAAAAGAAGAAATTTGAAAAGTACGCAATAAAAGTTAAAATACTTTACAACTTGACACAAAAATGTGGGGTTTTTTTTAACGTGGGCATTTTTATAAATTTAGCAGGAAACGCCCGCTGAACTTTGTAAGGCACCACTGTAAGGCAGGTGGTGGGTTCGCCACTTCATCCTGCAGGGCCCTTGTGAAGCTCCTTACAGGCTCACATGCTGGGTTTCTGGGTTTCCGGGCTTCTGATTCCACCCTTCCCAGGTTTCTGATTCCTTGGTCTTTTTTTTCCCCCTCCCCAAAGCCCCATCATATAGTTGTATATCCTAGTTGTAAGTCCTTCTAGTTCTTCTATGTGGGACGCCTGCCACAGCATGGCTTGATGAGGTGCCCAGGATCTGAACCAGTGAGCCCCAGGCCACTGAAGCAGAGTGCACAAACTTAACCACTACCCCACTGGACCAGCCCCTGATTCCCTAGTCTTTGATCATTCCAGGCATCTGTATTCTTTTTTTTTTTTTTTTAAGATTTTGTTTTTTCCTTTTTCTCCCCAAGTGACCTTGGCCAGAGGTCATTGCAGGACGACTCAGCAGGTTAGACAGGAGGAGTCCTGAGAAGTCAGACTCCCCAGTACATAGTTGTATATTCTTCGTTGTGGGCCCTTCTAGTTGTGGCATGTGGGACGCTGCCTCAGCGTGGTTTGATGAGCAGTGCCATGTCCGCACCCAGGATTCGAACCAACGAAACACGGGGCCGCCTGCAGCGGAGCACGCGAACTTAACCACTCGGCCACGGGGCCAGCCCCAGGCATCTGTATTCTTGAATAGCTCCACTGGTGACTTGGAACCATCCCCTGAGAGGGTCTCTCAGCTCAGGAGGGAATGAACGTCCCCTTTCTTTGATTACTACTGATGCTCAAACTTGGCAGTACCGTGATTCCAGCCATGAAGGGTTGCACACCAGCATGCTTGGGGGGTGAATGGCACCCCCCAAAGTTGTGTGACTTGGCAGTGCTAGACCTTCCTTCCCCTTCTGCAAACCCCAGGCTCGGGCCCATGGTGTTCGCAGTAAGTGCCTGGACTTAGGCGTCGTTCGATGGTGATCTAGACGGAAGGTTGAAGGCCCTGCAATTGGTGTTTCAAAGGAGCTGTGCGTGTTTGACTTTCCTGCCAGTTCTGGACATGTATGTGATTGTAGCAGCCCCAAGATTATGAGACAGAAGTGCTAGGCTGCAGTGCCGAAGTTGTGTCTGTTAGTACATGAACCTTTTCCCCTGTAAAATCAGAAACTGGAAGCTTAGAATCTGGTATGGGGGAAAACAGAAGAATCTAGTGATCCAGTAAATGATTGACCCTTTTCTCTCTCCTGAAACCCACCTACTCCCTTCCCTTCTCCCCTGTCCTCCTCCCTCCCTTCTTTCCATCCACACTCTGTCTGCCCTGGCCCTTGCTTGCCCCTCACACCATCCCCACAAACACAGGATGATTGCAGAAGAGCCTAGCTTGCGTTTTGAAATATTGTGTTTACAGTACAGAAGGAATGCAAATAAAAGGAGAGGCAGGCACACCAGAGCAGATAACTGCTGGGGGTGGGGGATACACTCCTCTCTCAGCAGTTTACCCCATTCGTGGAGCTGGGGTGGGAGGGGGCTGCTCAGCGGCTTCTCTTCAGGCGCAGCCTGTTGAGTGGAGCAGCAATCTCCTAACCAGACTCAGTTATTTGTTGGTCACTTATTTACTCCTGAGCAGGACCTTAGAGCAGGGGAACAAAGAAGCTTTAATGCTTCTTAGAGCAGACCTCTGTCATGCCAACCAGGACCACAGTGACCTTGGCCAGAGGTCATTGCAGGACGACTCAGCAGGTTAGACAGGAGGAGTCCTGAGAAGTCAGACTCCCCACTTCCGGTCTGCTGTGGGAGGCCAGCCCCACCCAGGTCAGCAGGAGGGGGTTGGCCCCAAAGACATCAAGGGTTTCAGGATTCCTCTAGGAGGGCCCCTGGGCATGTTCCTTCATCCCATTTGATTCCCAGCATCCATAGTCCTTGCCGTGCTGGGAGTTCTATAAGTGTCTTCTCTTTGTGACAGACTCCAGGTTTTTCTTGCTGTGCTTCAAAATCGCTTTACTCACTTTGTTGTTATTTAAGGTTTTAGATATAATACTGTTATTTTACTTTAAACGTATGTATCTTGGTCTCATTGTTAACTTTTAGTATTTTGAAGACAAAACCTTCTTTCTATTCCACTGAGGATAAGGGAAAATGAGCACCTGAGTGGTTGATATTCTCAGTATTTTTTTTAATGTGTTTTGTTTATTTTATTAAAGGGGTGGAGGAGGGGAGGGAACAAATGCTGATAATCCCAGGAAAATGAATCGAAAGCAACTTTTCTTTTTCATTGCAGTAGAAAGCCAGATAAATATATATTTTTTTTCCTGCTTCAGGTCAGAAACCCTTCCCTTGTCAAAAATGCGATGCCTTCTTTTCTACCAAATCTAACTGTGAACGCCACCAGTTGCGCAAACACGGAGTTACCAACTGTTCCCTGAGAAGAAACGGGCTTATCCCCCAGTCAAAAGAGAGTGATGTTGGACCCCATGATAGCACAGGTAGTGCTTCCAGGTGATGGAGAGGAGGAGAGGGAGAGAGGAGGGCCGCTCGGAGTACTCGGTTAGCATCGTAGCCAACTTCGGCCCTCCGAGCTATGGCGGGGCTGCCTTTTCCTCTTCTCTGTAGGACTCCGCAGTCCAGCAAGGTGCGCCCTGCCAAGGATTGGGAGCATGAGCAGGATTGGGTTTTGGGAAACAGGGACAGCGCCCCTAGGTTGCTTTTCTGAGCCACTAGGGAAGATGTCACCCTCCCAGCGGACGTCTGTTCCTGCTGTTGGGCCGGCTGGAGGAGGGGTGTGAGGGAGGGTGAACAGTCCTAGCTCTTGGTAGGATCACATCTAAAAGGGATGTGAAACCTTCAAGGCTCAGGGTGTTGTTTTCTCCAATCCCAGCCTCTGCTGCATCCTACAGAGCAGGGATGGGCTTGCTCAGATGTCAGGGTATTGCAGGAACTCATGGTGCCCAGCCCTTGACAGGGAGGGGCAGGGTGGGGTGGGGGTGTTTTTCTTTTCAATAACTCTCTTCCCGGTAGAAAACTTTGTCTTGTTTGAAAAAGCACTCTGCATGTCCTTTCTTTAATCACATCTCTGCTTGACCTGAATCCGGGTATTATTCTCATGTGCTGATATGTGCTTCCTTCCTCCAGCCCCCTACAGAGCAATTAACGGCTGCCCAGTGCGTCTCCTGCCACCTTTTTTTTTTCCTTACAGCTTCTGTATTTACTCATGTCCTCTATTCAGCACATTCCGTCATCTCCAACTGCTGGGGTTCTGTGCCCCCCACCCCCCAAAACAAACAAAACAAAAAATTGGCTGCTGCAGTTTACTTAGACACACGGCTGGTTGGCCATTGGTTGGTAGCAGTATTACAGGTAGGGATTCACTTTGGCAAATCTTGAAATCTTGACCTTTCCCCATTGCTTGAAGCCGAGGAGATGCCCCCTAAATGTGCTTTTCTAGGGTTGTAATGGTGCCCTGTGGTTCTCTCCCTCAGACTTGGGTAGGGGTAGGGTGCTGTCTGGGAGCCCCCCCTCACCCCCTCTGGGAGTCAGTGTTGGGTTTTAATCCCAGCCCCCTTGTCTCTGTGTCAGTTACAGGGGGAGTGGGCACATCTGAACAGGTAGGGTTTCCAGGAAGAGGAATTGATCTGGAACCCTCTGCCCACCCGTGGGCCCCCCACCACCACCCTGGTGAAGCAAGCCCGTGAACTGCCAGGCCCTTTGGTTAAGATCCAACCCTCTAGGAACGTAAAAGTGTAGGCCAGTTTGCTGGCTCCTCCCTCCAGCTTCCTGTTCCACAAAATTTGCCAGGATCTTTGAGTAAAGAAAGGCATAGACGCCCACAGACTCTTGCCACGACTTGGATCCTCTGGCACCAAAGGTCACTGGGTGAGCTGCTGTTCAACCCCGAGGAAACCCACAGTGACATGTTTTCTCTCGGCCTCTAGGAAAGCGCCTGTGATCCCACCCCTAGTGGCTCTGAAGGAGGGAAAGCAGCAGATAATTGAGGGAGTCCACGGGAGCCCTTGGTTTCCTGGTTTGCAGACAAGTCTTAAAGGGTAATAACCGTGTGCTGGATGCACATTTTGGGTTCAACTTCTTGATCATATGGAGGAACACCAGACCTGGGACCCCTGCTGACGTCCGAGGGGGCATCTGAAGAAGCCTGCAGACACAAAGCTAGTTGGAATTTCTATCTTAGCTTCGATTGAGCACCAAGTTTTACGTTGAAGCTGTATTTATTTTTTTAATTTGCAGCTCCCGGTTTTGTTTTTCCAAATCCCATCAGAGCCTCCCCCACCTCCGCCCTGCCCCAGAAGCTGTGTAGGTTTTCTTTAAGGGACAAAGCCTCTGAAAAACGAAAATTCACTGAAAGTTGTAATGTAAAACCAGCAAAGAGAAAATATATGTTTGGTTTAATTGTATTCGCAATCCGTCAGAGATTCAAGAGAGGGAGAATGGGGATGGGGGAGTGATTTCAAGGAGAGTTTTAAAACCAGGTGAGCGTGGTGGGGGGACTGGAAGTTTCTTTCGGGGCTCCCTCCCATGAAGTTAAAGGTGAGGCCTTGGAGGAAGACCGTACAAAAACAAAGGCAGGAAATGACCAAGGAAGTTCTTGGGTTTTTTGGGTTTATATGCCTAGATTACATTTTCTTAAAATCCCTAAACATGTTTTATGATGTAGGTCTGACTTTTCCACTCACATAAGGCCTTTCACAGAAATGTACCCTAGAGTTTCCCCCAAGGAATGCTAAAAATGCTCCGATGGGGCATTTCCAGCCTAGAGGGGCACATTGGCCATTCAGAGTTAGACTGAAACTCTTCATTCACTCTCTAGTGGGCAGAGAGGTGCCCTGGCCCCTCCTCCGAAGATGCCTGTAGGAGCCTTCATATTTGTGGCCACCTACCTGTGACTTTTTAAATCAGTATGCATGTTATAAACGTGGAGGTTTTTTTAAACCATCCCTTAATGGTGGCTTCCCTTACCAGCCCAGAAGCCCCACGTGCCAGCGTGGACTGCACCACAGGAAGTGCTGCTCTGCTGCTCGGTAGGTGAAGAGCAGACAGAGCAACTTCCTGCACAGCTGTGCCCCTGCCCAATCAGATTAGGTATTTAGCTTGGTCGTTTGTCACATCAGTTGAGTAACATGGAATTTCTAGGAAGCAATAGCTACTTCATTGTTGAGCTGACGTGAAAGTCTGCACTTTCCCGCAGGAGGAGCTCTGGGCTTATTATCTACTAGTGACTTCAGGATTCCGTCTGCTTCCTCAAGCGGTTTCTTAGATTTAGCATCACAAATGAGGGACTGATGGGGACAGAGAATTAACACTTGAAGGTAGGTAGCACCGAGTAAGAGAGTCATCAGCTCACTTCTTGCATTTGGAAGTGTGGGTGGCCAAGGACTGCGGAATCCAAATAGGACTTGATGTTATAAGCTGGATATTCGTGAGATAAGAAGAGGGTAAGTCTCTTGCTCCCAAGAATCGCTAATAAGAATTGTTGGAGTTGCTTGGAACTCGAAGGGCACGGGCTGCCCTGCTAGACCACTCCCCCTAGTGGAAGTTGGGTAGAGCACAGCCAAGCCCCCTCTGCTCACCAGAAGCAGCAAGTTGGCCTCTCGTTGCATTTAGGGTGAACTCTCCATTATTCATGCCAGGGAACGGCCCGAGAGTGAGAGCAGTCTGGTCTTACTATATTTACTTGGGTTTGGTTTCAGAATTCATTATTTTTTTTTTCAAGATCATCTTAAATATGTTCTACTACAGTTAAACTTTATGTTCTTTGGTGAAAAAAATTTAATAATTAAGAGTGACGGCCTAGAATATACTGTGACAAATAGGTAGTAACCAGAGATTAAGCCTTTTTTTCCAATGTAACTACCCCCAAAGCCAGCAAATAAGAAACTGAGCATTCTGTATTTTTTTATTACAGAGTTTATACCAAGACCCATTTAATAGGTGCTCTGTATTAGAGTGATTCAAGAAAATGATATCTAGTTTTTCCTTAGACTGGGACCTAGACGTTGGTGTATATATCTCAAAATTCATCTTTTTTAAACTTTTTGGATAATTTTCAAAAATCGTTTATTGTTAGAAATATTATATTCACACCATAATTACTTGTTTCCTTCTGAAACCTTTTGAGATACTCAAACAGAAGCTGCCAAAAAGTACAGTCAGAATAAAACCAATGAAATGATGTGAGTGGAAGTGCTGCTTCCACTTGGTTGTAGGTAAACCAAAAGTCTCAGGTAGATGTGACCATGGGAGGGGTGGTGCCAGCTCCTCTGTCCCCAGCCCGGGGACTGCCTTGATGGCAAATAAGCATGTGACTCAGAGAGTGATGGGCTTGGGTGGACACTGTGGTACGTGTTGTCCCATCAGGTGAGGGTCTGGGTCACATGCCTGGATCTCCTGGCTCCAGCACTGTAATCAGAGACCTGGCGTAACGAGGGAGGTGCATCTAACGTATGTGCCATGAAACAACTTCGTCAGCCTGATTCTCGGAGGAGCTGCTGAGTCCCTGCAGTGATAAATTGGCCTTTGGATCTGTAGTTAAATGGTAGGTCTCGGCAGATAGCGTCACTGTCATAGCACATAATAGAAAAGTCATTAAGTCCTCATTCAAAAACGTTGCTTTTGATAAATACTGTCCTCTGTTGAGTGTTGTTAGTGTTGCCACAGTGCCATCCCTTAAGAAGGTCGGTACAAACTGTGGTGGACTGTCCACCTCTGGGTTTGCTGTGGAGAGTGGACAGGTAGGAACAAACAGAAGGAAATGTTTCCACTCCCTACATGGGGTCCTAATAGCAGCCAGGGAGGCCCCCAGGTGTGCATGGGGCCGCTTTCGCCTTGGAACTCTGCCTGGAAATCAGCCGTCAGGCGGGAGCGCGTGCCCCATAGCACAGAACACATGCTTTGAGCCATTTCTCAGAGCTGCTCACCAGATGCCGTCTTTGGGGGTAGTCCTGTGTATGTCGCATGTTTGTATAATCTCTCTGCACTGGAAAATAACTTACAGCTCAGCTTCCTCAATCTCCCTAGTGCTGCAAGTCTGGAATGCACCCACTCTCCTCTCGCCGTCCCTCTGTCTGCACTGCCCTGCGTCGCTCTCACCTTCCTGGGGGCCTCACCATCCCTGTGTGTGGCAGTGAAGGGCGCCGGGCATGGCTAGTGGGCAGTAAAAGGGGAGGGCAGGAGTTCCGAGGCACGGTCAGCCCTGTGACCCCCAATCTGTGTGTATGTGGAGGCTCTTTTTTGCCTTTTGTGAATTAACCCCAGATTCATCTTGGCCCTCCGGCATGTAAGGGGTGACGAGGATTTGGGGTGAGAGAAATCCTTGCTGGGGTTGGGGTACAGGCTTCGGGGGTGTGTTCAGCTGAGTCATGACAGAGCCCTTGAAAGTGGCATGTTTGGTGGCATTCAGTCTCACCCTATGCCCTGTGTTTGCTCACACAGACAGCCAGTCAGATGTGGAGATGTTGGCCACAGGAGGCGAGGTGCTGGACCTCACCTCTCGGGAGAAAGAGCAGCCAACAATGGAGGGAACCTCTGAGCCCAGCCAGGTCAAAGAAGAGCTCCCCGAAGAGGAGGTGAAGGCTGTGGACAGGGAGGAGAAGGCAGCCGAGGAGAGCCAGGAGCAGGAGGAAAAGCCTGGGGTGGAGGAGACGGACGAGGATGCAGATGGCCCAGAGGAAGACACCGTCAGCAACAAGAGCCTGGACCTCAATCTCGCCAGCAAGCTGATGGGCTTCAAGCTGGCAGAGGGCGATGCTGGCAATGTGGGCAGCGGAGGCTCCACCCAGCAGGACCAGAAGCACGCCTGCGACATCTGTGGCAAGAGCTTCAAGTTCCTTGGGACCCTGAGCCGCCACAGGAAGGCCCACGGCCGCGAGGAGCCCAAGGAGGAAGGCGCGCTTCCTCGGGAGGGCCAGGAGTTGAGCAGAGCAGCCGAGGGGCCTCTGCTCATCCCCACCACCTCCCCTCCGCCTGAGCCAGAGGAGAAGCCTGCCCACACCTTGGCAGTGGAGCCGCCGGCTGAGGGAGAGGCCTCGTCAGAAGCCTCCACTGAGAAGCAGAGCGAGGAGGTGGAGGGTGCCTCCGATGGGGAGGGCACAACCGAGAAGAAGTCCTCGGAGAAGAGTGACGATGACAAGAAGCCAAAGACAGACTCCCCCCGAAGCGTGGCCAGCAAGGCCGACAAGAGGAAGAAGGTCTGCAGCGTGTGCAACAAGAGGTTCTGGTCCCTGCAGGACTTGACCCGGCACATGCGGTCCCACACAGGTAGGGGCGGCCGGCCTCCTGCAGAGCCTGGGGTGGCCACGGGGCGTCGTTTCGGGAAGGCCCTGGTTTCCAAGCCTGCCAAGGGGGGCGACTTTGATTCTGTCCCTTCCCTCCAGCCCACCTCAGTCTGTAGGAGGAGCCTCCCCTGAAGCAGTGATGGAAACCCGGCCAGAGGGAATTTCCTGAGCTCGCACACGTGCGCCTTAAGCCCGGGAAACAGGGATTTAACGAGTTCTTTTCTTAGCACTTGAAACTGCAGGCTTCTTGCAGCGAAGCCACAGAGCGTCCCTCGGCATTGGGGCTCTGAGAACGTCTGGTCCGTCCCTCCGTCCTCTGAGCCTCGGTCTTCCTCTCCCCAGAATGGAGACGATGGCTGCCCTGTCTCTTGAGTATCTGGAAGAAGTAGGTGCTGGGCAGTTGGGGCGTGTGGTCTCGTCAAGTCCTGAGCAGGCAGCAGGGACAGGCGCTCTGTGGCGCTCGCCACCCCAGGCTCTGCCGGGCGCCTGGGCAGCTGTGTTGCCGTCGGGCAGGCAGTTTGCGGCAGAGCCGCCCAGCAGCGGGAGGGGCTTTCCCCGTGGCTCTGCAGCAGCTGGGGTGACACAACTGAGAGGGCTCTTCACCTGGCTGCTGCACGGCACATCAGGGCGCCCCTGCTCACGCGTCCCTGCTCCTCCCGGAACTCACCACCCCGTGGGGTCGAGGCCACAAACCCCAAGGCAGGGACCGCTGTTTCGGTAAAGAGGAGACCTGGATAAAATCATGAAGCCAAAAGACGCAAACATATCCTCCCCAAAAATAAAAAACCCTGTGTCCTGCTCTCGGCCTTCCTCCTCCCTCTCTGCCACAGCCGGCAGTGCACATGCTCCCCGCACACTACCCCCGCCTCGTGCAGTCAGCTCGGCCCTGCGCTCAGGGGATTTGGAGGCTCCTGTGCTTGGCTCCCAACAGAGAGATATTCTTGGGCTCCTGGCAGCTGGTCTTCTCAGCTGCTCACAGGTCCGCGTTGTGAGCAGGAGGGAAAGCCCCAGCTGCTCCGTATCAGGACACAGAGTGTCTGGACCTTTGACTTAGGAGGGGCCACTGTTGGGCAGAGCTCTGGGAAATGGTGCCTGTCCCTGTGGGAGGGACGCCACCGCTGTCCTTCCACGAGATTCTTTTCAGGCCAGTCTGGATGTCCCTGAGGACTCCACTTCTGAGATTCTGGTCCCTGGATCAGTATGTGAAAAGCCTGGGTTGAGAGAGAAAGGGAGAAAGAAATCGGGGCCGGCCCCTCACACTTCTGCTTCCCCTTTTGACAGTTTGCACAACAGAGAGTTTCCCCTGTAGGAGGGAGTCCTGGCCCCTGCCACCCTCTGCCCCTTTGCTCGTTCGCATGGCTGCTGCCCTCACACCGAGCAGGGAGGTGGATGCTGGCGGCCTTACCGTTAACAGACATAATTTCTTTCTCCCGTCGTTCCAGGAGAAAGGCCGTACAAATGTCAGACCTGCGAGCGAACCTTCACCTTGAAGCACAGCCTGGTTCGCCATCAGCGGGTCCACCAGAAAGCCAGGCATGCCAAACACCACGGGAAGGACAGCGACAAGGACGAGCGGGGTGAGGAGGACAGTGAGAGCGAGTCCACCCACAGTGGCAACAACCCCATCTCGGAGAACGAGGCAGATTCAGCTCTACCGGCCAGCAACCACGTGACAGTCACCCGGAGCCGGAAGGAGAGCCTGGCCAACGCCACCAAGGATTCCGGCCACAGGGAAGAGAGGGCGACGGGTCGGATGGCTGGTGCCGGCCAGGCTGAAGCGGGCCGGAGTGCTCCCAAGGCCACTCCAGTGGGTAGCCCCACGGAGCGGGCGTCTCAGGGTGACCCTGAGCGGGAGAACCCGGGGCCCCTGGTGCAAGACCTGCTGGAGCTGCACAGCAAGAGGCCGTCCCACCCCATCCTGGCCGCAGCCGACGGCGCCTCACCACTCCTGGGGCTGGAGTGACCGCTCGTCGTGGCCCCCAGCACACAGATGAAAGCCAGCAGAGCAAAGTGTCCTGAATCTATGTTTCATGAGGTTTCCTCAGTGCCCTTCAGCTTTGGGGAGTGAGAGAGATTGAGAGAGCGAGGGCCGAGCAGGAGCAGGCCATCTCGCCCGGTGCCATAGCCTGACCACGTCCCTGCGCGGGAGGCGCAGCCGTCAACTCGAGTGCCTTAACTACTTACCAGTCCCCCGGCGTCAGCCTGGGTGTTGTGTTTTCCCAAAATGACTTTTTAAAAAACAAAGCAAATATTTTAATGAATTACTTGGAGATGACCTTTTCATTTAAGCATTAACGTTACCTTCTGTATTGGTGTGTGTGAGCTCGTTCTTGTGAATCTGTGATAGTAACGTTTGTTCTGTGAGCTGGAAACAGAAGACAAAAACATGCCCTTGGATACCCGTAGCCAATAACTGGAAGAAAATGATGTGAATTTCATGTAAATTACCACAGGAAGTATGGATAAGATGCTCTTTTCTCAAATAGACCTTTTCTTTTGTTCTGTTTGCTACGCGGTGGAGCTGTAATTCGGTCCTCAGTATTGCCGGATGTGGTTGATTAAGGTGTCCAATTTGGCTCAAGCCAAAACCAGGGAAGAGTCTAGCTTCAGCCTCATTCATGTGTCCACTTTTTCAGCATTAGACCTGCTGTCACTGTCCAAGTCTCAGAACTTCCGTTCTTAACTTCCAGAGAAGAATTACCCTGGCAACCTGACCTATAGAGAACAGGCACAGAGGTCACGTAGCGGAGTCCCCCTCTCGGTATATGTATTAATAATATTATTATTATTATTATTTTTAGTTGATCGGTTTGCTGGTCTCTGTAGTCAGCAGAAACAAATGGGCAATATTTGTCCTGGGAGACCTGGGCCGCCCAGTCCCCGTGTGAGCGTCTGCCCGCAGCTGTCCCTGGCGCCCTCGGGCGGTGGCTGTTCTACTGTACTTAGACAAGCCTTTCCTCCGGGACTGCAGAATCCAGCAGGGGCCACGACGGTCCTCCTGCCCGCGGCCCAGGAGCAGCTCAGAGGGGCGAGCGAGGGCACGTGCGCCCGGGGCTTCTGAGAAAGCCAGGCAGAGAGGAGACCTGTTACTCACTGGTCTCCCTGCCACATCAGCCCAAGCCTTACCCACCTGTGCTACTGTCATTTGCAAAGCGAGGAAATACTACTACTACTGGTAATAAAACTGCACGTGCAAGACGGAAGATGAGATGTAGATGGATATTTACCTTCCTGTGTGTTGGGGCTGGTGCTGGAAGATAAACGTGCTGTTTCTAGTTGCTTTAAATCGCCTGAATCCCTGGGTGCAAAAAGGCAGTGTTTTTTCCGCGAGCATCCGTCCTATGCAGGCAATAGACTTCCCTCACGGTAGCCACCAGCAGTGAAGAGAAACAGATCCTACTGTAGCTGAGCTTGGGTTCAGCATCCTGTCCTTCAGCCAAGACCTCTAGGACGCCCGAGCCTTCGTGCTGCGGGGCCTCCTGCGCTGCTTCACCTCTCAGCCCCTCCTGCCTTCCCCAGGGAGCTGCCCCTACCAGGCCCCTTGCCCCAGGCAGCTCTCAGTGCCACTATGCACAGACACACACAGACCCTTTTCTCTCCACTTCCACACCAATTTCTGGTGGCCAAAATCCAACCGCCCACACTTCAAAGGAAGGTAGATATTCTTGAGATAATGAAAAGTGATACCGTTGCATGTGAAAGGAAAAGGTTGAGGTATATATGATTTTTAACTGTATTAGGGATGTATGAACCAGTTTCAAAACAAGGTGTTATTTACTCTAGATGAACACAAATCAGAACCAATGATCCCGTCTCCCTTCCTGCCGCGCGTGGTCTGCTGCATCAGAACCAGTTTGTGCATCCATGAACTTTTTATGACGATTGTTGTTATTTTCGTTGTTATTATTATTTGGGGTTTCTTGTGTTTGTTTTTCTCTGCAACTCCCCACACTAAAACTCGAGACACTGTGGGGAGAAGCCACGACCTAACTCTACGCTGCGCTGAAATGTAGCAGGTGCAGCCGACGGCACGGCCAGGCTGCGGCTCGCAATCATCACTCTTGATTCAAAGCTTTATCCAGGCTTCCTCTGTCCCCTCGTAGTCGATAAGGTCTTGCCACATTTTATTAGTGAGGTTGAGAAATGTATTATTTGTTTGTTGTTCTGCCCCCTCCCCCGATATTAAACTGTGAAATTTGTGATTTGTTTAAACTCTGGGTGAATCATAGCTTAGTTTGCATGTCCCGCTCATTTGTTTCTACACATTTTGTTTGATTCTCTTTCTCCTTCTCTCAGGGCTTTTACAAAAAAATTATATATATATGGATCTTCTGAAAAGTTTTTTGAGGTGCAACTTCTCTTTTGTTTTTCTCTTTGATTTATGGACACAGTGCTGAGATTCAATCACTACATGAAACTCCTGGCTGTGAAAACAAAACAGACACCCCAGAGGGCGTGTGCGGACAGCCCCAGGGAAGCTCTGCGCAGCCGGGTGCGCTTCAGGAAGAGTCGTCGTCCCTTCCGCCCTCCGTTCCTCTCTGTCCTCCTCTCTTTCTTCAAGAAGGAAGTTGATCCTAGTGATTTCAGCCCATGCATTAAACAGGAAACAATAATAAATGTGTAGAATTCATATTTTTCTAAAGGGAACTTACAAACTGCTGCTACAGGTTATGTACAAAACTGGTTTATGCCACACGAACAGAATCACACGTTTGGTTTTGGTACTTTTTGTTCCTCTTTGTATTCAGTTGTATAGTACTTCCAAATTCAGAATGAGAAGAAAAGCTATTCTGTATCAAACCATCTAAGCAATAAATGTTATATTTCAAAACGGCAGATTGCCGGTCACGCAGCCGTCCTGTTATTTGCTGTCATCCTGTCAGCTTCTCCTGCCCCCAGACTGCAGCCTGCTCCGGCAGGTCACGGGTGCCAGGGCGTCCGGGGAGTCTCACAACAACTCCCTGTCAGCATGGGCTCCCAGGAACCGCTCGTCACCCCAGCAGGTGGCGTCTTTAGAAAGAAGCTTCTTGTGTTCGCCCGTGGAGTTGGAAGCACACGCTGTGGCCTGTTGTTGGACTTCTCGGAGCACCGGGCTGGCTCTTCCAGGGTGGCCGGCGGCCCATGGGCCTGCAGCAGCGTCATGGTTTAGAAACAGCTAAAGCCAGGAGTTCTCTTTCCTAGGCAGCAGCTCTGGCGAAGTCTGCTCGGCCTTCTCCTTCTCCCAGTGTTAAGGGGTCTAGTTGCCCCTGGGTAGAGGGGGACTCCCTTCACTCAAACAGTGATCATGCGGGTGGCGGTGGGGAGACCTTGACGTTACAGTGACCCCAGGGCTCGATGGAGCAGGTCCAAAGTCCTGTTTGGGGGAGGCCTGCCATCATAAAGCAGCAAATGGGCGAAGTCTCCAATCTTCCACGGCAGTTCTCAGCAACTGTGAAGGCAGCTGGGTTCAGGGAAGCTAATTATAGACGATGCTTAAAATGTGCTGACCGTTCTCAGCTCTAAGCGCCGGGTCACAGCAAGAGGAGAGTTGCAGTGCTCTGGTCCTTCAGGCTTCCTCCCCTGGGCCCCCTGCTGCCCACACACACACACACACACAACCACACGCCCCTCCCTCACCAGCCCCAGGAGCCGAGCTGTGATGAAACAGCAATGGGGGGGCCTGAACTTGTGTTAGATGAAACAGCCAAATAACTTGGGAATGGTAAAATGAACAAGGAGCTCACAAAGAGACAAGGCCCCCAACCTCTCCAATTATAGGAGGTGGGTGCTGCCAGTCACCGACAAGCAACATTTACAGCCCCCGACGTAGGCAGAAAAGTTGTCCTGACAGAATTTGGACTGTACCTGGTCAATGTGAAGAGCAAAGGGGCGGCCCCAGAGGCAAGTGATAGAAAAGACACAAGAGTGCAGACCTGCGGGAAAGGCCTCTCCACCCTCCCAGCGGCGGCGTGTATCCAGCCCAACCCTACCGCACCTCACCCCACCCCCACCCCCAGTCTGGGTTAGGAGAGAGGAGGCATATAGGAGGGGAGAAGGTGGAATTTGCCAAAAGAGTTCTGCCTGTCACTTACGAAGAGGTCTGATGTCCAGCAAATGCAGTGCCTCTGGGCTGCTGCTTCTCCCACTTCCAGATGTGAGACCACTCTGGCCTCCCGGGAATAAGCTGCCCTCTCCTGCAGACTCCCCTCCCTCTGGGGCCATCCATCTCTCTACCCCACGGTTGAGCCTATTCTGAACTTGTGTGCCCAGGGATGAGCTGGCTGAAATCCTGGATAGATGGTGGAGAAACCCTGGTCTCAGGTGGGGTCCAGTTCTCCAGGCAGCTGTGCTGGAAGAGAAAGGGACTTAGGCACGTGCAGAGAGGACCTTTTTTACAGAATTTATTTTTTGGCTCCAATAGTGATTTACATAAGCCTCATCATTAAGAATAATCTTGTTTTGGGGCAGGCCCTGTGGCCTAATGGTTAAGTTCAGCACACTCTGCTTCAGCAGCCTGGGGTTCGTGGGTTCAGATCCCAGGCACGGACCTACACCACTTGTCAGCCATGCTGTGGCAGCATCCCACATACAAAACAGAGGAAGATTAACACAGATGTTAGTTCAGGGCGAATCTTCCTCACCAAAACAAAAGAAGAAGAACAATCTGTTTATTAGGGAAAAAATCAGGTTTGGGTTTTCTCTTCTGTTGTGCCTTCAGAGAATCCAGGTCAGGCAGAGGTGACCCTCACGTGACCAAGTGCCATCTTCAGCAGACGCTGTGCTCTCTTTCTGCGTCCCCTCCACCCTCTTCTCGACGTTTCCTTTCCCTTTTAGAAGGGGAAAATGAAAGGAGTTACGTTAAAAATCAGTTTTACTTTTGTAATTGTCAAGAGGCAGCTCAGGCCTGTGAACTAAACTGAGCTTCAGTGGTGTTTTGTTTTCTGTTCTTTCCCAGGATCCAGGCCTCCTCGGTTATGCATTTAGTACACAGCGTTTGCTGGCCAGCCACGGTGAGCCAGGCACTGTCCTAGGCACGGAGAACACAGCATGGAACAAAACAGGCTTCTCTCCTTGTGGAACTTAGGTTTTGACGGTGGGAGGTAGTAAACAGACTAGACAAGGAAGATAGATGCACAGTTGATGCAACTCCAAGGGCAAGAGTGGGCCATGAACGGGCGGGGCTCGGGAGGGATCGGGGAGATGACCAGACAGGTCCCAGGACAGCAAGCAGTAAGAAAGACCCATGCAGGTGTCTGGGAAGGGCCTCGGAGAGAAAGGCCCTCGGGGAGCATGCCGGGCCTCGCAGGAGCCGCTGTGCCTGGAGTGGAATGAGCAAGGGGTGGGCCCCTAGTGGAGGAGGAGAGGGGGCATGCTGGCTGCATGCTGACAGTGGGGTGGGGGCCAAGGACGCATGAAGGGAGACCATCGAGGGGCGTCCCAGTAATGCAGGCAGGAGATGGCCGTGGCCTAGAGCAGAGTGACGGGGCGCAGGGCTTGCGAAGTGGTTGGATTTGGGGTCTTTTCAAGGAGAGCCAACAGATCAGATGACTGATCAGGTGAGTGAGCCACAGAAGCCGAAGCTTTGAGAGTCCACCCAGAGCAAAGGCTCGGAGGTGAGCTGGGACTGCCAGATGTTCAGGATTCACTTTTAAAAAGGGAGGCTTCACTCCTG
The DNA here is from genome assembly GCF_041296265.1 of Equus caballus. Lineage (NCBI taxonomy): Eukaryota > Metazoa > Chordata > Mammalia > Perissodactyla > Equidae > Equus > Equus caballus. Next base: position 8,938,984 of record NC_091703.1, read on the forward strand.
AAAAATAATCTTGGTAAAGGATATGTTGCCAAGGAAAAGAAAAGAAAAAGGGAAAAAAATCCTCGATCCTTTCTGTCCACCCACATAAGCATCCTATTTCTAGGAAGTGGCTGCTGACGTCCCTGTGGCCAGGGGCACTCGAGTTTTTCTGTGGTGGGTCCCAAAGAAACAGCAGCCTCCCTCCATCCCTGACACCGGCCTCATCCTTATCCAGGCCCACCATGGGGACCGGCCTGCCTGCCTGTCCTCTGAAGTGCACAGTCCTGAGGATGAGTGAGGGACAAACGGCAGTGCAGAACAGCCAAGCACCAGACCCCTCAACGGGACTCTTCCTGGAGGCTGGGGAACCTCAGGATTTCGAGTCCCTGACTGAGTGCAGCCTGGCGGCTCTGCCTGGACAACACGAGCTTTGATGGGCTGAGTGGCCATTAATCCCAATGGCCCTGCCCTCAATTTCTGACTCCCGTTCCCGAGGCAGAGTGGGCACGTGATAGCAGACAGACACGAGCACATCGATCACCTGTTCCTGCTGATTGCGCCCTCACACGGTATCTGATTTGGCTTTTGCTGGAGGAGCCACAATTGGTCAATGGTGGAGCTGGGCTTGACCTTGACTCGCTTGACTCCAAGGTCAGTGCTCCTGACCCACAAGGGGACCATCAGCCCCTCTGTGCCTGGAGAATTTAGGTCAAAGCGGGGCCTTTTGTTACTGTCCGCTCTCCCCCTGGAAATAGTGTTAAGGAATTTACCTCTTGCTGCTGATTTCACGTGTTATTTTTGTGCGTGTGATAAAATACGCTGCACAGAATTTGCCTTCTCAAACTTGTTCCGGTGTCCAGTTCAGTGCATTACGTACCTTCACGCTGTTGTGCAGCCATCACCACCACGCATCCCAAGAACTCTTCTCTCATCTTCCCGATCTGGAACTCTGTCCCCGTTAAACACTAACTCCCCACCCCCTCCCCCAGCCCCTGGCAGCCCCATTCTACCTTGTGTCTCTGTGAATGTGACTCCTCTAGGGACGTCCTATCAGTGGAAAGAACATCATTATGTTTGAAAGACAGAATTTACTCAGCACACGTTGGCCGGGACTAGGGACATGCCCTCATGGAATTTCCCCGGGGGGCAGGTGGAGGTGAGCAGCCCAGAGGGCAGCCGGCCTCTGCGGTCCAGTCACCTGCCCCCTCCAAGCCCCGGGCCTCCATGCCGGCCTTGGTGCTCACTCGCGCCTGCCTGGCGTTGGGGGGAGGCCCTTCTCCACAGGCTGTGAAGGCGGGCTCAGCACCGGGGGAGGCCCAGGCCTGGCTCCCCTGCTACTCAAAATGTGCGCTGAGGACTGGTGCCGTCAGCATCCCCGGAGCCGCTTGGAACTGAGCCCAGCCCCACCAACCCGGCTAATCAGCACCTGGACGGTCCCGGGAGCCCCCAGGGACCCGGTGCACAAGGAAGTGTGACAAGTCTGGTCCGGAGCCCAGAGCCCAGTTCCCAAGAAGATGCCCCAGCGGTCGGTTGCTGCTGAGCCAGCCGCACTCCTCACTCAGAGAGCAAGCATCTCGCAGGAGGGAGGTGCAGCCCCGGGCTTTTAGAGCATGTGGATTCTGGAGGCAACTCCAGGTCCCCGTCAGTCACGGAGCACACATGCCACCCGAAGCCTCCCAAAGCCCCCGTCGGGGTTGCTGCGTGTTGGCCCTGCTCGGGGGTTCCCACAGCCTCCTCGAAGGGTCAAGCGGCGAGAAGGACGTGCCAGCGGGCTGTGGACAGCTCTTGTCCGGGGGCCGGGAGGCCTGGGCCTCTCCTTTTCCACCACCAGCCCCCCGAGAGGCCAGGAACCAAGGAGGATGACTGGGTTTATTTTAAACTTAAAATTGAAGGTTGCCCTTTAACAACAACAAAACGGTCCCCTCCAACTCTGGGCTGCCGAAGTTAGTGTCCTAAATAAGAAACCAGCAGACGCTCGTTTCCCGTGTGACTTTGGCGGGGAGGACGCCACAGCTGTGTGGAGCGATGTCCCTGTCCCTGCCTGTTCTCTGCCTCCATCCTCACCCAGCAGCCAGGGCAGGAGCTGACGTTTCGGGCTGAGGCATCGGCGTGGGGTGCAGCTGCTCTCCAGCCTGCCTCTGTCTGTGGTCCTGGGACAGCTCTTTTATGGGATTTCTAAGTAAAAGTGATAACCTGCTCAGTTAGGAAATTTGAGGAAAATAAGAAGAAAAAATTAGAATAGTCATTTCGCCTCTCCGATACTATTTTAATTCGTGGAACATCCCTGTTTTAGCTAGGCCCAACTTCCTTTCCTTCCTCTTTCTCGAATGTGTTTATACAGCACTCGCATGTTGCTGAGCGTCTTCCTGTGGTTTTTGTTTCTTGTCTTCACCCGAGTCCAGTGAGCTGAGAAGGAAAGAAATCCTTATCTCCTTGGAACAGAGACAAGCACCGAAGTGGTTTGCCCAGGGCAGCCCGTGAATGAGTGGCCTTAAGATGGCCTTGCCCACCTGAAAAATTCTAGAACAGAACGTGGGTGTCGTGGGGTGTCTGTGATGATGCATGTTGTCCACTGAAAGGACAGTTACTAAAAACTAGGAGCACAGGCTGTTGGTTCATGAACTGGCCCCATGCACGGAGGGCAGGGAGAGACAGAGAACGAGGCGGAACCCCTAGATGGGCAGGTGGCAGGTTTAACAACAAGGGGACTTACATACAAGGCTCGTCTTGGGTGCTGCAAGATGAGCAGACCTCCTCACCTCCAGCCACATCTTAAAAGTTTCTACAGAGGCCTCAGCTGGGTTCAGCCACATACACGGCCCGGATGCTCTCAGGAACACTTACTGTCTCCAGGCCGCGGCCTTGAAACGGCGCCCACCGTGGGCACCTTGGGCAGGACGTCCATTCCAAGGGCGGGCCCTAGTGAGGAGCCTCCGATAGCCCGGGTCCAGCTCACGGTCAACAGGCGGCCAGTCCTCTCGATGACCTCCTACAGCACATGCTCCTGTGGAACGTGGAATCAGGTGGCGTCCACATTCCCAAGTTCGCTCGGTGAATTCCCAGCCATGCCAGCTCTTTGGCTGCAAGACAGACGACGCCAAAACTGAGGGTCAGGCAGGGCTCGGTCTGCAGGGATGGCTCACCCTGCTCCACAGGGCATCTGCTGGGGCAGAACCTCCAAGACGGTCTCTCCTCCTCAGGCTGGGCGCCTCAGTGTGGATAACCCACCCACTGAAAAGAATTCCCTGGAATGCTTGTTAAATTTCAGGGTGGGCCTGGTGGCACAGGATTTAAGTTCACACACTACACTTTGTCTGCCCAGGGTTGGCAGGTTCAGATCCCAGGTGCAGACTTAGCACTGCTCATCAAGCCGTGCTGTGGTGGTGCCCCACATAAAATAGAGGAAGATTGGCACAGATGTTAGCTCAGGACCAATCTTCCTCACACACACACACACAAATTCAATTTCAGACCTACTGATTCAGGACTTCAGGAAGTAGGACCCAGCCATTTGCATTCTTAGGAAATTTCCAGAGAATTCTGAAGCCCAGGAAAGTTTGAAAACCACTGCTCCAGAAATTAAAGACTGTCCCAGACCCCTGCCCCCAGCCATGGCCTGACAGTGCACTCTGGAGTAGGTGCCCTCCTGACTTGCCTTCCTGGAACGTTGGGCAGCCTGTCCTCGGATGAGCCCTTGGCTCTCAGCCAGAGCTGGCTGTGTCATTTGTGGGCCTCGGTGCAAAATGAAAATGTGGAGCCCTGTTCTAAAAGCAGGAAAACCCTTTTTTCTCTCACTTTCTCTCATCATGATGCTTTTTATTTCCTTTTTAAGGTTGAACTCCCTTTGGCAGGAGGGTCCTTGTGAGTAGGTGCCCACTCACCGATGATGCCCTTTCTCCAGCTCTGGGACCTGTGGGTCAAAAGTGGTCATACCAGTCAGCAGAACTGCCCCGCCCCTGCCTTGCCCATGTCCTTCCAGAATCTTCCGGATCATTCCCACCTGCCTTTCTTTCCCAGCTCATTCCCAAGGTGGCAGCCTAGCCCTCCCTCGCCTGGGAAGTCCTGATTCTCAAGGGTTTGGATCCTGCTGGAGAAAGGTGGGACTGACTGACACATGAAGGCTTGGTGACCTGAGCGCAGGGAGGAGGCAGGACAGAGAGGACTCTGGGCGCGAAGGAGACAGAAAGCAAAGTCACGGAGGCTATGGGCAGAGGGGACGGGGGACACGGGAGCAAGAATAAAAAGAGGGAAACACCTAGTAATTTTTATTGAACCTGAATTACACCACGCCCGTTCTTCCTGTCATGTACTGTCTTCGTGTGTGTGCGCTTCAGTTTTTTAGAGCAGTTTTAGGTTCACAGCAAAACAGAGAGGAAGGTACAGAGATTTCTCACACCCCCCCGACACACATGCACAGCCTCCCCCATTATCAGCATCCCCACCAAAGTGGGACTTGCAATGCGACAGGTGAACCTGCACTGACACCTTGTCGTCCCCAGAGTGCAGAGTTCACCTGAGGGCCCTCTGGGAGCTGTGCATTCTGTGGGTTTGGACAACTGTGTAAGGACGTGCATCCACCCCTGTAGCATCATACAGAGGTGTCACTGCCCTAAAAGGCCGCTGTGCTCCGCCTGCTCAGCCCTCCCACCCTGCGCTGTTTTTTAAGTTTTTTGATTAATTAGGGGAAAAGAAAGGAGCAAGAAAAGTGTTTGCAATTGGCTTCTTGAAGGTGAGTTTTGCAATTCTCTCTGAAAGCAGGGGCAGGGAGCCGGGCCAGGCAGGTGAGAAACGGGCTTCCTGGCCTGTCAGCACCACCTGGAAGGAGACCGGGGAATCACGGGGCGGGGGGCTGAGCCCAGGAGGCGTGGAGGTCAGGCATGTCCATTCCCCTGGTCATTCAGCCAGTCCCTGGGGGTGCCCGGATGTGCAGGCACTGGCAGCAAACCCGCAGACGAGTGAGGCGCACACTCTGCTCGCCCAAAGTCTAGGAGGGAAGGACGCATGTGAGGACCTGGGCGGGAGAAGGATGCCGGCCGAGCGCAGAGCCCGTGGGTGCTCGGGGGCCAGAGGACACTTCTGGTCGGGGACCCAGTGGCTCTGGAGAGAGGCCCCTTGAAGGGCTTGAACAGGTGGGGCGTGGGGGTGGGGCATGGGAGGCCTGGCCTGGCGCAGAGAGAGGGAGTACAGGGTGCGGGCTGCCCCAGTGCAGAGGGCTAATTGCCACAGGCAGTGGGGCCACTCCTGACCCCCACGGCGGACCGTGAGAAATGCATGAGTAAGTGCATTAGGGAGTCCGGAGAGCTGCAAACACTTGGGCTAGTTTCTGGTCACAGATGGAGTCATCGAAGGTCCTTGAGCATATCACATAGCATATCAGAGCTGCACTCAACAAACATCCGAGCAGGGGAGCATAGGGTAGAGCAGAGACAGGAAGCCCCGTGAGGACATTAAATAGTGTGGGCAACAGGTAAGGAGGGTCTGAAGTGGGACGGAGAAGAGAGGAGCGATGGAGAGAGACAACTTGGCACTGCGTGTGATGGAAGCTGGGAAAGTCAGATTTGCAGTCTGGGTGATGGAGGAGGTGGTGCCCTGAAGGAAGTGGGAAAGCCCGGCAAGGAGCTGGTCTGCTGGGTGGTAGAGCTCCTGGGTTCTATCTTGGTTGAGGTGCCTATAGGAGGCTTTTGCTGGCAACTAAAAAAATCCAACGCAGACCAGCTCATGCAAAAATGGGACATGTTAGCCCACATCGCTGAGAGTCCAGGAGTGGGAGCTTCACGCACAGCCAGATCCAGATACTCAAGGGACAATGTTAGAATGTCCTTGTCCCTTCTCCCCATTCTGCTTTCTTGGTGTCGCTTTCATCCTCAAGGAGGGGCCCCTAGGGGGCAGCAATAGTGTCCCCAGCAGCACATGCTCATTTTCAACAGTTTGGCATACCCAGCTGCTGGTTCTAACGAGGGACCCAGGATTTAATCTTTCTGGCCGGTCTGAGCCACATGCCCATCTCTGGGTCACACGCCATTCTTGGAGCAGTGGGCAAGTCAGATGTCCCTGAACTGCCTGGGTGGAAAGTTCTCCAGAGGAGAACTCAGGGGCTGCCACCAGGAGGAGGGGGAGGGTTTCTGGGCCCACTACAGACGTCCAGGTGGGGACGGCTGTAGCTTAGGGCGCAGGTGAGAGCTAGAGCCGGATGTGAGTCACCAGGGACCTGCAGCTCAGGAGTGAATGAGATCCCAAACTGGGAGGGAAGCAGGGCTGGGGTGGGGGTGCTGGAGAGTGAGCCAGAAAGAGACACCATACCCAGGGAAGAAAGCCTCCACGGAGAAGAGGATGAGAAGCTCCGAGAAGTAGCTGAGAACAGCGCTGCCAAACAAAGAGGGAGGCCGGTGACCGTGCCCAGTCCGGGACGGGCAGGATGAAGTCCGGCTGCCGGGTTTGGTGATGGCGCTGGCTGCCGCCCTACGGGGCAGGTGGTGGAGGCAGAAGCCTGATGGAAGGAGCTGGGACGTGGGGGTGGAGGTGAGGCTGTGAAGACAAGAGTTCGGCAAAGATGGGCAGGAGCCAGATAATACTGTCACCAGAAGGGACTACAGGGGCCTGGGAGACTTCTAAGGGTAAAGGAAAAGAGCATGTTCTGGGTGAGGGAAATTCCTGCTCCCAGAGGGGAGGGATGCATTGCTAAGGCAGGGGTTGCCCGGGGTCCTGGAGGAGGGGAAGGAGAAGGGATTAAAAGCGCAGGCAGGAGGGATGACCTGGCTCTGACGAACAGGTGCCCTGTCCTCTGAGATGGGGACCCAGGGAGAGAGGAAAACGCAGGACGGTGACAGGGCGCTGGGAGGGAAGGAGGACCCTTGGGAAGCCCCGCTGAGGAGGCTGCCCTGTTTCAGCTCAGGCGGAGATTACCTGCCAAGGACAAGGTTGGGAGCAGGAAGCTGCGGCAGCGGGGGTGCAGAGCAGCTACATGGAGACCCGGTGACAGGGACCAGCTGGGTCTGAGCCATGGTGACACAGGGGAGCACTGAGGACCCTGCTTAGCTTTGCAACACAAAATGCGGCTCAGTTCAGCCCTGTCTCACAGACCTCTGTCCATCTTGGAGTGTCCAGGGACAGGGCCTTTGGTCAGGGCCCCACAGCTAGTGCTTGAGGTCACCCAGGCCTGGGAGGGCAGGGAGGGCCCGGGGTGGTCAGAGGAGAGGCAGCGAGCCCACCAGGGAGGGAAAGGCGGGCTGGCCCAGCAGCAGGCGGGGACCAGACCCTGGGGTTGGCTGAGCTCTTCTGAAGGCAAACAGCGGGAACAGGCTGGCTGCCTTACGGCGGAGGGCGGGGTCCAGGCTGTCCTGCCGGCTGGGTGCTGGGGCTCTAGGGCTCTCCCTGCCGGCCATGAATCCTCGGCACGGGTATCTGATTGGCCTGGCCGGGTGGGCGGCCCCGGATCAATCAGCTGTGGTCAGGGACAGGAACTCAAGTCAGGACAGGGCCAACCCCTTGGTATTTGGATGTTTTCAGGGAGGGGAGGAGCAGAGTGAGAAGGCCAGCTGCTCAGAGGGGACTGTCCCATTGGGAGAGGGGAGAGTGAGGGGGCACAGGACTGCAGAACTCACGTGAGGGCTGGAGCAGCTGGCCAGTGAAGCAGACCCAAAGGGCAGCTCTTGTCTTCACCAAAGACAGGCCAGCCCCACGGTCGGGGTCGGGGTCAGTGTCGGGGTCAGGGCCATGTCAGGGTCAGGCGTGAGAGCCATTTGATGTGGGTGCTTCACCCGCAGTCCCGCCCTCAGGTAGGGAGCTGGAGTCTGAAGCAGCTTTCCCCGGTCCCTGGGGGCAGAGGAACCGGGATGCTCTCCCCGCGAAGCAGCAGGAAGGCGCCTTCTTCTGTCCCCAAGAAGTGAATGACTCTGCGCTGATGATGTGGCCAGAGTGCATGTTGCAGTGCGACACAGACCCGGCCCAGAGTCGCCTGTCTCCGGAGAGCGGACGCCTCCCAGTGCCCATCCATCACCACGGGTGAGCGCTCGGCTGCAGAGGGCCCTAAGGACGGGACACCAGGACGAACTAAAGCTGGCACGCAGCCCGTGAGTCATCCCTGCCTGACACCTCCCATGGCCCCAGGGCCTTGGAGAATGACACCCAAACTCTACTTCCCAAACCTGACCCAGCCCACCCTGTCTGCTGGGCCACCACACCCCTGAATGGCCACGCCCTCTTCTGCTCCATCTTCTGAGGAACCCTCCAGACATCCTGACTCTGCCAGGTTCTTCCCAGACCCATTCTGCTTCCTTGGTCTCACCCTCTCCTGGAAGCCCTCCCTGACTGCTGTGGCTCTTCTCGGAAGATATTCACTTGGTTGTTATCATACATCGGAGTGTATTTGTCCTTTTTTCTCCAGTTTCTTTTCTTAGTTGAGCTGTGTCTCCTCGGCCATTCTGAAGGACAGGACAGAGGCAGTCACTGTTTCCTGTGTCCCCTCCAAACCTTAGCCCAGTGCCCTGCACATTTTAGCTTCTCAGTATCTGTATTTTCAGAGACGGAACAAGGTCCCAGTTGGCAGCCCCTGCAGGGCTGTGTGTCTGTGCAGTGGGTGGGGACACCAGGTGTGGGCCTCGTCCCTCAGGCGGGCCAGTGCCTGGCCTGGTGTTTGTGCCCAAGCCAAGCTGACGCAAGTTTTCCCTCAGTGACCCCTGCTGCCCCACGGAGCCCACTGTGGGCTCCGCAGAAGGTGGTGCTCTGCCTTGGCAGCTCCTGAGAGCCACCTGGGCACTGTTTAGATGGGGGGATGGGGGACCCTCCCCAGGACAATTTAATCAGAGTCCCTGGGGTGGGGCTACACACTGGGAATTTTCAAAGCTCCCGGAGCCTTCCCCAGTGCCGAGGGCTGGGGCCCGCCGTTGCTGGGTATCCTGGATGGTGTTGATACAGTGCAAAGCTTACAGGATTTGGAGCCAAAGAGCCCCACTCTCTGCGTGCGATTGGGCTCCTCCGGACCTCGATGTCTTTATCTCCAAAATGGGTATAAAAGGCCCATCCCCAGAATGCAAGCTGCATACAGAGCTCCAGACAAGTAGGAGCCCCTAAAGTGACAGTCCCCAGCCATCTCAAGTGCTTATGGCTGTCGCTGAGAGACCCTCCATCTCCCACATCCAGGGACATGTGGGGACAACGAAGCCCTTTCAAAAGGGTAGAGTGACTCAGATGATGGCCTCTGTAGTCATTTCACAGAGCTGGGACAGGAAAAGTCTTAATTTTCCTTCTGCTTCTAGGGAAAAGGAGTCACAGGCTCCCTCACTTGACCTAAGTGCTTCTATATGTTATACAAAATTCTCACCTATTAGCTATTCACTTTAGAACTTTCGCTTTTCTAAAAGGCAGTGGGAGACCCCGGCGGGGGAGGCGGGTGCCGGGCCAGCGTGTTGTGAGGCCCGGGCTGAGCCTCTGTGGGTAGTTCCTGGCAGCACTCCTCACCAGGCCGGGAGGGGCCGTGGGCCGTGATGAGAACCCCGCTACTGTCCCTTCCTCTCCCCAGGTCCGCACTGTCTGCGGGAAGCAGCAAGTCCCTCCACTGGCGGCTGTGCAAGAAGCAGCGGCAGAGCGTCATGGATCTCCTCTGAGTCCGGGTCGTTTGACGAGGTCCTCTGCATTGTCTCACACCACGGTAGTGGCGACAGCTGGGAAATTCGGCCCAGAGTTCAATTTTTTATTGATGCTAGAGAGAGGCTCACCAAGAAGCCGCTTAGAGTTCTAAATGGAAGGAGTGCCTCATAGTTTCAAGAGTTTGGAGGTTGCAAATATTACATGTTTATCTGAAGACAAAATTAACCGGCTGGTGAGGTAAGGAAGGACAGTTAAATGGGACAGATGGTACTTCTTAAATTCTTAGTCAAAGCCCTTAACCACGTCTCTACTTGAGGTTACAGTGAAGGGAACTCTGCCTGCGATGGACTGAGCTGTGTCCCCCGAATCCAGCCCCAGCACCTCAGAACGAGACTGTATTTGGAGACAGGGCTTTAAAGAAGTACCTAGTTAACCCGAGGCTGTTAAGTGGCCCTTCTCCCATCTGACTGGTGTCCTTATAAGCAGCGGAAACCTGGACATGCAGAGACACCAGGGACGTGCGTGCACAGAGGAAGGACCGGGGAAGATGGAGGGAGCAGGCAGCATCGAGCCCAGGAGAGAGGCCTCAGAAGAAACCAACCCTGCCGGCGCCTTGATCTTGCACTTCCAGCCTCCAGACTGGTGAGGAAACATACTCCTGTCATTTCAGCCCCCGGCCCATGGTACTTTGTTAGGATAGCTCTAGCAAACAAACACGCCACCCTGGCCTGATTTTGTGAGTACCTACCACCACTAACTGACAAGTGGATTACTGCAGGGTTAGTGGAGGAAACAGAAAAGGGAGTTTCATGGACTCCTGCTTGCAAATCACGTAGCAGAGGGCCGGGTACAAAGGAAGCACTCAGTAAATGTTGGGGCTGTACCTAGCATTACTATGAAATGGTTACCTTGATACTCACAAGGGGAACATGGCCCATGTTCCAAGGACTGCGCCAGGTGTTATAAATCAAGTCGACAAATCTCTGTGGCCCCACAGTGCCCAAACTGGGTGTGTAACGGGCTGTGTTCCTCACACTGTCTTTTTCTCACATTTCATTAAACATATCTTTATAGAATTCAGAAAATGAGAAAGTGTGGTTTTGTTTGTTTTTGAAAGGCAGGAAATTCCCCTGGCCTATAACTAGACACCTGTGACTTGAACTCTCTTTGGGGTGGGAGTATTTATCCATTCAGAGGAGGTTTTTCGACTCTGGGTGCCTAGCTGTAAAATGGACACCAAGAGTCTGCTTGCCCATCTCAAAGGCAAACGCCCTGTGGACGGCAGAGTGAGGAAGCAAGGAGAACGGGGTTCAGCTGCCACACTGCGCCACCCTCATAACCCCCACTAGCTGTGTGGCCTTCATCAAGGCATTTGGCATCTAGAATGTGAGGGGATTTGACAGAGGAGCTTTTAAGGCCTCTTCTGATTCCCCCATTCAACTTCCCTGATCAGAGAATAGGGTTGCCCAACTCCTATGCTCTGGGCTCTGTCAGGAACCAGACAATCTCTGAGAATTGTGCCTCTTCTCACTTTAGTGTTGTGCAGCTCCAAGTTCACCCTTCATTGGCAGCTTTGAAAAAACGGACCTGGGCCCTTTAAATGTTTGCCTTTGCTGGCTGCACAGTGTTAAATTCCGTCAGCAGAGGACAGTGGGGAGACCCTGGACGAGGAGAGGTTCCTTGTGCTCACTGGGCTGACTCCTGCAGGGCTCGGGCATCCCCAGGGCCAGGCTCCTGCAGCGTGGTGGGCAGCTGTACCCAGCAGCCAGTGCTTCCTTGGCATCCCCCTCAAATGGTGTGTAGCAAGCTTCCTCCAGTAAGGCAATTCCCGGGAACAGCGGAGCCTGGTCCCCCAGAGGCTGGATTTCCAGCAAGCCCCACCAGTGTGGCACCAACAGCAACCTGTCAGCCATTCAGGGAGTTGCAGCAGAGCTGTCTCACAGGAGATGACCTCAGCCCTGGGGTGGGGGGCTCTCCCTCCAGTGCTCCATCTCAGCCCCGGGGGAGTAGCTGCTCCTTGCGTCTTTTATTCCTATATTATTTAGAGTCCCCTTTACTTCTTACTAGCCAATCCCTCATTATTCTAACCCTGTTATAGTCACATCAAACTTACCCTGTTCAAATTAACATAGGGGTCCACCTCTCTTGGCTGGACCCTGATTGACACAGAGTTGGTACCAGGAGTCGTCCCAGGAGACAGACCCACAAAGATGGGATTTGGGAATTAGTTTGGTGGTGCCTTTGGGCCTGAGAGCTCCTTGCCAGTGGGAAATGGGACGCTAGTAAGACAGACTTGTCATATCAAGAGGAGCCTTATTTCAATCCTTTGTAGATTGCTAATAAAGAAACCCCTCCAGACCCAGACAGGGCCCAGGCTCCCAGAGAGACAGCAGGCACAGCCCTTCCAAGGGGCAGCTGGGGATTTCAGCTGTGACCTTGGGGAAAACTGGAACCATTTCTGGTTGCAGGAATCTAGGCATTGCAGAGAGTCCTAGAAATGCGTCTAAGTGGCCTCAGAGCCCTGGGCGTCAGCAGGGTCTGCTTGGGAGATGGCATAACCCTGGGCACGGGACCCGAGAATGCCCCAGTTGGGGCTACTAGGCAGCTCGGCTCAGGCTCGCCCACTTTTGGAGCACTGAGCACTGGAATCTGTCACACGCCCAGGGTACCCTACTTCTGTCGCAGACGGTCTGAAACCTAGGATGGCTATCTAGATAAGAAAGATGCTTCTGGTCCTCAGAGCGTCAGAGAGCCAGTGGGGCTTTCTTCGGTCTGGCCGGCTTCCTCAAAATGCCTCCCAGGTCAGTATCCCTCAGAATGCCCTGTGTCCCGGCAGCATCCGCATCACCCACCTGGGAACCTACCAGCAAAATACACACTCAGGCCCCACCCCAGACCTAGGGACTCAGAATCTCGGCGGTGGGCCTGGAAGTCTGTGTGTTAACAAGCCCTCCAGGGGACTCTGATGTGCCTGGAAGTGTGACAATGACACGGAAATTGATCCTGATACTCCCTACCTAAAAGTCATTTAGTGGCTCCCCATCAGCTAGAGAGGCTCATCCCCACCCCCGCCAGTGAGCCTCAAACTTCGATTCACTTGTAGAGTCTGTTCTAAAACGCAGGCTCCAGACGCAGCTCCTGGAGAGCTCTGCTCTGCTTTAGGTGACTCCCACGCATGGGGCGCACAGGCCACACCTGAGATGCCCTTTCTCTGTGAATCTGTCTATGCACGTGAAAATCTGTGTCACTCTCAGCTATCATCTGCTTCATCGCCTCTTCTTTGTCATTCCTCAAATACAGCGTGCCCTTGCCCCTGCTCCTTCCTGGGACCCTAATGTCCTCCTTGCCTTTTCCTCCTTCTCTCCACAATTCCCACTCTGAACTTGGAGGCTCAGCTCAGAGAGCATCTCCTCCTGAGGCCGCTCTCCTCCTCCCTCCCCATTCTCACCCCCAGCCCCAAATGCACTCTGCTCAAGGCCACAATATGGTAGTTACAGGCCCAGCTAGTGTGATGACAGGGACTGTCTTAAGTGTCTTTGATGCTCCAGGGCCAGGCACTCAGCAAGAGATTCATACTTGTTTGTGCCTTTCAATTCAATTTATTTCAGTCCAATTCAGTTCAATGCACTTCAACTAATGATTCCTGTCTGCATAACAGAAGAGCCCGGGAGCCATTTTGAGCACCTGTAACACGTGGCAGCCAGGCCTCTGCAAGTCGGCGGAAGGACCCCATGTGCTGTCAGACGGGTTTCCTTGTGCGCCCGTGGAGCATTCTTCAGCTCGGCCCCAGCTCTTCCTCTGCCGAGGCCCAGGGATGGCTGAGGTGCCCAACCCTTTGTGAGGCCCCTCCCCACTTAGCTCATCTTTCAACGTTTCCCTCAGGTGAGCCTGGGAGCTGCGAAGGTGTGTGCTGCCACCATGATGTCACAGGTGCTCCTGAGCTCACCTCGCCTGCAGCCATCTGTCTCCTGACCTCAGTCACCATCTACACAGTGGAGCAGGAGCAAGCTGGACTGCACAAGCTCCAGCGTGGGCCACACAGTTCATCCAGTCCTCGCTGGTGGGGACCCACATCCCCATCCTACTGGCTGGCAAAGGAGCCTGATTTCCTGGGAAATCTCCACCCAGAAACAATGCACAACAGCCATTACTCATAAGCCACAAAGCCCTGGTCACGCAGCCATTCCCAGCGGTGACTTCACAGCAGGAGCCAGCGGAGGAGCCAGCCGAGTGGGTTGGTGCTGTCCTAAGTTTCACAAATAGCAAAACAGCGCAGAAAGGATGGCCGGTCTCCGGGAGCCGCACGTCCAGGGGTTTCCTGCAGCAGCCTCGAGGAGTGCGCAGCCCTGGCCCGGAGACCATGCACGCAGAGCTGCAGGAGAGGTCTGAGGACAGCATCAGTGTGTCTCCCTCCTCCTGCGTCTGAAACAACAAAGGGAGACAGTGATCCCCTGAGAGGCCTCAGGATGGCCCTTGAGTCACTTCCCTACCGGGCTGTGCAGTGGGGGCGGGACAGCGGCAACGGGCCAAGGGCCCGTCCTACTATGACAGACACTTCAGGCTGCCCTTTCAAGTCCAAATATGTCACATGATGAAAGACCCAGAAAACCTCCCCTCACTCCCAGCCTTCCTCCCATGAAGGAACAAATGGAAAAATCTAGGATTGGGGTTCAAAGTTTCTAAAAGTAGTCCATTCTGTGATTCTCAAAAGCAAGATAAATACCGTGCCTCTTTACTGAGATTTAGTCATGCTTCAGTGAGAATCTGGCATAAAAAGGAATCCAAAAACTTAGCCATGCTCCATGCATAAAGCAAAAAACCCCACAAAGACTCATCTGGAGAGATTTGGGGGTTTTAGCTTTGTAACTGAATCAGCTCCCAAATAGTCTCATTCATTCTTTCATTCACTCAGCAAATATCGAATAGTAAGCACCTCCTCTGTGCCTGGCCCTGGCTGGGAGCTGGGGCTGCCACGGCGAGCAAGACGTGGTCCTTGCTCTCCTGGAACGTGTGGCAGTGTAGGGAAGACAGATACACAACCACCAGGATTCAATCAAGTCAATGTGAATGGAGCACTAACGCAGGGCATGATGGGAACAGACACCTGACCTAACGGTGGGTGCCTGGGGGTGGCAAGGGCTCCTAAGAAAGCTTCTTTCAAAAAGGTGACATGAAAACTGAGGTTGAAAAACTAAAGAGCCCACCTTTCCCAAGTCATCAGTATCAACGTCACAACAACTGGACAAGCCAGTAGCGTGGGGTGCCTCTGGATTTGCTGCACTGAGGAGGGTCCTGCATCAGTTCTGTGCTGTTCCTGCCGGTGAGGCTTAATCTGAATCTGTTCATGAGGAAACAGTGCGCAAGCTCTAGCAAAGCAACCAGCCTGTACTGCTTAGAAATGCCAGCATCCTGAAGGACGGAGGAAACGTGTCAGATGAAAAGAGCTAAGGAGACACGACAACTAAGTGCGATGCGTGATCTTGGACTGGCTCCGGAACCAGGAAAGAACAGCTGTAATGGGCATTACTGAGACGAGCAGTGAAATCCGGCCACAGCCGGTGGACTAGAAAACAGTGCGTCCATGTGAAAGGTCCCGATTTTGGTAACTGTGATTTGGTTATGTAAGAGAATGTGTTTGCTCTTAGGAGGTAAACGCTGGTGTATTCAGGGGCAAGGAGCACGATGTCTGCAATCCACTCGCAAATAGATCAGAAAAAATGTACACTCACGCGCTGCACAGTGATGTTTCGGTCAAAGACAGACCACATTATACGACAGTGGTCCCATAAGGTTAGCACCGTGTAGCCCAGCTGTGCAGTAGGCTGCACCATCTAGGTTTGTGCAAGTGCACTCTATGATGTTCGCATAACGACGAAATCGCCTCATGACGCATTTCTCAGACCACATTCCCCTTGTTAAGCGACGCACGATTGTATGTGTGCGGCCAAATGCTAACAATTAATGATCCGGGTGAAGGTGAAGGGGTGTGGGGAATTTCTTTATACTATTTTGCAACTTTCCTGTAAGTTCAAAATTATATCAAAATTCAAAGCTCCCCCTAAACCAGGTGCTTGACAGCAGGTCAGGGCGGGGTGTCAGCGTCTCCCATATAGGAGCGGACCGGGCAAGGGCCGGGAGGTGGCGACGCGTGTGGTGCGCAGGGAATGAGCAGCTCAGCTGGAGTAAAGCTTCCAAGCAGGGACCAGTGGGCTCAGGTTCGAAGGTCAGGCGGAGGCAAAGAGCAGAGGTTTGGATCCGCGTCCCGCAGGCTGTGGGGAACTGCCAAAAGGTTTTAAGCAGGGGAGAGCAACAAGGATCAGAGGGCCATCTTCCGATGATCAGGGCAGCTCGTGGGGGCGAGTCTGAAGGGTCTAGACTGGGTCACAGCTTGCAGCCCTGCAGGCAGCGGCTGCATCACAACCAGACGGGGCTGTGGCATTTGTCAAGTGCTTGCTTACCACGCAGGAACTGAGCAAAGAGCTTCCAGCACCTCCAGGATGAGGGTGAGAGGCAGGGCAGGGTAAAGGGCAGAGAAGAGCTGGATTTAAGACTGTCATGGGGCCGGAGGATGGTGGGGACCTGTAAAAAGGACATTTCCTGTGGAAGTGATGGCACCAACTGGGAGAGAGAATCCTGGAGGAGAAAGTGATTTAGGGGAGGAAAACGAGCAATGCCCATACTGAGTGGGAGGTGCCTTTGGGACACCGGGTGTTTGGCTGCACAGGCCTGCGCCTCCAGGAGAGGTCCAGGAGCCGTGGCAGAGCAGATGCGCAGGACTCCTGGAGTCAGATTGCCTGTGTCCAAATCCCGGGTGGCCTTACTCTCTCTACAAGCTAGGTGACCGTGGGAAGTTGCTTTATCATTCTGTGCCTCAGTTTCTTCAGCCATAACATGGTGATACGAGAATCCACCTCAAACAGGGCTGGTTGCCCTGAGAAGGAAATGAGAGAACACAAGTGAAACGCTTAGAAGAGTCCCTGGATCACAGGAAGGGCTCAAAAGGGTCAGCCACCGCCACCGCCACTAATTTCAGTTGGCCTCTCAGGCATCCAACAAGAGGGTAGGAAACAATAGGAAGGGGCAAGTAAAGTAGCCCCATGTCTGTAGAAGGCAAGGAGCCTGTTCAGGTCCAGGCTAATGGCCGCCGCCTGCAGCGCATGTGCCGTCCTGGCATACAGCTGGTTCAGGGCTTCCCGGGGGCAAGCAGGGGAGATGGGCGCATGACGTCGCAGCCAGGGAGTGCCTTCAGAGGCCTGGGGAAGGTGTGGCAGCATGGTTTTGGGAGTACCAGTGGTGCTTATTAAAATGCAGATTTCTGAGCCCCAGCCCAGAGCTAGAGTCCAAAGCTTTGGGGATGGTGCCCCGAACTCTGTGCTTCAGGCAAGCCTCCTCCGGCCCCACCTCTCCCCGGCCCCCACCCCCATCTCATGGGCAACTAAGTTTGCAAATGCTGCCTAAGAGCAAGAAATAAGTGTCAAAGTAATGCATTGTGGAGGGAGAGTCCTAAAGGCAACTATTTTCACCCTTTATCTCAAGTAATCATTTTGGACCCTTTCATTTATATTATTCAATAACATGTAAGATTTTATGTGCCCAAACAATTCCCATTATCTTAATAAATACTGGCAGTCTTCCCTTGAAAACAAAAATACTCTGTGGGAATATTTTAGGAAAAAAAGATCCACGTAGCTTGAGGTGGTTATTATTTTTACATTAGCCTGAATAAAAGATGATTTCTGACGAAGGAAAGAGAGAGAGATCTCTTCAAATACATAAAGGGCTGTCCTAAGGGAGGGAAAGGAGGCTCTTCCTACGATGATCAGGGCGCAGAACTAGGACACAGACCACAAGGAAGCTCATTTGGATTCAAGAAAGAACGAATAAAAGTTGGGCTGTTCAAAGACGCAAAGGGCCACCTGGCCAGGCGGAGGGTCCATACAGGCTCGCGCACTGGCAGGAGAGCCCTGCACTGGGCAAAAAAACGCTGGACCGGGCGACTCCTAAGGTTCTTTTCAACGCTAATATTATATGAGGCTCTATTTAGTACAGGGGGAAAAAAGAGGACAACACCTTTTATGTTTCAGAGTTCTAGGGAAAAAAGTTGCAGATGATGGTTTTTAGTTGGCTGACAAATGAACGTTGCTCATGTAATGCGGAAGAGCATTCCAAGCAGTGAAAATTAGGTTCCTCTGGGCCAGGCATTGGGAGCTTTTCTACATGCAATATCTTTAAAACTTCAACGAAACACCTGACATACAGTGAGAGGCTTTGTAAATATTCACTGAGTAACTCTAGGCAGTATTATCCCCATTTTACAGATGGAGAAACAGACAGACCAGGTAGGTGCCTTGTTTAAGGTTACCCAGCTACTAATTGGGTGAGTCTTGATTCCAACAAGAGCTAACTCCAACAGCTATTAACCATCACACTCCTGATGTCCAGTGAGCGGAAATACCTGCTTAGTCTTCCGGAACAAACATGCGTGTGTGTTTATGTCTGGACAGGACGGAGGCAAGCAGAGGGGGGCGGGGCTTTCTCCGCCCTCTGAAACCCTGTTCCTCTGGGAGACAAGATGACCCCAGAGAACCCATTCTAAGTGTGGCCAGCCAGCGCTACCAGTGACCCACAGGGGTGACTCTTACAGCATTCACCTTTCTACTGACATGATCACTCAAATAACTTAAAAATCTAAATCATTTCATTGACGTCTTAGCAAGAGCACCATTTTCACTCTAATTTGAGGTTTACTTTTGGGGTGGGGAGTGGAGCACAGGCATGCAGAGGTTAGCTGGGTTGCACTGGTTGGAAGAGGTAGTTTGCTTTAGGAGAGAACAATTCCTAATACAGTCTTGTCTCCTCGATCCTTCTGCACCTTTCTGGCAATGCCAAAGGGCAGCCCTGGGAATGGGCTGTTCACTGCTGTACCCACCATGAGCAGCAGAGGGCAGCAAAACACACCTCTGCGGACGGGTATCAAGAGAGCCCAGGGGTAACGGTTATGCTTTAAAATGTTTTCATATCATTTGGAGAAATCTTGAAGAGGAGGAAATACTACTAATTTAAAATTATGAAACGGAAAATACAGACACAAGTAATGAACTATTCCCTTATAAGAAACTTAGTAATGTGTTTTTAGAAAGTCTCCATGACACAGCTAGTCTCTTGACTTGAAACACAATTTAAACGGGGCTTGCACTTCAATAGTTTTCTTTGGTCCCTTTCCTCTTGGTGCTCCTGTAATGGCCAGTGGGCAACTTCTGTGCACCTACGACAGCTTACTTAGTTGTTTCAACTTGGTGTAATTCGCTAAGCTTGTCATTATGCGTTTCAGGAAAAAATATTTAAGGTTACAAGTCAGGAACTAATGTTTTGTTTTGAAGCTCCGGCTGGGATCTCTCTACTGTTTCACTTTCTTTTCTAGAACTCCCCTAAGGGATTTCACGTGACCACTCTAACAGCAACTCCCAGGCGCTAGCCTGCAGTTTCCTTACTTTTGTCTTGGTAAATGCTTCCAAGTGGAGTGGCCATGTACAACCAAGAAGCCATTTCAACCTCAACCTCTTCTCTGAAACCCTCCACGTGCACCGGCCCACCGGGACAGCCCAGAAGTCTCGTGCACGTCCGCACACGAGCCCGAGACTTGGGCATGCGTGAATCCAAAGCACAGTGATTCAACCTGCTGTTTTATCCTGGCTTTTCAGTACATGGTGACAGGTGCCTCTGGAGAACTTCCATACTATGAGGGAGGCAGCAGAATCATGTGAAGGCTCTGGACACAGACAAGCCTGTGTTTCAACCTCAGCTTCGCCACTGAACAGCTGAGTGATTTTTAGTGAGTTATTTAACTTGTGTATTTAATCTCCTCATTTGCAAAATGGGGATGTACCTACTTCACTGTATGGTTGATGATTAAATAATTCATATTTATTAAACAACTACTATGTGCCAGGTACTGTTTTTAGACTGGGTGATCCAGTGACTTACACAAGACAAAATTCTTTTTTTTTAAAACTTTTTTTTTTTTTTTCTGAGAAAGAGTTGCCCTGAGCTAACTTCTGCTGCCCATCTTCCTTTTTTTTTCCTTCCTCAAAGCCCCAGTACATAGTTGTATATTCTAGTTGTAAGTCCTTCTGGTTCTTCTATGTGAGCTGCCACCACAGCATGGCTACTGACAGACGAGTGGTGTGTTCTGCACCCAGGAACCAAACCCGGGCCGCTGAAGAGGAGCGCACTGAACTTTAACCACTAGGCCATCAGGGCTGGCTCAAGACAAAACTCTTGCTGTCATGAAGTTTACATTTCAAAAGAGGGTGACTGGTGATGGAAGGACAAGGTAATTTCAGACAGTGGTAGGGGTCTGAAGGCGATGAGGAGGGGGATGTGAGTGCCCGCCTTGAGGAGGTAAGCAGGTCAGGCGAGGCTAAGTAACAGGCAGGGATGACGTGGGGCTGGACCTGGGCAGAGGGATTCACTGCCAGGGCCAGGAGCCAGAAGGAAGCAGAGGAAGGGTGAGAGACAGGTAAGGACCAGATCCCAGAGGGCCTGCAGGCAGCAGTGGAGTCTCCATGTTCCCCTAAGTACAGGGGAGGCCAGAGGGTTTCCAGCCGGGCAGGGCAGGGGGGCAGCACTCAGTCCAGTGCCTGCATAAACCCAGCTGCAGATGCAGGTAGTTTACTAATTTTTAAAAATAACAGATGGGAAACTTGGGTTCCTTTAAAGGAAAAACGCTTTCAAGGATTTTCCAGCAATACTCGATCTTGATTTTCCTTGAATACGTAAAGTGGACAATACATTCAACTTTTAAAAATTGGCTCATTTTCTTTTTGAGCTACAGAAAAGCTGCTCACAAAGTTGATTATCATACTCATCATAGGAGGCTCAGATAAATGTAAAATTGACATTTATTTCTTCCATTATAAAATATAAGCACATCACAAACGTTTTGAAAAGAAAAACAAATCCACCACCCTACCAGAACAACTGCTCTAGCATTTCTATTTCTTTTCAGACTTTGGACTAATCTGAAATTTATTTAATACTGAGTGTTTCAAGCACTGTAGAGAAGAAAGAAAATGCTGGTTCTTACTGTCCTAATTAAATATTTTTTGCTTCTTCATTTTTTCCTTTCTGCAGAAAAGACTGAAAACATTACATAGTTACAAAGACTAAATCTCCAAAGTTTGCACAGACTCTAATAAAAAATTACTTTTTCAATGAAGAACACATAATTCAGTTCTACTACTTACAATAAATCTTGACAAGAAGGAAATTCTAGGTACTACTGACTCATTGATACACAGATGAGGAACTTAAATAAAAACTGTATCTCTACTTGCTGCAAAATGTCTAAATGGTCCGCGTACGCAGTCTCTACAGTTGCTGGGAACCCAAGTCTCCATACATGTGTGAGGGGAGGGAGGTGTCCCAGGACCATCATCTGAAAAGTCAACTAGCTGACAGTCAAAGAGCACATGGAAAACTCATCTTAAATCATTTTTATTCGAAAATAAGACTTTGTTATTTGAAATGTCGAAATTTTATATGCAGAAAACATATGAAGCTTTTTCCCCCCCCCCAAAGATTGGCACCTGAGCTAACAACTGTTGCCAATCTTTTTTTTTTTTTTTCCTGCTTTTTTCTCCCCCAATCCCCCCAGTACATAGTTGTATATTTTAGTTGTGGGTCCTTCTAGTTGTGGCACGTGGGACACCACCTCAGCGTGGCCTAATGAGCGGTGCCATGTCCACGTCCGGGATCCGAACCCCGGGCCACAGTAGTGGAGCGCGCAAACTTAACCACTCGGCCATGGGGCCAGCCCCCATATGAAGCTTTTTACAAATTCCAGGGAAATATTAAGGTCAATATTGTAGGGGTTTTTTTCCCCATTCTTTTTTTGCTTAATCTTTAAGATTCACTCTGTGCTTCTCATCATTAAAACATTGCAGTAATATGCATTGGCACTTTAGGAAATACTTTATATTGCACACAAATACTCTCAAGACCAGATTTAACTAAGGGATACGTAAATAAAAAAGAAGCATTTCACAGGACAGCAGTCTCGTTTGTGTGGTAGGTCACACTGATGGAAATAACCAAGAAAAAAGGTGCTCTTGGGTTTACTAAACTGGAAAACTGATTTCCAGGAACCTATAATGTAGGAACACTTCTCAAAGCTGTACAAAAGTTTTATGGATTCATTACTCCCACTTTCATTAAACAGTCAGTCCTAAAAGATGGCCAGATAACATTCTCAGACAGTCAACACAGAAAATCTTATACTGAAGAAGCAAGTTTTGTCATAAATAACCTGATTAAAAATACACTGCCAGAAATCATGTGTCAAGTTTGCAAGTTCTAGAATTAAAACAGCAAACCCAAGACTTCCTGCAGTGAATTAGGAAATATAAAAAGAAATTTGAACCAGAGGTATTTTGCCTAGACTGAATGAATTCAGATTTCTTTAAAGTTCTTATATTCCTTAGATTTTGAAATGCAGAGAACTGAAATTTAATTCATAGCAGAGCTAACATTAATAAGAATTTATTATCCAGCTATTCCATTGCTGGGTATTTATCCAAAGAACATGAAAACACGAATGCATAAAGATACCTGCACCCCTATGTTCACTGCAGCATTGTTCACAATAGCCAAGACCCGGAAGCAACCCAGGTGTCCATCAAGGATGAATGGATAAAGATGTGGTATTTATATACAATGGAATACTACTCAGCCATAAGAAATGATGAAATCCGGCCATTTGTGACAACATAGATGGACCTTGAAGGTATTATGCTCAGTGAAATTAGTCAGAGGGAGAAAGTCAAATACCATATGATCTCACTCATAAGTAGAAGTTATAAAAACACCAATCACACAGAGACAGAGATTGGATTGGTGGTTACCAGAGGGGAAGTGGGGAGGGAGGAGGGCAAAAGGGGTGACTAGGCTCATGTGTGTGGTGATGGATTATAATTAGTCTTTGGATGGTGAACACGATGTAATCTACACAGGAATGGGAACACGATGTACACCTGAAATTTATATAATGTTATAAACCAAAGTTACGGCAACAAAAAGAAATTTAAAAAGATCGTTTTCAAAAGAAAATTTTTTTTAAATCACAGTAATCAATTAACATGTATCTCAAGAAGAAATTATAATAAAAACTACAAAATATTATAATAAAAATACAAAAAGAAGAATGAAAAAAGAATTGATTAAGTACTTATACGCGAATCACTGTCCATGTTGGACAAATTGGAGCCATGTTACTGAAGAATGACAAGAAGTTAGATTGAGGACGTTTACGGAGGGAAATAAACATCTGCGATGTGTTGGTTTAGGGTCACAATAAAAAATTTAAGTGAAAGCCAATCACAGAATGGCACTAAGAAAATAATTCAGGTCTAGAAAATTAGGATTGAGGTAATAAACACAGCTACCAGATGAAGCCAGAATTGCCCAGAGACGAGCACAGAGGGAGGGCCGATGAGCCTGAGTTTGGGGTTAAAGGAAACCTGAAGGAAGTGAGAGCAGGTCACAGGAGCTAAGGGCAATTTGGGGCTGGTGGCCAATGGGTTAAATGCACAAGTCAAGGCCGAAAACTGAGACAAAGAAGGCTGTCAAGAAGGGAGTCGTGAGATCCTGAGAGCAGGTTTTGGGGGGAAGAAGCTACACTGAAGGAAATTTAAAAGGCTGAAAGCCTGGTGAAGAAAATGAAGCCAAGAGCACAGGAGATATTTTGACAAAGAGGGAAAACCACCACCAAAACAGGAATGCAGCTGGAGGAGCAAGACAATCACGCACAAGACTTAAGACACGGAGGTTTCCACCCAGGTGGGCAAAAAAGGAAAGCCGACAGAGATGCAGAGGACTAGAGGAAAGAAGGTGCAGGTCGGGAGCTAAGTCTCTCAAGAATCTGGAAGACAGGCCCTCGTGACAACAAGCAAGGCTCAGTAACAGCTCGAGTGCCTTGCGTAGACTGCAGTCGGTACAGTAAGGTCCTCTCTGCACAGACATGACCGAGACAGCGTGTGTACAGGGTTTCTCCTTGAAACCATCAGCCAGCGTGTGAAAAGCCCCTGTAGTGACCAGTGGGTCACCGAATCTTACCGGTGTTCCTGAAATGAGAGGACTTCTCGGAAGGGCTTCAGTATAAACTACATACGTTGTCCAGGTGGAATGCAACGGAGGAAAGTCAAGATACAACATTCTCACACCATCAGACTGAGCCCCGCCACCGTCTTCTCCGCAGACAGCGTCAGGACAGCAGACGAAGTCTGCTCTACATCCTGCTTCCCACTTACTGGAGACAGAGTGCCATCAGCTTGTAGGGACAAATTGTTAAAATACATAACCAGCATGTTTTAGCGGTGACAAGGTCACTCAATTATGCACAGGATAAGATACTAAACGAAAGACCTTAAAATACATGCAACTCTAGTAATAAACTGCGCAGAGGAGTTCAAGGGGACGCAGTCCTGTTCTCATGTGTACTAAGGACCAGCTGCTTCAGACCTTCTACTACCGAGGATGATGGCAACAGGTCCTTCGAGAGAGCCACTGTCAAGACGGAGTAACGTCATGATAAACGTAGCCTGACTCTTGGCTGTGAGAAGACATTTACCTCAGAGAAAATGTCAAGCAAATCCTAAATCGTGCACCTAGAACACTAAGTCTGTTATGTGCGTTAATATGAGTGTGCTCCCTGTCACAGTATTCATAGTATGCCTTCCTCCAACAAAGCCAGAGAACGCAGAAGCCCCCATGTGAAGAGCGGGGGCCACTGGGCTCTATGAGGCCGCTTCACCCTGGGTAACGGGGTTTGAGGGTGGCTGTGAGAACGCATGTGGAGAGCACAGAGCAGATGCTTGACACACATCTGCTCCATCCCAACACTATCCTCGACTGAAATATTTCTCATACTCCTTTCTAAAATGGCTTTAAAACTGGAGCACCTGCTTTGGTAACTGTGAGTAACATGGCTGATCAGACAAATGGATCTCTGAAAAAACATAAGACTGAGTTTCTTTGGGAGACTCCCAGTCCGAAGCTGAAAGAAATTCCGTGAGGAGTTTCAAGAACGTTTTGAACAGCAGTGGCATCCCTGAAATACACGCAGCCTCTCCAAGAGTTCTGAAAAATGTAATTCTCAATCGGATGTGCAGGTTCTAACGGAGTTATTACAACAAAAGCTCCCCTGGGCAGCCGTATCGCTCTGGTTGGTTATTAAAGCCAGAGCTAGCCACATTACATGTCTATTTTAGGCTTTTACTCTTTAGTTACACAAGAATCATGTTTAACTCTTCCTTCTCTTCAGTAGAATTTAACTGTCACCCCACATCGAAGGCCAGGAAGTACACACACACATACCTGTCTTGCTTCAAGGCTGTTACTAGCCTACGGTGCTTTACAGCAGCACCAGCAGCCACTCACATGGCTCCCCACGCGCCAGGCCATGTTCTGAGCACCTAACAACCCTAGGAGGCTGGCAGCCCCAGCTGAAGCCCAGGGAGGTTACAGAACTTGCCTCCAGCTAACGGGGAGCTGGGATTTGAACCCAGGTGGCCTGACAAAAGTCCATTCTATACCTCAGTTCTTTTTCCTCTGAGTAGACCAGATTTAAGGAGGAATGTTATCATTTAATAACATTGTATTAGGTTAGGGTATGTAGGTAATAGAGTCAGACAATTTGAGATTGACACTTCAATATCTCTCAATTAAAAAAGAACACGAGGGGCCAGCCCGGTGGTGCAGCGGTTAAGTGCACACGTTCCGCTTCTCGGCGGCCCGGGGTTCACCAGTGCGGATATGGCACCGCTTGGCACACCATGCTGTGGTAGGCGTCCCACATATAAAGTAGAGGAAGATGGGCATGGATGTTAGCTTAGGGCCAGGCTTCCACAGCAAAAAGAGGAGGACTGGCAGTAGTTAGCTCAGGGCTAATCTTCCTAAAAAAAAAAAACCCCAAAAAACAAAATAAGAACACGAACAGCTGGCCCTGTGGCCAAGTGGTTAAATTCATGTGCTCCAAGTCAGGGGTCTGGGGTTCGCCAGTTCAGATCCTGAGCACAGACCTACATACCACTCATCAACTCATGCTGTGGCAGCATCCCTTGTCGAAGAACTAGAATGACCCACAACCAGGATATACAACTATATGCTGGGGCTTTGGGGAAAAAAAAAAGAGGAAGACTGGCAACAGATGTTAGCTGAGGGGCAATCTTCCTCACTCAAAAAAAAAAAAATGGCTTAAAAAAAAAAAAAGAGCATGACTCCAGGGATGAGCTGCCTTCTCAAGGTCACCACTGGTTACTGGGCAGAGCTAACTATATTCTAATCCCCAAGCTGGCAGAGCGTAACACTTCTCTTTGTCCAACCTCAGAGAACCACTAGCGATCCTGGGTTCTCACCAGGAATACTTCTGAACACAGGCCCATGGAAGAACGGTGGATGAAAATTGGCCCCATATTCTTGTTCTTTCTTTAAACACTTGTGATAGGTTTCCAGGTGATAACTGTGAACCAGAAGCTGGGGATAAAAAGAAAAAAAGACACTGGACTCACAGTCCAGCAGAGGGAGAAAGACCTGTCAGCAAGCTTAGAGACTGTCACAGGCAGTGTGACAGAAATCTATGTAAGGGACAACAGAGCAACAAAAAACAGCCTAGTCAATCATCTTTGGCTCTGATTTAGGGACTTTAAGTATGGGTTGTCCTTCCTGTGTTTTCTAGGAGATACTCGATTTTATTTTTAATGCTCCATTATGCCTATTAGGGGAAATCTCTATTTGAACCGAAAGAAGAGAAGCCAGAAGACTAACCTGTAATCCCAGTCCTATCACTTCTCTGGTCGTACAGCCCACGGACAGGGCCTTTGCTCTCATCTCCAACAGAAGATCAATCTTTCAACCCTTTACAACTTGACAATCCAATCAAACTACGAAATGCATCTTGAAAATGCTTGTAAAAATGATGATTTTGTTAATCGGGGACATTTGAAGAGGTGTGTGTCATTAACAGAGATTACACAGGGTACTGTGGATAACTGAATTATCATATAGAAAATGAAGGGTCAAATTTCAAATAATCATATATATATATATACCACAAACATTAAGATAAATCTTATAACAGCAGAGAAGATTCTTTGGGGTTTTAGAGTGTTCTGGAGTTGAGGGGCATTTACACACTATTGTACAGTACACTAAAGTGATGTATACTATATACCCTTATATATATATATATATATATATATATATATATATATAGTATATTCAGTACTAAGGTTATCTGAACTTTCTGGTTGATTGATTCTGGAAAACCAAGCATTTATAAATGCTTGGTTTTATGAAATTTCCATCTTAAACAGGGTGGAGGGGAAAGACGGTGTGCGTTTCAGAATAAGACATCTCTGAAGCCATATTCAATATGTAACCTTGAGCAAGCTACTGAAACTCGGGAGGTCCTGTTTTTTCCATGAATAAAATGAGAGCAGCATCCGCTTAGGCTGAGTGGTGTTCCATCGCAGTGGGTTGTCGTGAAGGTTTCTGAGATGATGAGCGGAAAGGCCCAACAGCACACAGTGCATGGCTGATTTTAATAAATGACTTCCTTTCATACCGCCTTAAAAAAGGCAGCTAAACGGTACCCCAACCTTAGAGCCATATTCCTAAATAATTCCAAAATCTGAAAAAAGAAAAACTCCAGGACCTTCAGATTATATAATTACTGTAAAAGTCCCAGCCTTTTGTGTAAATGAAAAAGGATAAAATCATTACAAATACTAATTAGTAAAGTTCCTAAGAGTTCTAAAGAAATTCTTACTTAGATGTTTGCAAGTCAGTTTTGTTCTTCCCTCCTTATATCCTCTAAGGATGATGTTTATACATATCAGCTTAACAGCAGAATCGAAATGTTCCACTTATACTACTAACAAGGGTCTTGTTTGTGTGTCACATTGCTCTTCACTAAGCTGGAGATACTAGTTCAAAGAAAAGTAGGATTTTATTTAATAAAATTAGAGCAAGCTTATTGATTGCACAGCTATAAATGATACTGTCCAAAACTGTGGTAGATTACTTCAAGTGTATCTGGAAATGTTTTTGAATTTAAGCTAACATCTAATTTTGGAACTAAAGACTGAAAAATCAAGGATGTAACCTATCAGAATCTTGGTGAGAGATAATGGGTATGGCTGAGTTCGTGGTTTAAAAAAAGATTACGTCACTATTTAAATGCACTAAATCATGTAAATTTTCCTTCATACCAAGGGTATGGATATCACTGTACCATAAAAGATAAATGCTATATGAGAGCCTTGCATATTATGTCATTTATCTAATTATTCTACCTCCAAAATAACACAAGTCATTAAATAAAAGTTTCAGTGTCACAGTACCAACATTTGCGTCTCCCCAACAGAGCCAAAGTACAACTCCAGGCTGATGCACTGCAAATACACCTTTAAGGCAATGGCTTTTTAACATTTTATTTTTTTTAAGATCTAAATTTGCCTTTTCTTCCTATCAAAGTCACTATTTTCTGAAGCTTATTTAAAATTAAAAACTTCACTAAAATCAAGTCCACGCTCCTTTCCTTCTGATTTCTATTTTCCTCAGGCTTCAGCCTTGGCGGTGTCGTTTCCCTCGGCCCCCTCCTCGGACACCACGTTAGAGGGCAGGAATAGTCTCAAAGTCACTTACTGTGTAAGACCATGAAATGAATGATGAAGCTGCACAACCAAAGCAAGATCCATGCTTTATGAACACATTATTCTCACACATCTGAGTGACAGGTTGGATATACAAGATTCTCAGCTCATTTTACAGATTCTGAAACCAAGTTGCTCAAAACGTGAATTCTGAAACCATGGTTGGTGTAGCAAATGAATATATCAAAACAAAAACTTCATCCAAATATTTACATTTAAAAAAGACATTTAAAAAATAGGCTACTTATTAAGTGTGCTTGAACAAACCATGTGTGGAATTGAATTCCATTCATTATGGAGTTAGTTTCTGCTAAACACTTACTGATACTATAGAACACCCCTGGCATCTGAGGATTTAAGAGTTTCAAGTGTTCCGAATCTATGCTAAAAAAATAAAACATGACAAATAAGTTCTGAAGCACTAATCTGAACCTCAGAAGGGGAAGGGGCTGGTATGTAAGGCAAATTACTTAGCAGTCACAAGGACTGGCACCTGTAACTCAGTGTGGCTTTGCCATTACCTAAATATCACCAGGTATTCAATACAATGCTCTATAGGTCATTCAAATTTCGTAATTACACCTCATTGCATTATGTTCTAGTAGTTTCACAAACTTGGACATTCACAAAAACGTTTGGAATATATTCCTTGAGAAAGTGGACGGTCTCCTATATTACATTAAACAAAAAACCATGCAGTTTCTTAGAGCTCATAGAGCTTTTCCAAAATAAACTACTGATCATACAGCCCAATTAAAAACTCAAACACTTTATATTACAGGTATAGAAAGTTTATAGTTCAGCAATGCCAATATAAATTTGACACCTTAGCCCCTACTTGCAAAGCGATTAACAACTATACAATAACTTCTATTTTATTATCATTGGCTTTGGCTCAGACGTTTAAATACTTAAACAACTTAGAAATATTTTTTGTTGGCTATGTTTTGCTCTGCTGTTTTTGTGTGAGCATGGGTACGGGTGGGGTAAATTATAATGAAGACGGGTCAGTTCATTATAATGAAGACAGATCAGGAATTAAACAGCCACTTAAATTTCATTTACCCTTTCCTTACAAAATATATATGGGAGAATATGGCTTAAAGACAGACGGGAAAAGCCTCTTATCTGTTCACACTATTTTACTTCACCCTTCATCCAGTATGACAATAATGCCAAACAATTTACTACCTAGGGCCACAGTAACTCTCTAAGACAATTCTATGAAGTCCAATTTAATTTTGGTTCTGACGGCTTAACTGCTTAAAATTTTGGAAGTCTTCAGATTAACTTTAAAAAGGTTATATAACAATCAAAAATCCCCAAAAGATGAGATTAAAAAAACTGGTTAACCATTTAAAAAATACCCAACTCTCTTTTTTTTTTCTTTTACAGGTTAGGATCAGTTGGAGTCTCTCTCTCTCTTTATAAATTTACCTTCGGCTCAGTCTGTGACCAAAGCAACTTCTCTTAAGCAAGATGCTTCTATATTCTAAGGAGAGAAAAATGATCTCTTAAAACAAAAAAAAACTCAGTGGGTCTAAAATCATTCCAGAGCTATCCTTCAGGTCAGAAACAGAGCAATGATGGACAAAACAACTCAGTTTCCATAAATGTACCATTTTCTTTACGATAAAGAGTGGGATTGGTTTTATACAACAAGATCAGCAGAATTTTCATGTTTCACAATTTTGTTGCTCAAGAGATCCCCAAATTCCTTGAACTCATCTGGGAAGTTTTCTGAAGGTGCGCATCACAGTAAACAGCAGCAAGATACCAAAACAATTCTATTGCTAAAAAGCAGCTGTTCCAGCTTGTGCCTTTAGAATACTACTTGTAAAACAGCAACAATAACAACAAAATGCTAATTTGTGCCATCAATTGGGATTTGAGCTATTCTAAGAAACAAATTGTTTTCTTTAAAACAGTTCAAGGCAGGACATCTATATCCTATCGGGCAAATACTGCGTTTGGGGGGAAAATATAAAAATGTCAAAAAGGAAGAGACAATTGCATCATATTTAGTATTCTAAAGGCATGTTTCAGGTAGTTCAACAATGATTCCGGTAAGACCAACTGCTCACATACATACACACGCACACACAGATTTTAATGGTTTAAAAAAAAACCAAATTTGTTACTTTAGAAAAACGAATGCAGTGCATTTTCAGCAATATTATCATCACAGACTCTGATTGCTCAGTCCACACATAAGGAGTAGTTGCCTTCTATGGTGATATGGCTTCTCTGCACTAATTCCCATCAGGCCGAAAAACATTAGGGCAGGTTAAGTAAAGACTGAATTGTTGCACAAAGGAACATTTACTCATCAGATCCCACTGATCGCTTCTGTGCCCGTTTCCTGGGCAACCTTCTTGGTGAAGCTTTATCTGGAAGAAAAGAGAAAGTTTTAACTTGCCTGACTATTATGAGTGCGTTGGATTCAAAAGACATTTAAAAAGCATTTTCCTTCAACTTTACCATTAAATTAAAAAAAAATGAACACAAATGCAAGGATACTATCTAATAATAAATGCCTCTTATCTAATTTAGGTTTTTAAACTAAGCTTTAAAATAATCCTTCAAGAGGTAACACAATTAAAATGAAACTTTTTGCCATTAGGGTGAGAAAAGATCTAATCATGGTTACTGTAATGTTGAAGCCACCCTGCAAAATTTTGAATGTACAACTTAACATGTTTATACATGCATAAGTAAACACTTTAGCAATAGTGTAAAAGATATGAAATTTGCAACTCAGACAAATTTATATTGGTTACAAATTAAAGACAGTATTTACAAATGCAACCATGCATTTGGCAAATTTTGGCAATTTCATAAATTTACCTGGAAGAAGCAGCAGGATAAAGGAAATTACATAGTATATCAATATTAAAACTATCTTACGCACATAAGCATTATCTTTTTTTTTCTCTTTATCTTTTATGTTAGATTCTTAGTGGGGTCTATTAAATAAAAAATAAATTGGTGATGAGTTTCTTCTACTTCCACTCAGTAAGAAGAGTCATCTCTAAGCTTCTTTGAAAAGGGAAGGGCTGTCTTCTCTCTGACCATTGTCTTTTTCTTATTTTCTAGGAGCATTTTACATATTAGGAAGATAAGCTCTTTGTGGAGTAAGTTAAAAACTCTATTTTTCCCATTAAAAAAAAGTGAAGGGCTGGAAAAAGATGTTTTCAACAAAGTATGGGGTTCACTTGTAAGCATTTCATTAACAGGTATGAAAAAATCTGTCTAAAAGAGCTTAATTTTTACTTTCCAAAATTACTAGACCATACCTATATTTAAGAAATATATAAGTAAATGTTTGTCAAGAATATTTAGAAGCTAAGAATTCTTTTAAAAGAATCTGCTTAAGAGTTAATGACTGAAATATTACGACTGAGTCTACACATCACATGAAAATTGACCTCGTGCTACTTTATTAAACAGCTTAGTAATGATGTGTGTCCAAAACTGAGCATAGAAGCATTTTTCTGATGAAGAAAGACTACAACTTTCATCAGATTTTCAAAAAGGTTAGATTAAGTACTGCTTTTACATAGTTGACCAATTTCTAAATAATTTTTTTAAAATAAACAATATGCTTAATATACTGATGATTCAAAAAGTACTTTGGAATCTAATAGGCTTTTATGTGAACACAGCTGTTACTATGTGAAGTGGTGATTATTGATTTCCAACAATTTCAACCTGCTGAAGCAGGATTTTAAATATAGGAATACATGGAAAAGAGCCTTAGAGGACCTGTGATGCCTGTTTCAACACACAAGAATCTGACCCTGTCAGTAGGGCAGCCGATTCAGTTTACCTTAACAATGAGTCTAAAAAGCTTCATTACCTGTCTGTCTAGCACATCAACGTTAAGAAGCATACAAATGAGAAACAGAGTCGGAGAATATTGTGGAGTCATGGAGCTTTTGGGAAAGTGGCTCCATATACCTCGATAACCCAGAAAGCGCCATTTCATTTCAGCAAAGAACAGTAACTGAGATGTATACTAATGCTCTTCACCATCAAGAAAAACCCAATCTCCCACTTACCACCCTTCTCAAAACCCTAAAAAAACTTAAAAAAACACCTAAAAAAATCCAATAAATTATTTAAGGTCAAAATGTTTTAGCTTTCATGCATGTAGAAAACACAACATGAAAAAAGAAATCACTTAAGTGAAAAAACATTTAAGCATGATGTTTAAGGATGTTGAACAAATGAGGGAGATCTGAAAATGCCTATACTGCTCATTTAAAAGAAAGATGTTAAAGAAATTTATCTAATTGTAGTAAAATCATTAACTGTCTGCAACTTTTTTTCATTTTTAGAAGACGAAGGAAAAATGTTAACAGCAACTTTAGCCAGTCCCTGTTCCCTTTCTCGGACTGTATAATCTGTCTAATTTTCTATCTTACTCAGGGAGAGTAGTACTACATACATAGCTTTCAGAGGGATTTTTTTTTATTAATGAGCTATAAGTCAAAAGTTTTCTTATGGATCCCTGAGTTAACAAGAAAAGTCAAATTATATAAAAGATTTCATTCTTATAGTTTCTGACTAAGGTTTTCCTATGTATACACTTAAAAAACTAGTAATTAAGCAAAGATCCTATAATTTTCTATCAAAATTAGCTGGTCAGGGGGCTGGCTCTATGGCCGAGTGGTTAAGTTCGCGCGCTCTGCTGCAGCAGCCCAGGGTTCGGATCCTGGGTGCGGACATGGCACCGCTCGTCAGGCCACGTTGAGGCGGCGTCCCACATCCCACAACTAGAAGGACCTGCAACTAAGATACACAACTGTGTACAGGGAGGTTTGGGGAGATAAAGCAGGAAAAAAAAAAAAAAAAGACTGGCAACAGTTGTTAGCCCAGGTGCCAATCTTTAAAAGAAAAAAATATCAGCTAGCCCATCAATTATAGTTAAAAAGACATCAGGGAAGCAAGTGCCCTAATCTGAAATGCAAAACTTATCAGGAAAACTTACTACTAATGGGTTCAAAGTGTTTCAAATTATTCCTCCTTCCCTTACATTCTCATGAGACAGGGATGAGAAAAAGCTCTTGCCAAATTAAGTAAGTATCAGCCTCTTAAATATCCTAGTCCTCAACACCATTCCTCTCCAAAGGGAATTCCTCAAAGCTGGAGGACCTTCCACTTCCATGTACACCTCCTGTTCCACAATCTTCAAAACTTCTCTTGGGTTTTCTCCATTCTGTCTTCAAATACGCAAAGCACATGTCCCTATCTTTGAAAGAAATGGCTATTTTTTCCTTAATTATCTGCAATTTGGCTCAACCTCTTTACTCTAAGAAAATCATGTTCTAAGACAGTGGTTCTGTGTGTCTGGATCAGCAGCCTTAAAATCGCCTGAGAACTGAGATATGCAAATTCTTGGGTCTCACCCCAGACCAATTCAACTAGAAACTGTAGGGGTGGGGCCCAGCAAGCTTAATGGGCAGTCCAGGTGATTCTGATGAAAGCTAAAGTCTGAGGACTCCGGCTCTGAGGAATCAAGACTTTAGAGAAAAAAAAGAAAGACAAGCATACAAAATTAAGTAAAAATATTGTTAAAATTAAACTGAAAATATCAAAAGGATTTCATGATTTGAAAAAATGCATATATTCTAGCTTAGTTCACAGAATGGGCCTACAATGTCACTCGGTATCAATGACATCCCTAAAGTCTAGCCAAAACTGTAACAATGTTTGAGCATCAAAAAGACTAAGTTACTTCTGCATGGCAAAAGAAACCACCGACAAAACAAAGAGACAACCTACCAATTGGGAGAAGATATTTGCAAATCATATATCCGATAAGGGGTTTAATATCCAAAATATAAAAAGAACTCAAGCAAACCACCCAATTAAAAAATGGGCATAAGATTTGAACATTTTTCCAAAGAAGATAAAAAGACGGCCAACACACACATGAATACATGTTCAACATCACTAATTATTAGGGAAATGCAAATCGAAACCACAAGATACCACCTCATGCCCGTAAGAATGGCTAATATTAAAAAGACAAGAAACAAGTGTTGGAGAAGATGTGGAGAAAAGTGAACCCTCATAACACTCTTGGTGGGAATGTAAAACAGTGCAGCCACTATGGAAAACAGTATGGAGATTCCTCAAAAAAGTAAAAATGTGATCCAGGTATTCCACTTCTGGGTATTATCCAAAGAACATGAAAACATTAATTTGAAAAGATACATGCACTTACATGTTCATTGCAGCATTAGTCACAATAGCCAAGACTCGGAAACAACCTAAGTGCTCATCAACAAATGAATGGATAAAGATGATGTGGTATATGTATATATAATGGAACACTACTCAGCCATAAAAAAAAAGGGGATGAAATCTTGCCATCTGTGGCAACATGGATGGACCTTGTGGGTATTATCCTAAGCAAAATAAGTCAGACAGAGAAAGTCAAATACCATATGATTTCACTTACGTGAAAGATAAAAAACACACACAGAGATACAGAGAATAGATTGGTGGTTACCAGAGGGGAAAGGAGTGGGAGGAGAGCAAAAGGCCATGTGTGTACGGTGACGGATGGGAACTAGACTTTTGCTGGAGAACACGATGTAGTGTACACAGAAGTCAAAATATAATGATGTACATCTGAAAATTATATAATGTTATAAACCAAGGTTACTTCCAAAAAAGTTAACTGAAATACACTGATTCTATGAAAATCCAAGTTTATGATAAATAACAAAGGAGAAAATTAGGAAAAAACTCATTTGTCACCATTTGGGTGGTTTCTAGACTCTTTACTTTGAAAACTGGAAAACAAAGGAAAGAATTAAGCATTTATCCTGTTTTTTCAGTAGGAGCTGTCTTTTAGGGTAACCAAAAAGCCCCAGCTGATGAGGGAAAGCTCTACTTTACAAAAGAATGGCAATTAGTAAAAATGGAAGAAATTTCAATAAAAACTCATCACTTACAAGCTCTGAAACATTACCAATTCATGCAAGGATTATCAACTGGTGAGTCGCTTAGAGAACTGGATATACCACACAGATAATTTCTAAGTTGCAAGCAGAAAGACCTAACCCTTCCTGGTTACATAGAAAGATCATACGGCTACCACCCTAATCAAGCGCTCGATTTAACATCACTAAGATGGGACAATCAGATGCTGCTTCTTGATGTGATACAGGAAGCAGCACTCATGAGCTACAATGCATGCTATTATCCAAAAACTAACAACTTAAATCTAATCAAGCCTACAGCTTTACATCTTCCAGGTTAAATAAACTATAACTAAAAGACACCAGGACAAAACAATCAGACAAATTTGGAGGTGGGACTTTTTAGAGCCTTATCACTCGGTGTGATCAATGGGTGGGCAGTACTGGCATCATCTGGGAGCTTGTTAGAAACGCCTGATGCTTCGGCCCCACCCTAGAGCGACTGAATCGGAACCTGCATCATAACAAGATTTGCAAGTGATTTGTATACAAAATTTGAGAAACCCTTTTCTAGAGGACAGGTAGCCAATCTCTTGAGTTGTTGTAAATTAAAAGGGACTTAAAAGGATATAACAACCAGATGCAATGCATCAACTTATGTTGGGGGGAAAAAAGTTATAAAAGATATTTTTGAAACAAGTGGAGAAATTTCAACATAGATTGGTTAAAGATTTTTATTTTTCCTTTTTCTCCCCAAAGACCCCCAGTACATAGTTGTATACTTTTTTAGTTGTGAGTCCTTCTAGTTGTGGCATGTGGGATGCTGCCCCATCATGGCCTGATGAGTGAGCAGTGCCATGTCCGTGCCCAGGATCAGAACCTGCAAAACCCTGGGCCGCCGAAGCAGAGCGCACAAACTTAACCACTGGGCCACAGGGCCGGCCCCCTGGTTATTAATATAATTAATAATCCTTTAAATGTGATAATGTTATTTGTCAGTTAGGAAAATGTTTCTTTGCAAACAGAAATGTTTTAGAGGTAGTGTGTCATCATCATATTTGTAATTTTAAAATATCTCAGTATTAAAAAAGCAAGTTAAAAAAGGTGACTTTTGTTTAGGAAAAAAAGAAATCTATACTCTAAAAGAGCAAGTTAAGACTAGCTGGCAAAAAACATGATTATCTTTTCAGAGGCTTCTTTCTCCTTAACCTCTAAGCGCCTGACTTCTAAACAAGTCTTTTTTTTTTTCTTTTGAGGAAGATTAGCCCTGAGCTAACGACTGCCAATCCTCCTCTTGTTGCTGAGGAAGACTGGCCCCGAGCTAACAATCATGCCCATCTTCCTCTACTTTCTATGTGGGATGCCTACCACAGCATGGCTTTTGCCAAGCAGTGCCATGTCCGCACCCAGGATCTGAACTGGCAAACCCCGGGCTGCCGAGAAGCGGAACATGAGAACTTAACCACTGCGACACTGGGCCGGCCCAGCCCGACTTCCGAAATGCTCTCAGGACTCCTTTGATTTCACAGGATTAGGCTCTGTCTAGGGCTCCCAGGCTCCCAGGGTTTTGCTAAAAGTCATAATAGTGAGAAAGGAGTATGGTTATGCGCCAGTGTGTTATGTGTCTTCCAGATATTTTCAAATTCCAAAACTAATTAACAAATAAGATGCCTCTCAACGATAAGCTTAGGGGACGCAAAGGATCAAAATCTCTTGAATTTGATAAAAAGTTTATCACCTTAATTGGGTAATTGGATTAGCTCAATGCCGTTTAGGAGCTCCATTGTTTATGAAGTTTTTTCAAAACAAAGGATTTCATTTAAAATGGGAAAAGATAAGGAATAATAAAAGTGTCTTTGGTGGTAACGGCATGGTCCTAAAACAAACTCAGGCTGAACAATCAGATTTTGAGCAAGATAAGCAAGTATTGTTAAAAAATATTCAGTGACTTTAACTATATCTATCTTTGAATATTAAGTGTCACTGGGAAAAATAAACGGGCTTTAGAATGCGGACAAAGCTAGTTGTGAATCTTGGCAAGTTACTTTTTCTTAAGAGCAATTTCACATCAGTAAATACAGAGATAGCAGCTTACCTTACAGAGCGAATGCCCAGTACATAGAAGGTACCCAACATAAGTTAAATTTTCCTTCAACAAGGTCTCCCCTGACTCTAATATGGTCCCTTTACCTAACTTATGTTATCCATATTACGCATTCTACCACATAATCACATACTATCTCTGACTATTCAAATATTTCATGGGGCCGGCCCTGTGGCCTAGCTGTTAAGTTCTCGCACTCCACTTCTGTGGCCCAGGGTTTCACTGGTTCAGATCCTGGGCGCCGACATGGCACCGCTCATGAGGCCATGCTGAGGCGGCATCCCACATGCCACAACTAGAAGGACCCACAACTAAAATATACAACTATGTACTGGGAGGGATTTGGGGAGAAAAAACAGGAAAAAAAAGAAGAAGAAGAAGACTGGCAACAGTTGTTGGCTCAGGTACCAATCTAAAAAAAAAAAAATTTCATATATGCGCCTTATTTTCCTCAAGTAGAAATGTAAATTCTTAAAAGTAATATTCTTAACTTTCAAATAAATCACTCAGAACCTAGTTAGTACTGTAACATAGCAGATACTGAATATTTGCCAATTGAAAATACAATTATAGATGATTTAAATTTTGCTCTATAACTGTAATAATTCTCAGCTTTTTATTTCATGAACAGGGAGAAAGATACTATGAAACCAAACTCTCAATCTATTTGACATGTAAAATTTCTTTTGAAGAAATGGTCCCGTAACTGTTACAGTGACTTTAGTTTTTAATTATAATTTTAATGTTTTTCAAAAGTAGTTTCAGCTAATTCTGTGTAAGATATTTAAAATACAACTATATTTAAAGAACTTGTATTTAAACATACCACAGACTTCATAAGTAATTCTGATGCATCGTAGAGAGGCCATGGTCTACACTTCACCCCAATTCTCTTTTTTGCTACACTGAATGTCAGGATGATATAGGAAGTTTTTCCTTACAAAGATAGATTTATTCCCATAACCTCAGCTACCACCTATGCTATATGTCCCAATGATTTCAAAGCTCTATTCACTTGTGCTCTCAACAACTTTCAAACGTTCACCGCACATCCCTATCTGGGAGCTCCATGGGCTCCTCACATGCAACAATCCAAACTCATCTCTCCTCACACATGTGCACTCCTCTTCCCATATTCCCTAATATTAACGAGATCACCTTCCATCCAGCTGCCTAAGCGCAGAACACTCTTTCACTTTCCCTCATTAAAACATCCAAGAAGCCCACTCTGCTCCACTTCTGAAACATCTTTCTACTCCCTTTTACACCCATCACTACTGCCTGAGCTTAGGTCCTAAGGATTTCTCATATGTTTTTCTGAAATTATCTAACTGTTATCCCTGTTTCCAGTAGCTCCTCCTTGCTAACCATCCTCCACAAGGCTTTCACCATATAAAACATAAATTTGTTATTTCTCTACTTTAAAGTATCTAATGGTTGCCTTCTACCTAGAAGGAAAGTCAAAAGTCCTTAGCATAGCATACAAACCTGGAAGAGGCCGCCTCATCCAACTTTTCAAGACTCTGGTCAAATATCAACTCCTGTGAATGCTTTCCCTACTCCCCTAGAGGGGGAAGGCCCTCCTATGCTCTTATTACTCTGAACGCACTTTGAATAAACCACCTACCACACTGTAATTGTGTTTCAATAGAGAGAGCTCACTGAAAGGAATAAGGAAAACAATTTGTAAACCCAGAAAGGACTTGAACAGCCAACTCACAGGAAAAGAAATACTAAGCAGCCAATAAACACGTGTGTAAAGAAGCCAAACCTCACTCTTAACT
The DNA here is from genome assembly GCF_041296265.1 of Equus caballus. Taxonomy (NCBI): domain Eukaryota; kingdom Metazoa; phylum Chordata; class Mammalia; order Perissodactyla; family Equidae; genus Equus; species Equus caballus. The sequence continues at coordinate 8,978,081 of NC_091703.1, forward strand.
GTAAATGAAAAACAATGACATACCACTTTGTATCATATTGACAGATTAAAACATTTGACAATATTTAATACTTCAGAATGATTAGTGAGAGCAGAGGAGAAAAAGGCAATATTGTACACTGATGAGGACATAAACTGGCATTATCTTCTGGGAGGGAAATGGGACACTTTCCATAAAAATTAAAATGTACATAATCTTAGACCTCGCCATTCTACTTTTTAAGAATTTATCCCAGGTGGTGGGTGGGCAAAATGGGTGAAGGGGGTCAAAAGGTACAAACTTCCCGTTATAAAATCAGTCAGTCATGGGGAAGTAATATACAGCTTGGTGACTATAATTAATAATACTACATAGTATTGTATATTTGAAAGTTGCTAAGGAGTAGATCTTAAAAGTTCTAATCACAAGAAAAAAAAATTGTGTAGCTATGTGTCATGATGGATGTTAACTAGACTTACTGTGATGACCATTTAACAATATATACGAATACTGAATCATTCTGTTGTACAACTGAAACTAATATTATGTTAGTTACATCTCAATTTTTTTAAATCTCACAAATTTAAATAAGAATATTAAGTTTTTAAAAAATTTCTAATAAATGCTTACACATGAGCACTTAGTATTATCTGATAACTATGCTTCACTCCCCTTTACAATATACTACTTTAGGTAGCATGGTGAGCGTTTAACTGCAAACTCATTTAAATCCTGGCTCCACCTCTTACTATTATCTAAGTTTCCTCAGTAGTTTTAATTGTAAGAGTTTAAAACTGGAAATAACACTCTTCAATTCAAAACAGGTTTAATCTATCGTGACAGACACCTTTATAAAAAAGATTACTATCTAATTATTAAAAACACTGAAGCAAATTTATTAAGTATCTCAAAAAGATATGCAAAGTGTGAAAACTCAGGCTGTAGAAAGTGTGTGCAGCATGATATTTGTGTAAAACACATGGAAACAATAGACATATATGCTGATAAATATATTGAAAATACTCAGAATAACACATAAACACCAAATATTGATGGGGAACGGGATTAGTGGAGCCAAAAGGTAATCTCAGTTTTTCACTTTTGTACTATATTTTTTCTTACAATGAGGCCTCACTGCTTTTATAATAAATGCTTTTTAAAAGTCCATTTAAAATTGGAGAAAAAACATCCTATACTCTTTTAGAAAGATTAGTATTCTAACTGACTGCATATGTAATAAAATTGAAATATACCTGTTAGGTAAACTAGCAGGAAGTATTTTCCATTTCTTCTCTCAAACTATACTGGGTAGTTTTTCTAACAAACAGTCCTAGAAGACTGTCCATTACTCATTAAGCTGACTGTAAAGTATTCATGTGCTATACAAGAGCCCCCAATACCACAGCAAATGCCACGAAAAAAGGTAATCACCTCACCTCTTCTACTCTGCACTGAAGCAAAAGGAAAGAAAAGAGACAGGAGAAAGATTAGGAATATAGAGAATTTACATATTTATATAAAACTGTAGATCTGGACGTTTCTAAATTAAAGCATAAATACACCACATAAAAAAATTTTAAAGCCTTCATTAATCAATTATGCTAGGTTGTACACAAATAAAGGAAAAGATGAATGCTGAATAGCATTGACCAAGCACTTTTGCTAAATCTAAGATATTTAATTTCCTTTTAAGAGAAAAGGTTCCCAGCCAAGTTCATAAAAGTACTTACTGATCTGATTCAAAGTTTCCTGAGGAATCCAACTCATATCAACATCATTCTGACTTGCTGTACCCATCTCTACTTTCTGTATGGGTCTCTTGCGCTGAGAATATAAAACATTACTTTAAAGGAGTTCCATTATATTGTTTACTATACTTTTAAAAAGATCTATCAAGCTACTTAAGTTAAATATCTTAATAGACAAAGGTGTTTTTTCTTTTAAAACATACTCTTACTTAAGAATTTTATTAATGAGAAAGGAAAATCATGTCCAGCACCAATTATAAACAATAAATAACAAGGAATAAACTTTCACAACAATTATTTATTTTCAGGCTTTAAAGACATTTTCCTCTGCTATAAAGCTTCATATATTACTATACAATTGGTGGACCAAGGAAGAATTTCTAATTATACAATGATTTTCTTCTCCTTTGGGAATCAAATCTTAAAGAATAAATTTATTTCTATATTCAACAAAATTCAGGAAAGTTACTGAAATGTTGCATGCCAACAGATTTCTACATTGTTAGCTAAATACACTTAAACAGTTGGCACAGACAGAACAAGAACATAAAATCTCATTTAAGCTAACAATCTCAAACTTTGTCCCTAGAGCAGTATTTGCAGCAAAACTGCTAGAAAATAAGAAAGTGATTCAATCCCATTCTCTAGCCTTGCTCTTAAAAACAAAAACTAATTATTTACTATGAAACAGAGTGTTAATTATACAGTCCAAACACTGATTCTGAACACACAGAAAGATAACTAAAAAATGGCTTATGCATACGGGAAAAAAAATTTGGAGATGCCATTATACACAGTGTAGGCAAAAATGCTATTATAATAATGAGGCAAAGTGAGTCATGGAAATTAAATTTAAGCATTAAGTATTTCTTTTTTAAAGAGCAAGTACTTACTAATAACATTTATTGCTAATTTTACCATAGACTTTTTTTTTAAAGTTTGGGGTTTTTTTGAGGAAGATTAGCCCTGAGCTAACATCTGCTGCCAAGCCTCCTCTTTTCTTTTTTTTTGTTTTTCTTGCTGAGGAAGACTGGCCCTGAGCTAACATTCATGCCCATCTTCCTCTACTTTATATGTGGGACGCCTGCCACAGCATGGCTCGCCAATGCCAGGATACGAACTGGCAATCCCCGGGCTGCCAAAGCGGAATGTGCAAACTTAACCGCTGTGCCACCAGGCTGGCCCTTTAATATAGATTTGACTGCCTGAATTAATGCTTAATAGAGAGTCACCAAAATGTCTAGCACTTGTTTAGGGTCTGGTTGATATATATATTTGACACAAATCATGTTATACTTTCCATTGAGAGGAGCAGTATGAGTTGTTTTGTTTTCTGGGGTTTTTTGCAGGGTGGGGGAGAAGAGGGAGATGAAGACATGGTGGTGAAATTAGCCACCACGTCAAGAGAGAGAAACCATGAAGACGGGATGCTTCAGTGTGGCCACCTTACGGCCCTAACAAGAAAACACAAGTTTGACTGACAGAACAAATACAGCCAAATTCATTCCTTCTTTTTCAAATAAAGACTCATTTAATTGCTAATTATGCATTATCCCTACAATTAAGAGTATAAACACAAATGTAAAAGCTGCACTGCTTACAGATAAAATAAAATAACATCCATGAAAAAGTGTAGTAAACAATGAAATCTTATGTCTGAGTTTAAGGAATAAGAATTCCAGCATAATTTAGAATTCCAATAACAATAAGGTAAAGATCAGTCTGGAGGGTGTAGACAAAGGGCATTAATTGCACATGTGTATGAAAGTCTAAACAAATCCAAGCCAAATATCCAAGGTCTCACCTTCCGGTTTTATTTTAAAAAGGTACAACAAACCTGTAAATTTACAAACTCAGGGTGAAAGTAAGAAGCCACAAATAACTAGATTATACTTAATTTTGACGACACTGTAACAACTTTTCAACTATGGCTATAAGAGTTGTTCATCCGTAATTACCTTTCTAGATTCTAGGAGTTGATGAAGGCCAACAACCACCAAGAGCCCAAGACCAGCAAGGAACATATACATAAAGATTCTGATATAAAAGAAGAAAACAAACTGGCTTTAATTCATAAGAAATACCACAGCTAATTAAAACTGTTAACTCTGCTTTACCTCATAAGAAACACCACAGCTAGTTACAACTATAATTCTAACACAATATAAGCTTTCCAAATAACTTCTTGGGAAAAGGAATAAAATTTTTTAAATTCAACTTAGATCTAGGTAATAAGTTCATAAATTTACTTTATCTCTAAGAACAATTAGTCAACAAAAAAAGCAATTATATGATCTAAAGTGAAAAAAATTACTTTATAATTGCATTAGGTTTTGTCTCCCTCAAATATTAGATTATTTTGCAGTTTGATTTAAAAATAACTTTTGGTGAATTACACATAATTATACAGTATGAAATGATTCATCATCCACAAAGAACACATTTCAAGATACAATCTTATGATTTACGTTTTCAATTGCAATTTTAGAGGTATGCAACTTAGATAAGGCTTATGATCAGTTTAAGAGCACAGGGTGGAAAAGAATTTAAAAGAGGGGAAAGATGGAAAGCCAACTATCTTTTTAAAAAATTTTTTTTTCATTTTCAACTATCTTTTCTAACTTGGAATTAACAATTTTAAGAATCATCTAAAGTATGGATTTATGTAGTAAGGATTTCACCAAATATATAGTTTACTCCATTTTCACCATTTAAAAATATGTTGATAGGAGCAAGCCTTCCAGTCCCACCTAATGAGATCAAGATCTACATATTTCTACTTTTACTTACGTTTCTCCATCTAACCCATCCTCTCTTTCAATAATTGTAACTGTTTGATTGAAGACAGCATCTTGGAATACATTGCCCTGTTTTGAAAAAAAAAACCAAAACAAAAATCTGAAATGCATTGAAAGAATGAAAGTTTACAAGATTTCTTAAAACCATTACCCTAACAGATATGCTACAGCCTTCTTATCACTTAGAAGGTCAGTAAGACTCAACAAAATCATACATAATTGCCCTAATTCAATGTCAGGGATTCAACATCATGATGTTACTTTCTCCTACAAAATAAAAAATGCCTCCAACTTTGCATTTGTCCCCCAATTTCTTTGGGGGGAGGAGGAGAAAAGTATGAGGAACCAGGTAAGTAAAAAAAAAAACAAGATAAAACTGTGCAAAAACAAAGCCCACAGAACACTCTTACACTAGAACCCCTAGCTTCTGTTGTCTGTAGTCCGCCAAAACAAAGAAGAGCAAAAAATGCACAACAATAGCTGCAACAGAAGATCATTTTAAGAACTAGACTTGAACAAAAGTCAAATTCAAATTGATAATGGGGGCCAGCCCAGTGGCGCAGCGGTTAATTGTACAGGTTCCACTTCTTGGAGGCCCAGGGTTCACCGGTTCGGATCCTGGGTGTGGACGTAGCACCGCTTGGCAAGCCACGCTGTGGTGGGCGTTCCACATATAAAGTTGAGGAAGATGGACATGGATGTTAGCTCAAGGCCAGTCTTCCTCAGCAAAAAAAGGAGGATTGGCAGCAGTTAGCTCAGGGCTAATCTTCCTGGCAGGGGGGAACTGACAATAGATTGGAAATCAGTATCTTTATAATAAATGGGTTGGTGATGTTCAGTATCAAAATATTTTTCTGTTGTGGTCTTGAAACAGTTCTGTCAGTTCAGCACAATTTCAGTTTTCAAATGCCCCAGAATCACTGAGACGATACACAGAGAGCTGTTTTCAGTGCTTGATGCTTCACACAAAGGTAGCAGTACTTTTTCAAAACTGTCACTTATTGCTAAACTGTAACTATTTAAGTTTTACTTCAAGATCTTTCAATTTGTGTTCTTCTATTGATAATTCTAATAATCAGAACGCACTGATGAAACTAACATTCAAAATGAGATAAACTACATATATGCCTGTTGGATTAAGTTTAATTCTGAAAACAAAAGAAAATATCTAATTCTTCAAGCCACTTAACTGTAAAGTTGAAGAAGCTTAATACATTACTTTGAAGATAGGAAGAATGAAAAACCCTTCCTACTCTACTAACTGAAAAAAAAAGGAAAACTTCACTGCGGCATGAGAAATTTAACTCAGACATAGGGTAAACATGACACTAGGAAGATGAAAAGGCTGACTACGCTTCCAAGAGAGGGTGAAATTTCCTTCTCTGAAAACTTTTTTGAAAAGGAAATGGTTTAGATGTGTTCTCGTCTGAAGACAGACATAATATGTGGCATCTAGAGGTCAACTCTCAGCAGTAAAATTATAGTGGGCTGCTCTCATTCATTCATTCATTGGATATATACTACATACATTAAAAACCGTAAGAAAGGGGCCTGCCCCGTGGCCGAATGGTTAGGTTCGCACACTCCGCTTCACTGGTCCGGGGTTTCACTGATTTGGATCCTGGGCACGGACATGGCCCTGCTTGTCAGGCCACGTTGGGGCGGCGTCCCACATGCCACAACTAGAACGACCCACAACTACAATATACAACTATGTACTGGGGGAATTTGGGGAGAAAAAAAAAGACTGGCAACAGTTGACAACAGAGCTTATATTAGGCTATTTGGTTCTCATAAACTATAAACCTTACTGCTAAAACTATTTCAAAAACAGTAGACTGTGTGTGTGGCTTACTGCTGCTTTTCCTTTTAAGATCCAGCTCAAGTCACTTCCACTTTCATACCAGAGCACCTTATATACTTATCTCTAGTATGTATCCCTTATCATACTGTGATACTGCCTTTTTACATCTATCTCTCCCAGTGGATTATAGACTTGACGACAGAGACCATTTATCTTTGCCTCCCTAGTGCCTATTACAGTTTCAACCACAGACAAGGCACCTCAACGAATAAATACAAGAATATTCATTAAACAATGTCAATTTCCCTTATCCCATCTCTAACAAAAAAAAAAAGGTTTAGAAGGCCTTACATTCAAATCTTTGTAGTTCAGATTGATGACTAGACCAAAGGGTCGTCCACCCATGGGCTCTGCAGGAATGAAGGAGTACTCGAAAGTTGCCTGCCTCTGGGGAGGCACTACAGTGTTCAGAGGAAGAGCTGTGAAATTCTGGATATAAAACTGGTAGTCCTGAGGATAACGGAATGAGGCATCTAGGGATTCAACAATAAAATCTTCTGTACCCTTGTTTGTAAAGCCTACCAGGAACTTCACAATGTTATTTGCTGGAAAATCTAAGAAACAAAAAAGACAGAAGATTAGAAAAGGTTCAAAGAGTATAAAATAAGCAGGAGACGTTACTAATGGATTTTGGCACCCTTTCCTGCTGTGTGTCAACCTGGTTTCAGAATCCTTTTGAATAGGGCACTCCAATCATCTACTAACTAGTAATTGGAGTTGGTGTACAAATGAACCCTTTTGTCCGTAATCTAGCACTCCAACTTGAGTTAACTGAACATTTCAATTTCAGACCAGATCACATCCAAACTACGTGGTCTACGAAAGAGCTGCATACTTTCTGCAGTAGATTATCTTGTAGTAGGGCTACATATCTTGATGAAGTCACCTTTCCACCAACTTAGTATCTGTTATTGGTACAGATAATGGAGAGAAGAATAACAAAAAGACAAAGTCTAAGAAGTTCACCTAAAAACTTTATCTGTTAGAACATAAAAAAAATTAATCAGGCAATCCCTATCTACTTTAAGCAATTACTCAAAATACATATTTTAAGACTCAAGGAGGAAGCTACAAAAATATGGGAAAAAATCTCTTAATCAAATTACATACTTTTTGTAGGCATAAAGTTGGATCACATGTGGGAATAAAACAAAAAACCTGGGGGCCGAGTGGTTAAGTTCATGCGCTCTGCTTCAGTGACCAAGGGTTTCACAGGTTCGGATCCTGGGCACGGACATGGCATAGCTCATCAGGCCATGCTGAGACGGCGTCCCACATGCCACAACTAGAAGGGACCCACAAGTAAAATATGCAACTATGTACAGGGGGGATTTGGGGAGAAAAAAAAAAAAGAAGATTGGCAACAGTTGTTAGCTCACGTGCTAATCTTTAAAAAAACTTGAGAAGACCGAGAAAATTACTAAGTTCAAGTAACGAGTCTTCAACAATCATACTATAATCTACAGAGCTGAGTTTCACCCAGCACAGCACAGGCTTTGGTGTCAGATCTGAGCCTGAAACCTGTCTCCACAATCTATTTACTAACTGAGTAACCCTCGACAAGCTGTTAACCTTTCTAAATCTCGGTTTAACAATACTAACTATCTTCATAGGATTTCTGTTAAGATTAAAAAATACATGCAAAGTGTTTGACAACAGTGCCTACCACACAGCCCTCAATAAGTAGAAGACATTATATTTATTTTCCTTTAAGGAAACCTAGGCTCCAACCAAGGCCTAATTGTAAAGATTTAATATTTCACTAATGTTAACACTCAAAGTATGAGTTATTTTACTGTGGTTGTTTGAAAAAAGTTTAAAAACAGTATCTTCCAAACTGACATTTAATTTCTAGTTAAACTGGGTAGTATTTATTTTTCTCCTTATTTTAATGACAGGAATACCACCTTATATATATGGGTATTTATACAAATAAAAGAGGGTTTTAAAAAAAATACGTTTACAGCCCACTTGTAACATAAGAGACGAAGATGAATCAAAACCTTAAGCACTACAAATGCTTCCCCAAAAGTGAACTTGTCATTTTAAAAATTTCTGTATCTGAATTAAAACCAACATCCCTCTATTACCTTCTCCTTTCACAAACAGGATAGTTGTATCTGCACTTGGTGAAGCTTCAGGTTCACCAGATACATCTTCTTCCTCTTTATCTTCTGCCTAAGAAAAAGAACATTAAGAAGGAATTACTATGAGGGAAAATACATCATTAGAAGATAATGACTTCACTAAGTCTGGGAGAAAATATTGCTTCTTCAAGGCTTTGTTGAGATTAGCAGTGGTATGAATTTTACTGTATGTCATCAGTTAAAATAAAACTTCCAGAGCAGTGTATCTCAAACAGTAATGGGCATATCAATCGCCTGAGGATTCTGCAGATCTGATTCAGGTCTAGGATCAAGCCTGAAATCCTGTATTTCTAACAAATACCCAGGAAATGACGCTGCTGGTACTCAGACCACACTTTGAACTGCAAGGTTCTAGAGAATGGGTTGGTAAACTAAAAGGGCCAGATATCCATTATTTCTGGCTTTGGGAACCATGAGCTCCCTGTTGCAACTAGTCAACTCTGTGGCTGCTTTCTCTTTGGTGTGAAAGCAGCCACAGACAATATGTCAAAGAATGGGCATGGCTGGCTTTGGCCCATGGCCACATTTTGCCAACCCATGACCTAGATCACCCTGTCATCAGCCTAGAGATTTCCATCACAATTAACAATTTTCCTGTGAAAATTCATCACACGTCTTGGAAGAAATGGTTAAAAAAAGAAAATGTGACCAGGGATCATACTGGGGTGATGAAGATGTCCTAAAACTTGATTAGAGTTGAAGAACTTCGTATACTTACTAAAAATCATTGAACTGTATAATGAAAACAGGTGAATATGATATGCAAATTATATCTCAATAAAGCAGTTAAAAAATGTGAACAGATTTTAATTTAACTTTAAATCTCAGTGTAGCATCTCTCTAGGCATCAATGAGGATTATAAAGCTATTCATACATTTGAAGTGTCCGGGCCCTACATAAATCAAGATGCTTAATGACAGCCTTGTTTATTGTCATTTAACTTCTCATTTATGTAAAATATTCTTTCTTCCAACAGACAGACTTCTCAAAGGCAAAGACTGTCCTATATTTTAAAAATTCTCAGGGGCCAGCTCCATGGCCAAGTGATTAAGTTCGCGTGCTCTGCTGCAGCAGCCTAGGGTTTCGCCGGTTTGGATCCTGGGCACGGACATGGCACTGCTCATCAAGCCATGCTGAAGTGGCATCCCATATGCCACAACTAGAAGGACCCACAACTAAAAATACACAACTATGTACTGGGGGGCTTTGGGTAGAAAATGGAAAAAAAAAAAATCCTCCACACTCAGCTCATAGGCTTACTCAAACATTTGTTTGACGCCTGTGCAATTGTATTATGTTATATTTTAAGTATCCTTAATGATACTATTCATTTAGTAAGAGTCAGTGAATTTCTACTTTTGGGAAGAGACCAGAGACAGGAAGACAGGCCCATAAGCTGTAGCAATGAAGAGGAAAGGTATACTTGAGAAACAGTTAAAAGAAATCATCCCTAAGATTTGACTAATGGGGTTGTGGAATAAAAAGAAATGGAAATAACAAGGCAAAAGCTTGAATCACTGGAGCCATATCAAAACAAGAAACAGATGACAAGACGGATGGTAAATGCGGAATTCCATTTTGGACATATAAAATTTGAGGTACTTACGGAGCATACAGATGGTACTATCCTGCAAAGAGCTGAAAATACAGGTATGGAGCTCAGTAAGGTAGGTGGCTAGAAACAAGATCTGAAAGTCATCAATATAAGCTGGTGTGGCTGAAACCAGAGGTTTCACCAACATTAAGGGAGTGAGCAGAGGGAGACGAAAGTAAGAGAGAGACCAAGCAGCAGCAGCTGGGCAGGGAAAACTGAGAGGTGAGCAACAGAAGCCAGCACAAAGGAACTCAAGGAAGGAGTAATCAGCAAATGCTAAAGAGAGCTCCAACAGTATAAAAATGGAAAACAGGCCAGGAATTTGGCAATTAGGTCACTGGTGACTCAGCAACAACAGTTTTATTAGATACATGGGACTAGAGCACGTTAGAGAAGCATGCCGGTAGAGAAAAGAAATGTGCAGCAATTTAAGGTGAAGGACTACAAAGCAGAGTAAATGAGCACATGTGTAGCTTAATAAGTCGCTGAGCAGGATCAATGCTCGAAGATAACAGAAGGAAAGAGAATAATTTAACAGATCCCACCAGGACAGAGGGAGTAGGACTGGCCTTAGAAGAGAGTAAGACAACTCGTGAATAAACAGGATAAAATGTAGAAAGGATGGGTAAATAATATATTTAGAAACAGAAAGCAGAAAATCTAATAGAGTTCACACTTGATGACCTTCACTGACACTGAAGGCAATGTTGTTGCTAAGACTGAAGAGGACTGACTTTGGAGTTTGAAGGTGGTGATATGCTAGCTGTGAAGAACTGGAGAGTATAGGTAAGCAAAAGCAAACAACTCATTTATCTTATAGCTAATTAGCATATCATAAGACGTACAATTCTTAGGACCTACAACCTGATAATGCTCCACAATATTTCAGCTATTATAGACTGTCTCCAGGAGAGTAAGGAAATTGTAGCACTGAGAAGGTGACTTCAGCTGCTGGAGGACAGGCAGGCAAGAGCAACTTTTCACTATATAACTCGTACCTTTTAAATTCAGAGCCATCTGAATATACTACCCACTTTAAATAATACTACTAATATTTTTAAGTTAGCTAGTGTTATTACTACTATAGCTCGTTTTAATAAAAACAAAAATTGCGGGTCTGGCCCGGTGGCGCAGCGGTTAAGTTCACACGTTCCGCTTCTCAGCAGCCTGGGGTTCGCTGGTTCAGATCCCGGGTGCGGACATGGCACCGCTTGGCAAGCCATGCTGTGGTGGGTGTCCCACATATAAAGTAGAGGAAGGTGGGCATGGATGTTAGCTCAGGATCAGCCTTCCTCAGCAAAAAGAGGAGGATTGGCAGCAGTTAGCTCAGGGCTAATCATCCTCAAAAAAACAAAAAACAAAAATTGCTATCACTGACTTTAAGAAAAATACTTTCAGAGAATGCTGGCAAGCTACAGTGCAAGCCACAGCTTTTAGAGACAGAGGATATTCAAGAGAGTAGGAAAGCTCAAGGTGACTTAAAAAAAAAGGTTTGCACTGAAAAATTTTAAACCAATAACCTGCATCTAAACCAGCCGTTGGAGTCTCAGGCCTTAGGAAAAATCTCCTTTCCCTCCCGTGACTACAGACATAGGCTGAGTGGCAGAGGACCCTTACGAATCCCCCAATTCTTTGATACCTAAGGCAACTGTGTACAAGCTGATAATATAAATCTTGGGAAATAATAACCGGAGAAATTCTAGGGCGCTCAGTTCTGGAAATAACTTTTGTAGAGCTCTGGATCTAAGGGCCTACCTTTCTTGGACAGCCTACACGGTCCCATGCAAGCATACCACTGCTGGGATGGTCTAGTTCAAAGGAAGAAAACACCTTCCCTGCCTTTCTGCTTCAATTTGCCCTAACCATTTTCTGATTTGAGAAAAGCAACATAGCAAGGGGTACTAACACTTCTGTACTAATCGGCCAGGGTGAGGAGTGAACAATTAGAGTTGCTCTTTTAACTCTAATGGTTGTCAAGGCAGGGAGATGATTAAGGTATAGAGAAGTTCTAGGGCCAGGATCTGTGGCCAAGTGGTTAGGTTCATGTGCTCCACTTCGGTGGCCCAGGGTTTTGCCAGTTCAGATCCTAAGCACGGATACGGCACCACTGGTCAGCCCATGCTGAGGCAGCGTCCCACATGGCACAACCAGAAGGACCTTGAGCTAGAGTATACAACCATGTACGGCGGGTGGGGGCGCTTTGCGGAGAAGAAAAAAGAAAGAACATTGGCAACAGATGTTAGCTCAGGTGCCAATGTTTAAAAAAAAGAAAGACAAAACAAAAGTTCTAGCCAAACTGTAAGTACAGTCTTCCCTTGGCATCTGCAGGGGATTGGTTCCAGCACCCCTCACGGATTTCGAAATCCAAGGATGCACGGGTCCCAGTCTGCCCTCTGTACATGCAGATGTGGAACTCACAGACGCTGGAGGGCCAACTGTGTAACAATGATCTAATAGTTCCCTTCTCTACTCCCTCCAGAGTAAGTACATTCCAGCACTAGAGAGCCCATGTAATGTCAGAAAAGTAATTATAACAATATAATCTATTACTAAATTTCTGTAGACGCCCAAATTTCAGAGCCCTAAATATCACCTTTAATCCTCAATTCCTGGATCAACTCCCTTCCAATGTTCACTCTAAGTTATCTTACCACAAGTGGCACTTTTAAAACAGTCAAATCTTTATTACCAGCACTGATGGAGGAATATATTGATCTAGTTAAAGCTGTGCATCTAATGAACTAGGCTGAAGATGCAGAGCCCTAATATAAACCCTAAAAGTATGGGTAAACATACATGTGAAAGGCTTGATACATGGGTAATCAGTAAAGTTTTCCTGAAGGAGAGGAAATTAGGAAAGCACAAAAATGGGTAGCGGTATTCTACACAAGTGAAAGAGTATGTACAGATGCATAAAAATGGGAACTTAAACATCAACAAAATAGCAAGCAGATGAGCTTAGTTGGAAGGCATACTCCATAAAAACGAGGATAAGTCAAAAGAAGAGCAGAAATCTATATATGACACTAATTATTTTGATATTGACTTAAAAGAAATGGGACTTTTCCTTTTGGTTCAATCTTGAAAAAAAATGACAAAATCTAGAATCACAAAAATCTAGAATCACTTCCAGGTTCAAGTGTGGTATAATGAAAAGAGAAAGAAAAAAATCTGTGTAGATTACAGTAGTCCAAGAGAGGAAATGAAATTAGCTGGAAGCATGCTACAATAATCCTTATTCTAGCTCAACATTCTTACTGTCATACTATAATTATATAATAAAAGTTTCAGAGCTGGATGACTCCTAAGAGATCTTGTCTAAGCGCCTTACTCTTCACAGAACACATTTTATACATTGTTTGTCTGCTTTTCAACCCCTACCACCGAAACACATATATACTCCCCCAAGAACATAAGCTCCATGACAGCAGAGAAAATATCTGGCTTGTTGACCCCTGCCCTCAGAACAGTGACTGGCACATGAAGGGACTCAATAAATACTTGCTTATTGAATGAAGGAAAGAAGAAAGAGGAAACTGAGACCCAAAGAGATAAGTTACCCAAGGTCAGAAAGCTGAGTAGTATGTATCCCAAATCCACCAACAAATGGTCCAGTGCTATTCCCACTATACTGTTACACTCAGGCTCTGACCATATGATCTTGAATTGTTTCATGTCTCCCTCCCTGTTCCAGAAAATACTTATGATCCATCGTCAATGACTGGCCCCTACTCTCCCAACTTCAATCCACTCTGATCACAGTAACAAACCTCTAGAAGCAAGAATTTTAACAACAAATTTTTCTATAAAAAGAATAAATTCTAGATACATTATACACATATCTTAAATCATATGTAACACTAACCAAATCTGTGGGTTCATCTTCTTCCACCTCTGCTTCATCATCCTCATCTTCAATTATTGAATCTTCCACTGTTTCCTCATCTTCTGTAAGATCTTGAGCCACTGCTACCGAACCTAACAATAAAATACAAGACAAGTAATTAACTACCCTGGAATAGTGATGTTCTTTAATCTCAGGCATAGGCAAGAAAATTTTCCCCTTGGAGTAATTCAATCTCCCAGTGCACCCGAATGAGGCCAAATTACAATGCATCTAAAAATATGCATATTATCTTATTAGTAGTCTTAACAACTGCATGTTCCTTTTAATGGAAAATGTTGTTTAATTTTAAAAAGCACCTAACAGTTGGAAAAATGAACTGGTGAAACCAAAGATGCCTTGAAGCCCAGATAAAGAACTTCAAACAATTGTCTTAAGCAAATTAAGGAAAATAAGTTTGTGTTAAAAGAAACTCCAAAATTTAATCCCTGTCATTAACCATTTTATAAAACAAACAAAAAACTCAGCTCTAAAGGAAAACAGCAATCTCACTATCTAGGCAAGAAACACTGTTACTACAGTTGACTATGGCTCACTCTTAGAACTTGAAAGCGTGTAATTCCAAGGAACAAATATCTGATGGTATCCAGGGCAAAAATTAGCTTGCATAAAACACATCCTGTTTAGTAAAAACTACAGTGGTAACTTCAGGGTTTATAGCAGAGAAAGACAGCATTTATTTCTGCATATGGCTTCAAACATGTTTTACGATACTTTTCTATTTCCCCTACACTTAATATCAAAATAAAAGTTAAGCATAACTGTAATGCCAAGAAATTAAAAATCATAATTTTATAGGTAAAAGTACTACTCTAAATAAGTCACATTAAATCTACTTCAGATCCTGCAAAGAAATTTCAAAGTTCTAGCAACTCTCAACATTTCTCAGAAAGAATGATGATGTGGCAGCTCAGTAAAGGAAAAAATGTGGGAAAGGAAGCATGTACATATGCTGCAATATCCAAGAAAAACAGTATATATTAGGGACCATGCATTTTAAGTCTCTTCCTGTCTGTCCTTACTGGCTGTTAAAATTCATGCAAAATATTAAAGAACACTGGATCACCCATTACGAACTAAAAACAGCTTTTACTGCTTGCTGAACAAAGACTACAACAGTGCACTCATAATTTATAAGTCATTCCTAACTTTACAAATTTTCAAAAAACCAGTAAGAAAAATATCTTTGTCTGACATAAAGTTGTATTTAGTTAAATTTCAAGACTTCTCAATATATAAAATGTCTTTTCATCCCCTTTTTCAGTGGATATTAAACAATTTATTTTAATGTTAACCAGCAACAATTTTATGCCTATAAAATCTAACAATTTTCGACGGGAAAAATTAAGAGAAAACACATCTTTTGAAAGAAAGACCATTCCTCACAAAAATGTTTACAGAAATCCAGTTTAAACACTGATGTTTCTTTTAAAAAGAAAATTTATAAAACCTGAAAAAATACAGTTTAGATTCTACACAAGTAGAACAAATTTTCTTTAAAAAACCCAAATGAGAACAAACCAGCAAGCACTCCTCTTTAAATATGCAAATGAATTCATTCACAGTTTTGGTTAATTCTCACTTGGTTTTCTATCCACTAAACAGAAGCCAATCACTTCACTTCTTTGCAAAACAATTCGTGGATACCTGTCACCATCACTCATTTTGCCACACAGCTTGCTCAAACTTAGAGAATGAAATTCTAGCGATCGTTTAGTCAGGCTAAATTTTACAGCCAAACTAAACGATCGAAGTTCATGATAGAACCAGGGCAAGAAGCCAAGTTTCTACATTTTCAACGATCTGCTATCCAAGTTATTGCCACACCAGGTCAACTGTTGGAAGGAATAAACTTAGAACTCGAAGTAGACTATTTTTTCAGGACATGGCACTTCCACAAAACATAAAAAGGTTACAGAAAAAGAGAGGCGAGAAAAGGAGGGCACAAGTAACAGACATCCCACAGGGATTCTTCAGTCCGCCTCAGAGCACAGGCGCGGGCAGTGGGGACGAGGATCGGGAGCTTTTCTGAAGTCAGGACTCCTGGTGACACACAGGGATCAGGTGCTGATAAACGGGAAGACGGCCAAAAGAAAGACGCTCTAAGAGTTCAGGTGTGTAGAAAACAAGGGTTCCAGCAAATGAATGGAGGTCTCCTAGCACCGGCGCTAAGGACACGTCAGCCCTGAGCAGGGAGGGGCGGAGCGGCGCTGGCGGCGGCCGACAGCAAGCCAAGGCGCCGCTGCAGCCCTGGGCGGCCGGGCCCACAGCCCCTCGCCTCCTTCCCCGACCCGACGATCCGCCAGCTCCGGCCACTGCTGCAGGCGCAAGGCCCGGCCCGAGGCGCAAGACCGCCGGCAGTGCCCCGCGCTCCGCGCGGCAGAGGCCGAGGCTCCAGCGGGGTTGCGGCCGCGCGCGCTGAGGCCCCTACCCGAGCCGGGGTCGGAGAGGAGGGCGGCCGGCAAGGGGGACGCCCGGCGCGGGAGTCGCCGCCGCCTCCAGCCCCAAACTTGCCGTCGCTGGTGTCCCTTCTCGGCCAAGCCCCGCGGCCCACTCCCCTCGCCTCACCTCCAGAGCCGCCCCGGAGCAAGAAGGTGGCGGGGAACACGAGCAGGAGAAGCAGAAGCAGCCGGGGGAGGAGTCTCATGGCGCGGCCGGCCCGGTGCCCAGTCGCCGTCCGCTAGCCCTCTCGGCGGCTCCGGCGGTAATGGCGTTACTCTTCATCCGGGCTTCGGGCGGGGAGGGGCGGGGCACGTACCACGCACGGCTTTTCGCTACGCCCCCTCCCTGGCTGAGGAACGCCGCCAACGTGGCTGCTTCGCTCGGAGTGCTGGAGGGGCGCCGGCAGTACGGGAGTCACGTGACTGGTTGCCCGGGCCTCTGACATTCTCGCGAGAGTTCTCATCCCGCGGTAGCCGCGGGCTGGCGACCTGCTGTTTGCTGCGTGCCCCACCGTGACCGTGTCTCCCAGTTAATTAGCGTCGTTTGTGGTTACTTTATATGAATGACGATCCGCCTGGTTCCTGGCGCAGTAGAGTGCTTTTTTTTTTTTTTAGAAGTCTTTATATAATTTTTAATAATAGTGATATAAGGACCGTGAACTAGGTGGCATTGAAAAGCAAAAATGTTCTAGCATAGATAATTGTTCAAAAAACCCAAAAAGCATAAAAACTACACAGTGTAAAACCTTTGTCCCCTATCTGCCCACACCCTCACCCAAAGTTAAATAGCAGCAGTTCTTAAATTCTTACCTGAGGTTCCAGAGTTACAAATCACCTAGTACAGTGCCTGGCTTATAGTGAGCATTTGGCAAATACATAGTGCGGGCAGCAGTGGCTGTACAGTTTCCTTCAGTTTCCTTCTGATCTAGTTTGGCTTTGGGTTGCTGCCAAAAATCTGGTATTTCATGCAATTAAACAATCTGAATACCAGGAACCATTGGACTGGACCAATCCAATCCATGTCGTATGGATGATCAGATAAATAAACTGACTCTCATGTGTTTATTATTGCTAATGATTGTCCCTTAGAACTGTGTTTCATGTGTAATCTCATTTAATCTCTAAAACTCCCAATGAGCTGGTGTAGGGGAGGAAGACATTTCCTCTTCCCAAATGTGGGTTCGTCTGGCCGGAGAATGAATTAAATTCACATGAGACAGAATAGCAAGAGAAAATTAAACAAAGCTTTATGAGGAACCATGGTCCGGAGCCTTTCTTCTCGAAGGAAGAAAGGGCACCCAAGAAGTAGGGTGCACAGAGTGGTTATATACCCCCAAACAAGGTGTTTCACATGTGATTGAAATGTCCCTCCCACAATAGTCACAAGATTGCCCTGTCAGCCCAGTGCTTGATGGACACAGCAGGTAGTGGTCTGCTGTCTCAGAGGGCATAGCCGGAGGCAAGTCGATTGTCTGGAGCTGGGCGGTCACAAGTGAGCGCAGCAATCAGTTCCCAGCCTAAGGAAAGATGCTTAATCCTTAAAGAAATGCCAACGTTGGGAGGGGGAGGGAAGTCAGTTACAGGAGGTTACCAGAGAAGCACAATAAAATGCAGATTTAAGTCTTTGCCTTTGGTATTGATTAAGAGTTTCTAGAGAGAAGGTCATCTCCTTTCTTCTTCCTGGTACAGAGAGGGAGGCACCTTTTACAGACAGAGATTTACCCTGCAAATGTAAATGTGTGCTAACAAAGGGCAAGTTCCATTCCTCAGAGCCTCCTTCCCTGTCCCAGTTTATCAAAAGCAATCAGCCTCAAATAATCCTGATGCCATATCTTGGGGTGGCCAATTTCAGGTCCCCACACTGGGTATTACTAAGAAAAGTGAGATACAGAAAGGTAATTTACTCAAGGCTTAAAAGCTAGTCAATGGCAGAGGCAAAATTTTAACTTGGCAGTCTGATTCCAGCCTCCATGCCACACTGGCCTAGGACATCTGCTGATCTGTTCCAGCACTGGCTCTGCTAAAGACCTCGTGCCTTAGGGCCCCTGTTAAGGCAGCTTGTGGCTGCTACCGCCACTGTCTAATTCTGCCTACTCAAGTCACAACCTGACAGCGCTGGGCTGAACCAGCTCAGCTCTGCTCCACTTCGCCAGGCCACTAGCGCCGCTGCTCCTGCTGCTGCTGCTGCTGCTACTAAGGCACCCGCCAGAGGTGGAGGGGCTCTGTGAGAAGGCATCCTCCCACTTTGCTGCTGCCTCCACTCTTGTGCACAGGTACCAAAGCTTCCACTCTGTACCAAAGCCAACAGGACTGGTGACCCCACTTTGATGTGGCTGAACCCTGCTGAGTACTCTACTGGCATGGGAAGAATCTCTCTCCCCAACTTTGAGGCACTTTCTGTTTCACGAGTTTCAGTTCAGACCTGCTCTGAGTTCCTGATGTCTGGCAGGTTTTTTGACAAACACATCCTGTTACCAAAACTGAAATGGGGTCCCTCCTGGTGATTTAAATCAGACTCTACACTGATGCAGGGTCGGTGAGCCGAGGAGTCGAAAGAAAGGTTTCTTAGACTCTCAAGATCTGGCAGGAGTGCTCTTTTATTTGGAGAATAGAATAGCGTGGAGACAGGACCCATGGGCGGGCATAGCTGCTGCGTGCGGACAGGACCCACGGGCAGTCAGAGTTGCTGCTGGCATGGGGAGCTGCTGCTGCCGCTGCTGCTTCTGCTGCTGCAAAGTTGGGTGGTGAGTAAAGCTAAATTTAAGGCATAGGTATGTGAGTTATCTCTTTACAAGACAAAGAATATGTAAAAAAGGTTAAAATGGTATCAGTGCCTGTAGGGTCTGGCCATATGGCGGTCCCACAACTTTTAGATAAGAATCAAACCGGATTGAGTAAATGGCAGAAGTCACCAATTGAATTTTATCCTCAGCTAAAGACAAAGGAGGATTTGGGGGGGGGGGGGGTCAGTTACATGAGGTTGCCAGACAGTAACCAACTTAAGTTCTTGCCTCTGGCATTGATTAAGAGTTTCTAGAGATAAAGCCATCCCCCTTCTTCCTGGCACAGAGAGGGAGGCATCTTCACAGGTAGAGGTTTCCCTTAGAAATGTAAATGTTTCCCAACAAAGGGACAAGCAAATTCTACTCCTTGGAGCCTGCCTCTCTCATCTGTAGTTTTAAAAGTAACCAGCCTAAAAATCCTCATTTAAAATTAAGCAGCCTAAAAATCCTCATCATACACCACAAGTAATTGTCTCACAAAGTAAAGGATATTTGCAGCAAATAGGAGACCACGAGGTATGATTTCCAGAGTAATGGCATCCCCAAACAAAGGGAAGCAGGGACATTTACTTTGGATGGGGAATGAACATTCAAAAGGGAGCAGTGGGTATTTGCTTGTGCATGCTCAATTGGAAAACACGCTTCCACACACACTGCAGGTTATGGTAATAAGGCCTGAGCTTCTCCTGGAAAGATCTTAGCATTAAAAATAAGGCAAAGGTCATAGGCATAGCTCTCCTGGTGAGGCTTGGTCTGGTTCAGGGAGTTTAGTGATTGCATCTCCTTAACATAACAAAGGAAAAAAGAACAATCTGGAAAAACAGTTAAAATATCCAAACCCACCCTTGAGTTCCTTGGGGTAACTAGTCGGTGACAATCCTTCTATTTAACTCCCTACTCCCTCCTAGCACAGGAATCCAGTGTAACCTATAGTAGAAGATACAGACTTACACTGTATTCAAAATCACCTCTTTGTCCCTGGACCAAGGGTGTCTCACTGACTCTCTTTTCCCTGCAGAGGCCTGATTTCCAGCAGGGAGGACTCTCATGCCTTACGTTAAGGAGATTCCTGGTCGGTCTGTCTCTCCAGTTCTCAGGACATGTTTAGACATAGCCTGAACCTGTGAGGATAAGCCAGTTTAGGATTAAACTGGGACTTTCACTCCGGTTATGTTATTAAATGATTACTAATGGATTTTATTTGGGGCTTGAATTTTAGACAACCAGCTACTAAAGGTGCAGCAGGAACAAATAAAGCATGCCCACTCTGGAGGTGACTGCTGTGATGAACTTAGGGAAAATAAAAACATACAAACAGATAACAGAGAGACCTGTGTGGCTGTCTGACTGGCATAAAAAGCAGTAGCCTATGGATCAGGGAAGTAAAATACTCGCCCTGATCTTAGTGCTCATGAATTCTGCATTATTGTGATCTATGCTCTCCCTTGGTGCTCACCCAGGGCTCTCCTGCTTACTGGGTTCCAATCCTTCCCTTAGGGAATTCACAATTCCATCTGCTAATTTATTTAGGTCCTCCCAGATGTCTCCCCATATTCTCTCCCTCTCACATCTGCACCTCTCTCTTTGAAGATGTGTTTTCCAAGAATATACCACATTCTGGTTATTCTCATTCATACAGCTCTGGCAAATTCACAGTTGATTCTCCACTTATGTCATTTTATTCCCTTAGAATTTGTTAGAGCAGAGCTTTCTTTTCCTTAGATTACTTAAGATTTCTCTTGGCGTCATTAGCGAATGTATTTATTAATCACCGGTTTTGGTTCTGTTTCATTTCCTCTGGTAACTGGGTAGCCAGTGAACATCCGTCCTCATGTCCGTTAACCTTTGCTCAACTGTCTCCTTGTCAGCGAGGCTCACCCTCACCTCCAATTTAAAACTACACCCTGCGGCTTCCCCTCCCCTGCCCTCTCAGTTCCTTTCTCCCTTTTTCATAGCACTTGTTACCTTCTAGCACAGTATGTCCCGTGTTATGCCGCCTTTCTCTCAGCATCTTGAGGCCAGGGCTCTTGAGGCCTTTGACTCAATGCTGTAGAACAGCACCTGATGCCCAGTGGTAACTCAGAAAACAGTTATTGAATTTATTGTATTGTTACAAGTGACATCTTTCCTCCACAAATTTGCAACCTAAGTTCAATTATAGACCTAATAAGAAATGAAAAAATATTGACAGGAGATTTTCACATATCGATTTATAGGGGGTAACTTCTGGTTCAAAACTGATTTGGCTTGAACTGAAAAGCCTGATTTATGGCCGATCAAACATACGTTGTATGACTGCTTTAACCATTAAAGAATGCACGCTTTTCAGGTAAGAATGCATACTTCCCGTCAGACACCCTATGGTAATGCCCATATTAGTCCCTTTCCCAACATCAGGGTTATATTGACCTGCTAATTTGCAACTGAATACCTCTTTGAAACTTTGATGAATATGTATCCTGGGTGTGTTTAATGTATGTTCTTTGTTCCAAAAAGGTATAAGACTACTGAAAACCATGCTTCTCCAGAATGCTTTCTTCCTTTGTGGACATTCTGTTACGGAACCAGGCTCATTTGGGCCTGGAAAGCCAAACACTGAGACAACCAGATTGCAGCAGAGAGAGGATTTAATCACAAGGCAGCCAAGAGAGGAAGCCAGAGAATGAGTCTCAAATCCGCTTCCCCAAAAATATGGACTCAGGGATATTTATGGGGTAGGGTGCAAGGTCGTCTGAAACGTGGAGAGAGGTGATCGGAGGTGAGGCAACTGATGATCTGGGCAAGCGTAGTCAGACTCCATGCCTCTTCCTAGGACATGTGTTCACAAAATGAGGGTGTTGGTGATGCGGGCTCAGTGAGTCGAGGAGTCGAAAGATTTCTTGGACTCTCAAGGTCTGGCAGTAGTGCTCTTTTATTCAGAGAATAGAATGGAGACAGGCCCCATGGGCAGGAAGAGCTGCTGGCATGGGACAGGCCCCATAGGCAGTGAAGAGCTGCAGCATGGGGACAGGACCCATGGGCAGTGAAAAGCTGCCGGCATGGGGACAGGACCCGTGGGCAGGAAGAGCTGCCAGCATGGGAGAGGCCCCATGGACAGTGAAGAGCTGCCTGCATGGGGACAGGACCCGTGGGCAGGAAGAGCTGCAGGCATGGGGACAGGACCCATGGGCAGGAAGAGCTGCCTGCATGGGGACAGGACCCGTGGGCAGGAAGAGCTGCAGGCATGGGGACAGGACCCGTGGGCAGGAAGAGCTGCAGGCATGGGGACAGGACCCGTGGGCAGGAAGAGCTGCAGGCATGGGGACAGGACCCGTGGGCAGGAAGAGCTGCAGGCATGGGGACAGGACCCGTGGGCAGGAAGAGCTGCAATGGGATGAGGGCAGGGCTAAATTCATAAGGCATAGATATATGAGTTATTTCTTTACATGACAAAGGAAAGCTTATATAAAAAAGTCATTAAAATAGTATCAGTGTAGGTGGGATCTGGCTATTGGTTGGTCCTATAACTTTAGATAAGAATCAGATAAGGTCAGGACATCCTATGCTTCCAGAGGATGATATAGCTCGGTATGGAGGGCAGGTCACCTTGGACTTCTCTCCTTGGGACAGGAGCAGCCTTGATCCTCATCATTAGCATGATCTGAGGGTGGAATTTTTAGCCTCTTGATGTCAAAAGGTCATTTATCAGATATCTGTGCAGGCCCAGTTGATGGATTGGTGGTCTCAACCAGCCTGAAGTGAACAAGGGGTTCTAATTCGTGAAAAACCCCTCACACACCCATTACCATGGTGACCCAGGCTCCAGGGACATGTTATCTATAGGAACCTGGTAGGAGTCGGACAGCATATTGCCTAAAGAGCGCAGTTAACAAGGGGTGGGCAAACAGTTAAAAGCTATAATCAGTCATTGCAAAAAGGGAAAAAACTTTAGTTCCTAGCTACTTAATCATCAGTGGTTAACTGTTTGCTGGTTTCAACTGCCTTCCTGGGTTATAATTAATCCTCACCCTGGCTCAAGTAAAACTCACCTTATCTCTCTTATCTATAGAATGGTTATTGGTTGTTTTGCATCTACACTACCTAAAAATGAAAAAGTTATGTCTATTATATGCAAAGACGTGTTCTTTCACCTAGTAAGGGCTAAAAAAAAGAATTAGGGCTTTTGTACTATACTTTACCTCTGAAAGAAAAGAAGTTCTTTTGTGATCCTTATGAAAAGGGGCATGATGGGAAAAAGAAAGAAAATAAGAAGGACTTTCAAAGGAATCCTGGCTCTCCAGCCCAACTCCTCACTTAGAAGCAGGGCCTGCATTCCTTCCCCGCCCTCCCAGAGCACCATTCCCACCTGGTCCTCTTTCTCCACAGCTCACAGACCTCTCCTGACCTCTCCCCAGCTCACATTTCCTTGGAAAAAAACAGAAAAAAAATCACAATCACCTGACCACTCACCACAAACCTGACCCCTTACCTCCATCTGTGCACTCACGCTCCACCCTCCTCTCTGCTACAATAAAAACTTCTATAGGTCCATCAAAGGCCATCCACCATTTGTGGTTTGGATTCTGTCTCCTGCCCAAAAAGGTGGGGTTCTGAAAACAGCACTCTCCTCTCTACTTCATAATAAATTTCTACTTCTTCAATTCATTGCTCCCGTCAGTACAAATATACTGTTGTCCACCTTAAAAAGCGAAATTCTCCCGTGGCCTCTGTTCCCCTTCAGGGACAGCCTTATTTCTCTGCTCTCTGACACAGTAAAACTTCAGAATCTCACCTCTCAATTTTCTTCTCTGCCTAGTCCAACTGGGCTTCTGTTTTCACCACTGCACTCAAACATCCATCTCCGTCTTGCTAAATCCCAAAGTCGTCATCTGAGCCCTCCCTCCCCACCTGCTTGTTTAACACTTGTTTCTCGAGGCTCAATGACGACCATGCTCTCCTAATTTTCCTTCCACCTCACTGGCCCCTCCTTCTCTCTGCCTGGCCCCTAAATCTAGGCCTGTTAGAATGGATATACTGCATAATGCTGGAAAACTCATCAGCTTACTTCTGTAGGAAGACCTGGAGGACACTCCGTTTACCAAAGCAATAAGGAACGCACTGAGGAGCTCCAGCCTTGCTGAGAAGACCAGTGATCAGCTGTCCTCTGTAGACCAGGGCTGAGGGTAAGAGATGCTGTTTTGGAACCGGGCTAATAGCAATGGGGATGAGGATGAGAATGGAGGCCAGGTGGCACCCCTTAACCATCAGAAACAAGGTGGGAACAATTACCATCATGAGCTGCCCAGTCAGGGGAGAGGGAGGGGGAGGGGGGCAGGAGGAATAACCTGTAGAGAATCAGGGCAGGGTTAATGTGATACTTGGGACTCAGACGTATTGCTTAATTTATACAATTAAAGAAATCAAGAAAGATCAGGAGGCTGAGGGCGGTCACCCCCATAAAAAGTCATGCTCTCTCCCTCAGCTGGGCCTAAGCCAGTTCTCAATCCTGGAACCCAGTAACTGAGGGGAAGCCAGGTTCCTATGATGAGGAGGCCTGAAACACCACCACAACTGCCATTCAGTAGTGAATACCCCATCCTTCCTCAAAGGGACCTGTGGACATTTACTCAGAGTATCCATGCATTGGGGAAAGGGGAACACCCAGCCCTTTGCAGGATTGTTGGACACAAGGTCTAAACTGGCATTATATCCAGGAACTAAAGTGCCAACACGGCCCCTGTTTAGAGTAGGAGTATATGGGAGCCAGGTAATAAGTGGAGGCCCAGCCCAGGCCCAGCTCACAGTGGGTCCTTTAGGTTGTGAGCCCTACCAGTGTCTGGTCCCTGAAAGTACAGTTGGAATGGACATACTTGAAAGAAACTTACACTGGTTCCTAATGAGAGTTATTAAGAGTATGAAAGGCTAAGTGGAAGCTTCTGAGACTGCCACCACCACTCCCTTCCCCAGTCAAGATAGTAAATTAAAAGCACTATCACATCCCAGGGCAATGGTAAGATGCGTGCCACATCTTAAAGGGGTGATGGTCTCTGTCAAATACCAACTTAATTTGCCGGCTGGCCCTCACAAAAACTACATGGATCATGGCAGATGACAGTGAAATACCCAAATGTAACCAGGTGGTAGCCTCAATGCCCCAGGGTCAAACGCAGCAGTTGATCAGTTTATCCTGCTGAACCTTCTCTTGCATGCTTTCCAGGAACAAGACTGACCAGAATCCTGGAGAAATTGAGGGTGGAAGCAGTGATTGACAGCAAACAGGCTAGAGGAAATTTTGGGGGGAGGGTATGATAGAATATTTCAAAATTAGATTGTGATTATTGCATGACCATAAATTTACTAAAAATCATTGAGTTGTACACTTATGATAGGTGAATTTTACAGTATGTAAATCATCCCTCAATAAAGGGAAGAGTATATAAAAAAGATATATTTATTAGTTGTAGTGATTCTTCATGTATTTAGGTACTGTAGTTTCTACCTATTTGTGAGATAATAGAAAATACATGTATTGGTCTCTGCTGCCAGTTCCGGGTGCAGAGCATCTGAAACCCTTGTAAATTCCCAAGTGCGAAGAGCACTAGGGGCATCTTTTGTTCTAATGAGGTGACTCTGGGTGGGCTCCTGGATGGCTCCTGGATGGGAGGTGGTCACTAGAAAGACCATGCCATGATTAGAAGCTTGGAGTTTTCAGCCCCACCTCCCATTCTCCAGAGTCGGGAGAGGAGCTGGAAATGGAGTTAATGATCAATCATCCCTACATGAGGAAACCACCATAAAAGTCCCAAAAGTGCGGGATTCAGGGAGCTTCTAGGTGAGTGAACACATCCAAGTACCGGGAGAGTGACGCACCCCAACACCACAGGGACAGAAGCTCCTGAGCTCAGGACCCTCTCAGACTTCACCCTGTGTATCTCTTCATCGGTTGTTCATCTGTATCCTTTAGTAAACCGTTAAGCTTAAGTGTTTCCTTGCATTCTGTGAGCTGCTCTAGCAAATTAATCAAACCCGAGGAGGATGTCATGGAAACTTCTGATTTGTAGCCTATCGGTCAGAAGCACAGGTGACAACCTGGACTTGTGATGGCATCTGAAGTGGAGTGAGGGCAGCCTCGTGGGACTGAGCCCTTAGCCTGTGGGATCTGATGCTATCTCCAGGTAGACAGTGTCAGAATTGAGTTAAATGATAGGACACCTAGCTAGTGTCGGAGGATTTGCTTGATGGGGGAAAACCACACACATCTGGTGTCAGAAGTGTTGTGAATATGGTAGTAGTGTGAGGGTAAAGGAGACACACAGGAGGGAGAGAACTGAGTTGTTCCTGAGCACCATTCTTCCGAAGCTCTCTGATTAGGCATGTTGAGTTCAACTGAATTGGAGGGATGTGTCAGTGGAGTAACTGCACTGTGAAATCTTGAAAATTCTCTCCTTGGAACATCATCTCTGACCTTGGACACATTTACCCTACGAATTCTCAACTGTATTAGAGTGTTGTTGAATTTTCACCATATTGTGCTCACTAGAATTTCTTAAAGAATATATTCTAATTGTTCTTCATGCACGCTTGGCCTTGCCAAATATAGGAAGAACTTTGTCTAATTTCACAATCATGAATTCATACTATTTCCCAAAGTCCTTTGTAAATATTTCAGACTGGATCTGCTACATTTGAATTATATATGTCACTCACTCATAACAAGGAGTTGTATTTATATAAGCAAATGTTACAATCTTTTAAAGATAGACCTAATATACAAAATATTTACATTTTTACATTAATATTAACACAGTCCTGTAATTGTTCTTAAAATAGTATGACTGTGAACTCAGTTTCTCACAATGGCTAGTATGGAGGAGTTGGGTCTTGAACCTAAATCTTATGATTGCATGTTGAGTGCTCTTTCTGCTGTGGTGTCCTATCTCCCATGCACTATAATTTAGAGAGAGGTGTGCTAAGTACCATTAGCAAGTCATAGGTGAAACAGAGGAGCTAGGTAGTACTTTCAGATAAAGATGAGGGCAACATTTAAATTAGGCCTTGAAGGATACAAACGTTTTAAATATGAGGAACTGGGTGGTGGAGGTGGAGAGGGCAGGAAGTTGAGTTTACTTAGGGCAGGGAAGGGCACTCTGGGAAAGGGAAACAGTATGAGCTGACGCACAGAAGTAGTCTGGGGCCAGAGCACATAAGGCAACGAACGCTGGGCTACCAGGTAAGAACTTGAAACCCTGTCCATAAACTATGACTAAATAAATGATGATGTATGTATATACACTCCATGAAATATTATACAGCCTTTAAAAATGAGAGTGGCATAGAGAGACTAGCAAGATGGAAAACATCAGCAACACTATGAGTCGACATAGCCTACTTGATTAAGATAATATGTGAAAGTGGTTTGTGAACTGTAAATAACAGTCTTTCAGAAGGCACAATGGGGAGTGAAAAGAGAGGAACCAGGAGCGCTTTAGAGAAGCGGGCTGCAGGAAGGATTTATTTTTAGGCTAGGGTAAGAATTCACTAAAGAGCTATAAACAAAAGGTGTGAGGGAGTCAAAATGATTGATGGAGCGAGTCCTCAAGAAGATATGCTGGGTCAGAATCAATGGAACAAGCGACTGGGGGAAAGAGAAGAAAGTGGATAAAAATACAGAAACCATGAGGCGGAGGGGACATTGTGCCTCCTTGTAATATCCTGTGGTGAGAGCCAAAGCTTTGCTGTGAGGGCAGAAGCTGTGGCTACTTCAAACCTCTGCCTCTCCCCTCGAGCCTCCTACTGCAAGAAGAGAGGCAAGCTCTCAGCTGAGAGCCCCAACTTCCCATGCCACAGCTCACAGTCAGCCTGAATATGCCCGTCTTGATGTCCTTTCTTCCAGTCTCCCAGGAGGACTGTTCCTGCTCCTGTGCTGTGCTGTGGGACCTCGTCCCTCTTTCCTCCTCTAGAACCTTGAATCGTCAATCCCTGCTTTCTCCTTTATCTTTGGTCCCTGCCCTGACCATTGGATCCTTCTCAGCATATATTTAACTACTTATTAAAGGCCTCCCCGAATGTTTCATAGTCACCTCACACTCATCGTATCTTTCCGCGCACACCAGCTGTCCCTCCTGTAGTCTCTGCTTCGGGAAGATGACCACCACCCGCCCACAACCCTGAAAGGCTCCCAGACTCCTCTCTTGTCACTCCCAGAGCTAACCAGTTACCAAAGTCTTTTCATTTTACCTTTAAAATAGCTTTGCATTCATAGCTTGCTCTTTATTTCCACTGCCACTATTTTTGTTTCTGGCCTTGGTTTTCCTTGCCTGGAGCACTGCAGCAGTATCTTAACTGGAACTTCTGATTCTAGAATCACCCACCATCAACCTACCCAGTATATCACTGTTAGAGTGATCTTTCTAAATGCACATCTGACCACATCACTCTACTTAAAATCCATCAGAGCTTCTCATAAGGATAAAGTTCAAATTTCTTAGCATGGCATATAATGCTATTCATGATCATCTTCATCTCCTGCCATATGAAGAACGTAGGTTTTAGACATTACTCATGGTGCAGGGAGTGTAACGAGGTATCTCAGGCCTCCAGGCTTTGAGTGTGCTGTTGCTTTCCTTGTCCATCTATCTGGGGAATACCTTGTCAGCTAAGAAGATCTGGCTGAACTGTCATCATTTCTGTAAAATCTTCCCTGAGGTTTTCTCACATAGCCCAGGGCTATTTCATGCTCCTAGAGCACCCTAGATAGACACTTATACACCATTCTAGAACAAAGGTTATCTATCTATCTCCCTCAA
The DNA here is from genome assembly GCF_041296265.1 of Equus caballus. Classification (NCBI taxonomy): domain Eukaryota; kingdom Metazoa; phylum Chordata; class Mammalia; order Perissodactyla; family Equidae; genus Equus; species Equus caballus. Next base: position 9,007,125 of record NC_091703.1, read on the forward strand.
TAGATTATGCAGTCCTTGGTGATCTTTGCCTGATTTTTCTTCGTATTCCTGGCATCCTACACAGATGCTATCATACAGTTTATTGAAAGTCACTAAATGTTTATTAAAAGATGGACTGGCCTAGACTCTACATCCTTGAGCCATGCACCAAAGGAGGCAAATTCATTCTGGGACAATCGGTAGGTGAAAGATCATAAATGTCTAATAACACACATGGTAAATGTAACTCTTATGCACACAGTCCTGTTTGCAGACAACCTGTGTTAATCCCTCCATCCCATCTGTTTCATCACGTTGGTGTGCAGAGTCCAGAGGCTGCATTAGCCATCTTTATCTTAATATTTTCCTCCTATCATATTTAATTTTCCCCAGAGGATCCCATGGAACTAATATTAGTGTCTCTTTTTAAAACTTGAATCACTTCCAAAGTCTTCAGTGCTTAACTTTCTGAAACAGAACACTGTTACAGCTGCAACTCACTATGTATTTCTCATGGTTTGTCTTAAATTGTATTGCAACTTTTTGAATTTAAGAAATTAACAAGTTTTGTTTCAAAATTCATGTAAAACCTGTCTTATAGAATTGCTCAACAAAAATAATAGCTTTGATTTATTCAGCACTTCCTTCAGGGCCAGATATATACTCTACATCTATTTTCCTCTTGTACTTACCTAAGTGCAAAACTAATTTCCGTGAGATCAAATAATTTCTTCCCTTCCACGCAAGCTGTATTTTGCTTCCATAGTTACACCTCCATCACGGTTCTGGGATTTATCAAAAGGATCATATGTACGTTATGTGCATTTATTTTTTTTGACACATCACAAAGCCAGCTGTCTCTGGTTCTCATATTTAAATTCAGAACTAATTCTCAACACTATGTTAAGGTGGAAATTAGAAGGGTTAGGTCTTAAAAAAAAAAACACTCCTCTCCTTTCATCTGGGCTTTAATTCCAAAGGATTTCAGAGTTAGTATCCTTTGAAATTTGGTGGGTGTTAGGAAAAGCCTGCCTTTCTGTAGAGAAAAAGGATATCTTGCAGACAGAAACAAAACGTAGACGTGCGATCCATAACAATTTTTACGTGTCACTGATACTGTGGGAGTGGTATTCCGTGAGAGTAAAAAGAGACACATATTTGGAAAAGAAGCCACTTTATTAATCTATTTATGTTAAAGTGGAATATGTTTGATTGTTCACAGGAAGAAATAAGAAGAAAAGTAATCACATTTTTTGGAATGTAAAATTTCACCATTTATACAGATTGTAGAGCATCATCAGTATGTATTGATCTGGGTGGCACAGTTAGTAGTGACTCTGCTCCTGGAGTGGTTGACAAAAATGATTAATGTTTAATCTTCAGTCCTGTTTAATCTGAATCATTTCTGTTTCGTTCTAAAATTTCTGGCATCTAAAAATGAAAGGAAAAAATGTTTCTTAAGTTTTCAGGAAAGACAAGTATTCAGTGACAGAAGAGCTGATTCTTGATTACATAAGGAATTCTTATTCCATAAACAGTTAATTCCTTTTTTTTTTAAGGATTGGCACCTGAGCTAACATCTGTTGCCAATCTTTTTGTTTCTTCTTCTTCTCCCCAAAGCCCCCCAGCACATAGTTGTATATTCTAGTTGCAGGTCCTTCTGGTTCTGCTATGTGGGACGCTGCCTCAGCATGGCTTGATGATCGGTGCCATGTCCGTGCCCAGGATCTGAATTGGCAAAGCCCTGGGCTGCCAAAGCAGAGTGCTCAAACTTAACTACTCGGCCACAGGGCCCACCCCCATAAACAGCTAATTCTTTTTTTTTTTTTTAAAGATTTTTTTTTTAAATTTTATTCCTTTTTCTCCCCAAAGCCCCCTGGTACATAGTTGTATATTCTTCGTTGTGGGTCCTTCTAGCTGTGGCATGTGGGATGCTGCCTCAGCGTGGTTTGATGAGCAGTGCCATGTCCGCGCCCAGGATTCGAACCAACGAAACACTGGGCCGCCTGCAGCGGAGCATGCAAACTTAACCACTCGGCCACGGGGCCAGCCCCTAATTCTTGATTACATATGAAAAAGGGGTTCAAGGAAAACCTATGGATAGATGAACTTAGATAATACCAATACTGTATTTTAATCAATATTTTTGTTTCAACCTTTTTCACACCAAGGAGTATGACAAGGAATAAGGCTGGTTGAGTTTTGTCTTCCTTGGTTCGGTTGCCAGCTGGCAGAATGAAGAAGGAATAGGAGCAAGAATCTGAATAATTCATGAAGTGACTCACCAGCACAGTATAACTAAGAATTGATAGTATTAAGGTGTCCTCATAATTCAACTATTAGAACAGCTGGATCTCAGTGGAGCATATGGAGACATGCCCTTTGATTGTATCTGTCTTCACAAAGCTAGATCACAAATAGGCCACAGTATTCATGAATACACCCCTATGGCCAGCAAGGGTAGCATTGGTTCTGGGTCCCAAGTCTGTCTAATATTGACTCCCATTTAGTACCTATTATAGGATAGGTGCTTGGGGATACCAAAATGAATATGAGACAATCCTGCACTAAAAGAGTTGTAGTTAAATCAAGGGACATGTAAGCAGAGAATTGTGATGAAATGTTACAGGTGCTGTTACACCAAAGGGTACAGGATGGGCACACGGGAGGAAGCAAGTCAGTTCCATCCGGGAGACAGGGCAGGAAAGGTTTCATAGAGGGGATGCAGCTTGAGCTGGCAGATGTGTGAGGTGGGAACTGAAGTAAGGGGAGAAAAGGAGTTGGGAGAGAGCATTCCAGGTAGGGGAAGCTGCATGGGCAGTAACAGGAAGGCATAAAAATAACATAGCATGTTTAGAAAATAGCAAGTGGTTAGATATGGTTGGTGTGTACAAGGAGGAGGAAGCAATGAATGAGAAGATTGGACCTACCACGGTCATGGACTTGGGATGATTTTCTAATCTTCTTAGTCTACAGGAAAGAGAAAACAATGTAAAAAAAAAAAAAAAACAGGTGGGTGTGAGGACTAACATAGTGAACAAACATGCCACTATTTAATATAGTTTCCTTTCCTTTCAAGGAGAAATTGTCATTTAGGATAGAACAATGAGACCCTAAAAGATTAAGATAAAGCTTTTTAGCATGTAATATATAGATTATTCTCACTAAAAAATAAATAAAAATATTGGGCCACAGTCTCATTACATTTTAACCTTCTTCTAGATTTACTGCTTAAGATAAGATTCTGGCTGTGACTTGAAAACCTCATGAATTTCCTTGGAAATGATGAAGAACTAGAGGCAAAAATAAGACATCTGAGACTATTAAAGTGCTCACTTTTATCTTCCTATTTCCCACTCTTTCTACTCCTGAAGACAATTGGCAAAAGCAGAACCATGATTCTGAGATGGGGCAGAGGTAGTCTGAAGTGTGGTCACACGCTCAATTTACTGAGGTCAATCGGTCAACGGGAGGCTTCCCGGATGGTCGTGGCTGACGGCTGATGTAAGGCTTAAGTTTCTAAGCAGCAGCCTTATCAGCTGGAAAGGGCCTTGAGATCCCTTCTGTTTCACTTCAACTCCTTGCTTCAAGGCCAGTCTAAATCTATACAAATGGGCCTCAAATCAATTGTGAAAATAGGCCGAGTATAAGTAGACAAATATCTGAACTAGTGAAACCTTTAAGTTTATATGCAAATTTTCTTATTTTAAAATAATTCTGGAGAAAAATATTCCACAGTTTCAGCAACTCAGAAAAGATTCATATTCAGTTTAAATTAGCAATTACGGAGCATCTGTAATATAACAGACATGAGATCTATTCCTTCATATCAGGGAAAAAATTGTAGTTAACCTATCATTTTGCAAATATTAGTATAATCTGCTAAGGGGTTTTGATTTTCAAAATATAGTTGTATTTGCAAATGGTATGCTGAACCAACATGACCCATGACATAATCAAAATGCAACTTTAATGTCTGCCTCTTGCTTCTAGCCTTTTTTCACTTGGGGAAGCTCTTCCTTTGCCAGTAGCTGAATAGGCAGCAGCCCAATGATTTTTGCTCACTCTAAGGTAATGGTCAGTCTTGACTGTGAGGCATGAACACAGTCTCAATTCAGTTATCAGAATATGCAGTCTTAAATATTAATCAATCCTTTAATCTTCACTCAAAAATAAGACTTCTCCTCTCCCTCTCGCAGCTAAGGCTTTAGTTGGTGGACCCACCTGCCCTTGGAGGTCAGTTTCTGCATCTTCGCTCACTACCTCCATTTGCAGCAGGAGGGAGAAGTAAGGAAACAGCACATTTCTTACGTGGCTGGGTGGCTCCGGAGTCTCTGGGTTTGGCAAATGGCTAAGGCTGATTTTTTCTCTTTGGAGCTTGCCATTGCTGAGGACCTGGGTCCTACAGTTCCCTTGACTCAGGCTGATGCATCTCTCTTCTGATGGTCACTGCTTGATCAGCACCTAAGAATCTAATGTTCCCCTCCAGCTTCTTGCCACTGGTATCCTTTCAGGAAGCCTTGGGTAGACCCCAAGATAACTTGACTCTTACCTGCATAGTTCTTAAGGAACTATTGCATACATTCTTTGTCCTGATGACAAGCTCAGAAAGAACAAGCCACCCCAACTGCCCCTCTGTCATGCTGCCACAGCTTGCTTTAGTTTTTCAGGCATGAATGAGTCATTCATCCTCTATGTTTCCCAACTTTCATGAAACTATTTCAAAGCTCTCTCTCTAGCTGATCTCCTAGAAACCCCTCCCAAGGCTTAGGTAAAAGAGGTAGAATTACTTGGGGCTGATGGGGGCTCACGACATGACAGAGTCAAAGAAATCTCTTCTCCAATATTCCCCACTCTCTACACTTTTTACATATTGGATCTGGCCAAGGGATATGAGTCATGACACAGGTTCTTCAAAATTTCCTTCAGAAACTGCACATGGGGAAAACTCACTCTTGTTTTGGGAAATGGTAAAAGTTTTCTTAGCATCTCAGGAATTAGGCCAGGAAGAGTCCCATTTTAACATCCTACTATGGTCTTAATTAATTCCATAGGGTTTGGGCATATACCCTGTAGCATCAAATACTGAGAGTCTTCTAAAGTAACGGATTATAAGATTTAACATTAGTGTAAGAAAATCTGGTCTGCTATATATATATTGATAGCAGGGTAAGCTGTTTTATTGTAGACAAAATATTAACTCATAATCTCTATAGCGTCTTCCTTAGAAGTGATTGCAAGTTCCAAGAGGGCAGGGAACATGGCTCTCCAATTCAGGTCCTACAAAAAACATTTTTATCAAGCAACTATTTCATACTAGGCAAAACAGCAAACACTTTCACATAATTTATCTTGTTTATCTTAAATTGAGATAAGGAAAAAGTTTTTTTAAAATGTATTATTATTATACATATATTCTACAGTTAAAGACATTATTATTAAGAAAAAGAAAAACTTACCTTGGTTTTCTGGCTTTCTCTCTGGGCCTCCTAACTAAATCTTCCAAATGTTTATTTCTCTCTTCTAAACTGAAAGAAGAAACAATTGAATTTTATGACTGAAATTGACTTTTCTAAACTAATTTTTTGTTATATTTATTGGAGGATTTGAGTAGATATATTCAAATGGTGGTCTAGCTCTCTGTACATTGTCCCTCCATCTCACTATATGGGAATTTGGGATTCTTTCCTAGCAACTCAAATCATTTGATCAATTTTTCCCTTCATAGGTTCCAGTGGTGAAGAAGGAAAGCAGATAGCAGTAAAGCTATAAAGTGACATGTAGATGTTCTTCTAATCATTTACACGGTGGGTCGAGAACTGACCACTGTGTATGAGTTAACCCAACATGATCCTGGAGGCGACATGTGAAATACAAAACCCCTGAGCTGTGGACTGCTTTAACATGGGGAAATGTGTAGGAGTGTTACAGGAAGGATCACAGCATGCAGGTGGCCTGCTAGAGATTTACTTGTGTTATGTTTTTATGGCTTTTAGCAAGAGAAATACCAATGGTTCCCCTTGTTGCCCCTAGGAGGGCAAATTCCATTAAGATAGTCTCCTCCTAAACTTACTTTCCCATCCAGCAAGGGTGTAATAGTTTCCTGTGACTGCTGTAACAAATTCCCACAAATTTGGTGGCTTTAAACAACATGCATTTATTCTCTCACAGTTCCTGAGGTCAGGAGTCCAAAATCAGTTTCACTGGGCTGAAATGAAGGTGTTAGTTGGGAAGCGCTCCCTCCAGAGGCTCTAGAGGAGAATTCTTTGCCTTCCTTTTCCATCTTCTGGATGCTGTCCTTATTTCTTGGCTCATGGTCCTGCATTGGTTTGCCCTTTCTCCCCTGCTTCCATGGTCACATTGCCTTCCGATGTCATCACATTTCTCTCTGCCTCCCTCTTATGACAATTGTGATTGCCTTTGAGACCCACTGGGACAATCCAAGACAACCTCTCTATCTCAAAATCCTTAATCACATCAGAAAGTCTCTTTTGCCATATAAGGGAACACTCACAGGTTCCAGGCATTAGGATTTGGATATCTCTGGGGGCCATTATTCAGCCTACTATAAAGGGTAAACAGACACTTAGAGGGCAGGAAATTCTACTGCAGGGATCACAGCCTCAAATGCCTGTGGGAGAGTCAGGCAAGTATGCGGAATGAGTAAAGCCAGCTAAGTGGGGATTCGAACAAAGCCAAGAGAATATACCCTATTCCTCACCTAAAGGAAGAAGTTGCTATTCACCTCTTGCCAAGTGCTGCCATGTGGGAATGTTGCAGCAATGTCGTCAGATCTTAAAGAGGAGATAGAAATCTAAACCTTTGCAGGAAATTGTCCTTTTTAAATTTTGGCAATAACTTAAAAATATTTTAAACATTATAGGGACCAAACAAAACACATCTGTCTCAGGATTTGACTTGTGGACTGTCATTTTGAAACCTCTGCCTCATTGTCCAGAGGTATCAGGTTTCTGTTTTCAGAGGGTAGAGAGGAGAAGCTGTCCAACCCAGGAGAAGAGATGACAACATTAAATAGGTCCTCCATACACCAAAAGCCTTAGTCTATCATGCTTTATTTTCAGAGAAATGGCATGGAATAAGTCTTCTGTATTTCTAGAGTTGAAAAGAAAGGCCCCAACTCTTGGGGGAGAAGGATCCCCAAGAAAAGAAAGTAAAGGAATTTTCCAAGTGTGCAAAAAAGCACCAATGGAATGTTTTTATACACTTACTCCTGTGTATAGAGCTGAAGGCAAAAAGCTACAGCCTAAGACCAAGTAAATAGAGTCCCTGGTTTACCATGGAGGAAGTGATGTCCTCCCTCAGAGGGCCCTGGCTGCCCATGCAGAGAGCTAGGCAAGCAAAGCAGCACCATTGAGTGGATGATGGTGCTAACTGGACCATGCCAACAAGGGCCGTGATCTTCCCACTTGGGAGTGGAAATTGGACTTACCCCCGTGGAGTCTATTTTGGCACTCAGGTTTGTTTTTGTTTTTTAAACATCTTTATTAAGGTATAGTTGACATGCAATAAACTGCACATATTTAAAGAGTAAAATTTGATGTTTTGACAAACGTATATACCCAGGAAACAATCATCACAATTAAGGTAGGGAACATATTCATCACCCTCAAAATTTTCCTCATGTACCTTTGTACTCCCTCCCTCCCATCCCTCCTCGTTCCCTCATCCCCAGACAACCACTCATCTGCTTTCTCTCACTATGGACTAGTTCATGTTATCTAGAATTTTATACAATGGAATCTTACCCTCAGCCTAATTATTTTAAGATTCATCCATGTTGTTTCACGTACCAAGAGTTCATTCACTATTTTATTTATTTATTTATTTATTTAAAAGATTCTATTTTTCCTTTTTCTCCCAAAGCCCCCCAGTTCATAGTTGTGCATTTTCAGTTGTGGGTCCTTCTATTGTGGCATGTGGGATGCCGCCTCAGCATGGCCTGATGAGCGGTGCCATGTCTGCGCCCAGGATTCAAACCAGTGAAACCCTGGGCCACAGAAGCAGAGCTCGAGAACTTAACCACTCCGCCATGGGGCAGGCCCTCATTCACTAATTTTTATTGCTGAGTAGTATTCCACTGTGCGGCTAGGCTACAAATTGTTTAAATTTCACCATTTCAGGGACATTTAGGTTGTTTCCAGTTTTGGTCCATTACAAATAAAGCTGCTATGAACATTGATCTTTTTGTAATGTACATGGTTTTTGTAAATACATGGTTTCTTTTCTCGTGAATCAATACATAGGAGTAGAATGGCTGAATCATATATGGTGGTGTGTGTTTTAACTTTTTAAGAAGCTGCCAAACTGTTTTCCAAAGTGGTTGTGCCATATTCCATTCCGACCAGGAGGCTATGAGCATATCAGTTGCTCCACATCCTCGCCAGGACTTGGTATGGTCAGTCTCTTAGACATTCTAATAGATTTGCAGTGATATTCACTGTGGTTTTAATTTGCCTCCTAATTATGTTGAGTATCTCTTTTTTTTTAGAGATTGGCACCTGAGCTAACATCTGTTGCCAATCTTTTTTTTCTTCTTTCTTTCTTCTTTTTCTCCCCAAAGCCCTCCAGTACATAGTTGTATATTCTAGTTGTAAGTGCCTCTGGGTGTGGCATGTGGGACGCTGCCTCAGCTTGGCCTGATGAGCGGTGCCAGGTCCACGCCCAGGATCCCAACAGGCAAAACCCTGGGCTGCTGAAGCAGAGCGCGCAAATTTAACCACTCAGCCACTGGGGCCAGCCCCCTAAGTATCTCTTTATGTACTTGCTTGTCATTCATATATCTTCTTGGTGAAATGTCTGTTCAAATCTTTGCCCATTTTAAATGGGTTGTTTTCTTACTATTGAGTTTTGAGAGTTTGTTATATAGTCTGGATAAAACTTCTTTATCAGATATATGACTTGCAAACATGTTCTTTCAGACTGTGGCTTGTTTCTTCATTCTCTTAATATCTTTTGAAGAGCAGGAGTTAAATTTGTTTTTTAATTTCAGTTTTATTGAGATATAATTAACATACAGCACTGACAAACAGCAGTATAAGTTTAAGGTGTAGAGCATAATGACTTGACTTACATATATTGCAAAATGATCACCACAATAAGTTTAGTTAACATCCATTATCTCATATCTAGACAAGGAAAAAAAAAGAGAAAAAAGTATTTTTTTCCTTGTGATGAGAACTTTTAGGATCTACTCTCTTAGCAACTTTCAAATATACCATACAGCATTGTTAACTATAGTCACTATGCTGTCCATTACATCCTCAGTACTTATAACAGGAAGTTTATACCTTTTGATCACCTTCATCTAATTCCCTCACTCACTACCACCCATCTCTAGTAACCACAAATCTGATCTCTTTTTCTATGAGCTTGGGTTTTGTTTTGTTTTTTTAGATTCCACATATAAGTGAGATCATACAGTATTTGTCTTTCTCTGTGTGACTTACCTCACTTAGCATAATGCCCTCAACGTCCATCTACGTTGTCCCACATGGCAAGATTTCCTTCTTTTTTTAATCACTGAATAGTATTCCATTGTACATATATATGTACCACATTGTATATATATATACCACAACTTCTTTATCCATTCATCTGTTGATGGGCACTTAGGTTGTTTCCATAGCTTGGCTATTGCAAATAATGCTGCAATGAACATGGGGCTGCAGATATCTTTTTGACCCAATGATTTCATTTTCTTTGGCTATATACCCAGAGGTAGAATTGCTGGATCATATGGTAGTTCTATTTTTAATTTTTTGAGGACAGTCCATACTGTTTTCCACAGTGGCTGCACCAGTTTACACTCCCACCAACAGTGCACCAGGGTTCCCTTTTCTCCACTTTCTCAGCAGCATTTGTTACCTCTGGTCTTTTGAATAATAGCCATTCTAACAGGTGATATCTCACCTCAACATGAGGTGATATCTCATTGTGGTTTTGATTTGCATTCCCCTAATGATTAGTGATGCCGAGCATCTTTTCATGTACTTGTTGGCCATTTGAATATCTTCTTTAGAGAAATGTCTATTCAGGTCCTTTGCCCATTTTTCAACTGGACTTTTTGTTTTTCTGCTACTGAGTTGTATGAGTTCTTCATATATTTTGGATATTAACCCCTTAGCAGATATATGGTTTGCAAATACTTTTTCCCATTTCATAAACTGTCTTTTCATTTTATTGGTTTCCTTTGCTGTGCAGAAGCTTTTTAGTTTGATGTAGTTCCACTTGTTTATTCTTGATTTTTTGCTTGTGCTTTAGGTGTCATATCCAAAAATCTGTTGGCATGATTCATGTCAAAGAGCTTTTTTCCTATGTTCTCTTCTAGGAGTTTTATGGCTTCTAATCTTACATTTGAGTCTTTAATCTATTTCAAGTTAATTTTTGTGACTGGTGTAAGATAGGGGTGTAGTTTCATACTTTTGCATGTGAATATCCAATTACCCAGCACCATTTATTGAAGAGACTGTCATTTCTCCATTGAGTATTCTTGGCTTGCTTGTCAAATATTAGTTGACTGCATACGCATAGGTTTATTTCTGGGCTCTCAATTCTGTTCAATTGGTCTATGTGTCTGTTTTTATGGCAATACCATACTGTTTTGATTACTAGAACTTTATAATATAGCTTGAAATCAGGAAGTGTGATGATTCCCACTTTGTTCTTCTTTCTCAGGATTTCTTTGGCTATTCAGGGTCTTTTGTGGTTCCATATAAAGTTGGGATTGTTTTTTCTATGAAGTTTTTAATTTTGAGGAAGTCCAATTATCAAAATTTTCTCTTATGGATCATGTTCATTAATCATATCTGAATCATTGCCTAACCTAAGTTTACAGAAATTTTCCCCTATGTTCTCTTCTAGAAGTTTTATAGTGTTAGCTTTACACGTAGGTCTATTATCCATTTTGAGTTACTTTTGTATGTGGTACAACGTATAAATCAGTGTTTTGTTTTTTTTTAACAAATGGATATCCAATTATTTCGGCACCATCCTTTTTGTACTTCATTACCTTTGTACCTTTGTCAAAAATCAGTCGTCCAAATATATGTGGGTCTATATCAAGAGTCTCTATTCTGTTCTGTTGATCTTTTTTTCTATTTTTACATCACTGCCACACTGTTTTGATTATTGTAGCTTTATAAAAAGTCTTAAAAATCAGATTTGCCCTCCAATTTTGTCCACTTTCTTGGAGTTCTTTTGACTATTCTATGTCCTTTGAATTTCCATATGAAGTTTAGAATCAGCTTGTCGATTTCTATTTCAAAAGCCTGCTGGGATTCTGATTGGGATTTCATTGAACCTAAAGATCACCATGGGGAGAAATGAAGTCTTAACAATATTGAGTCTTAAGAGCCATGAAAGGGGCGTGCCCGGTGGCACAGCAGTTAAGTGCTCACATTCCCCTTTGGTGGCCTGGGGTTTGCCGGTTCGGATCCCAGGTGTGGACATGGCACCGCTTGGCAAGCCATGCTGTGGTAGGCGTCCCACATAGAAAGTAGAGGAAGATGGGCATGGACGTTAGCTCAGAGCCAGTCTTCCTCAGCAAAAGGAGGAGGATTGGCAGCAGTTAGCTCAGGGCTAATCTCCCTCAAACAAAAAAAAATAGCCATGAAAAAGGTCTATCTCTCCATTTATTTAAGTCTTCTTAATTCTCTCTCAGCAATGTTTCATACTTTTCAGTGTATAGGTCCTCCACATTTCCTGTCAAATTTATCCCTATGTAGTTCATATTTTTGGTACTATTGAAATGTTTTTATTTTTTCAATTAAAATTTTTGTTTTTTTTGAGGAAGTTTAGCCCTGAGCTAACTGCTGCCAATCCTCCTCCTTTTGCTGAGGAAGACTGGCTCTGAGCTAACATCCATGCCCATCTTCCTCTACTTTCTATGTGGGATGCCTACCACAGCATGGCTTGCCAAGTGGTGCCATGTCCACACCTGGGATCCGAACTGGCAAACCCCAGGTCACTGAAGCGGAAGGTGCACACTTAACCACAGCACCACTGGGCTGGCCCCTAATTTAAATTTCTGATTGTTCATTGCTGGTATATAGAAATAGTATCGATTTTTGTATATTGATCTTGGATCCTACAACTTTGCTAATTTTACTTAACAGTCCAAGAGCTTTTTTGTAGATTTCATCAGATTTCTACACAGATGATCATATCATCTAAGGAATAAATTCACTTTTGCTTGTTCATTTTGCTTGTTCATTTCCAATGTGGATGGCTTTTCTTTCTTTCTGACTGAACTGAGCAGAACTTCCAGTACAGTGTGAATAGAAATCTTGTTCCTGATCTTGAAAAAGTATTCAGTCTTTCATCATTAAGTATGATTTTAGCAGTATTTTTTCTATAGATGCTCTTTATCATATTGAGTAAGTTCCCTTCTATTCCTAGTTTGTTTAGAGTTTTTAGCCCTAAATGAATAGTGTTCTCTAAATGAATGAATGTTGGATTTTGTCACATGTTTTTTCTGTTATTGAGATGATCATATGGTTTTTCCTTTTTAATTTTTAATATGCTGGCTTACAGTAATATAATTAATACAATAATATTATATTACATTAATAGAATAATAGATTATTATTTAACATAAAGGACCTTTTTTTTTGCCATATAAGGTAGCATTTGCAGGTTTCAAGGATTAGGATATGGATATCTTGTAGGGCCAAAAGATAGTGCTAAATAGTGTATTGCTAAAGAAAACTGGCAACACCAATGGATTTATTTATCTTTTTTTTTTTTTTGAGGAGGATTAGCCCTGAGCTAACATCTGCTGCCAATCCTCCTCTTTTTGCTGAGGAAGACTGGTCCTGAGCTAACATCTGTGCTCATCTTCCTCTACTTTATATGTGGGACGTTTACCACAGCATGGCTTGCCAAGCAGTGCCGTGTCCACACCCAGGATTTGAACCGGCAAACCCCGGGCCACCAAAGCAGAACATTCGAACTTAACGGCTGTGCCACCTGGCGGGCCCCTCTTGTCTTTTTGATAACGCCTATTCTAAGAGGTGTCAGGTGGTATCTTATTATGGTTTTGATTTGCATTTCTCTAATGATTAATGATGTTGCGCACCTTTTCATGCGCCTGTTGACCATCTGTAGGTAGAACAGGAACATTTTTGTGAGAGGATCCACTTCTCACCAAGATGCTGTCATAGACGTGATAGGAAGTGAGGTAGAGAGAACAAGTCTGACATTTCATAGGAAAGTGTTCCAGAGCCAGGAATGTATGGAGCAGGACTCCCACACCTGAAACTGACCTAGCCACAGGTGTTACAGAGGAAGCAGTATTTGGGAGAAAGAGATGCAAGACCACCTGAATCTTTGTAGCGTTGTGAAAAGCTGCCTGATTCAGACTGGGAAGACAGTGAGTGTACCTGTAAGGAAAGGGCATTTGAGTGGAGATTTGAAGGACAGTAGGCGATAATGGGTTAGGGTAGTCTGAACATTCCAGGTGGAACAATATATGCGAAAGCCACGCGGCAAAAGAATGTGATGCATTTGAGAAACTATAACATCTCCAGTGTGGCTGAAAGCAAGGCAGAGAATGGTGACATGAGATTGGAGAGGCAGGCAGGAGCTGTATCATGAAGAAACTTGTAGACCATGCTAAGGATTTTTGCTTTTACCTAAAAGTCCTGGAAAATCACTAACGTGTTTTAAGGGGCATGATCAAATTTATATTTCAGAAAGAGCACTCTGGTTACATGTACAAAATGGACTGCACCAAGCTCCTTCTTTTAGTCTTCTAGAAAAATCAAATATCATGAACGGCTGTTGTAAGTAAGCAGCTGTTTCTAAACTCCAAGGCATGTGAATTGAAAATTTACAGTATAGCCTGTGAATGTAATCGAAGAAAGATACTTCAAACACTGCTAACTTTTAACAGAATAGACGAGCACCAATTTAAAGAAACATTGCTCTGATGACGTGTATTTGGTAACTTTAAAGCAGCACATACCTTTTAATGAGATCAAAGCTAATTCACTATAAACAAAAATACTGTTCTTCATGGATATAATAGACTATATTTGATTTAAAAAAATCAATGACAACGCTCATCACTTAACGAAATCAACTTACGCAATATCTGGCAGTGGTTCTCGACCTATCCAGACATTAGAATCACCTGGGCAGCTTTTGAAATATACTGATGCCCAGATCCCACCTGGTATTTTAGCTGATTTGATCTGGGAGTAAGGCCTGGGCATTGGATATTTTTTAAAAAGCATTCAAGGGAATCCTAATAAGCAGCCACAATTGACAATCTTTTTAATAAAGTTAATAAAACTCAGATTCCAGGTCTCTTTTTGAACACAAGCTGGATCCACCACTCAACTGAAATATAAGTTTTAAAAATAACTGGGGCTGCAGCTGGCCCCATGGCCGAGTGGCTAAGTTTGTGTGCTCCTCTTCGGCAGCCCAGGGTTTCTCCGGATCAGATCCTGGGCTCGGACACAGTACCACTCGTCAGGCCACGCTGAGTCAGCATCCCACACAGCTCAACCAGAAGGACCTACAGCTATAATATACAACTGTGTACTGGGGAGCTTTGGGGAGAAGAAGGAAAAAAAAGAAAAAAGAAGATTGGCAACAGATGTTAGCGCGGGTGTCAATCTTAAAAAAAAAATAACTGGGGCAAAGCAATCTGGCTAGATTCATGGTTTGATATTGTTTTTAAAATATTAGGTTATTCTTTATTTTGATATTTCATGAGCCCATGAGGACTGTGCATTGGTTGAGTTTCTTGGTTATAAGCTAGGGAGGAGTCTAATTTTACTTCTCTTGAGTGTGTAACATCACTTCCCCCTCCAAATTTAAAACTTGTCTGCATCAGTCTGAAAAATGGGAAAATTGTTTTACCATTCATTCTGCTTAGAAACAATAGTGAAATACAGAGGCAAACTTCCCAAGGTACAAATACCCACACTGTGTTTCACATCTTGTGGTGAGTTAGTGCCATAGAAAGTTCCTGTGCTGGGGGGTGCTTTCTAGGTCAGATTGGACCTTTTGCTTAAGCTCTAGGATAGCCAGGACAGTATAAATGAAATTGGGGAAGGAAGGAGGAAGAAGCATATGAGAAAGGAGGATAATAAATCAGTGGAAAAACTTTGCTGAATTTAAAAACACTAATTTCGGAGTGTTTCAAGCTGAATCTTGTTCTAATGAGAAAGGTTACTTGATATTTAACATATATATGGATATGTTTCCTTTTGTGTGCATTCCAAAACTTTCTGTGAATAAATTCTAAGCACTGCAAAGTTGTTTTACTTGGATACCATGATAGTATCCTCTAAAAATGTCGGACGTTTCTCACTAATCCTTCACCAGCCCTGGGAATCAAGGGAGCTCTGAGGAAGGAAGATGAACATCTTGTGATTCGACTCTGACCAAGAAGTCCAGACATTAAATAGACTAGTTATATTATTAAAGAATGGTCTGAATTTATAAAACTGCACATTTTTCCTTTTTCTTGAAATCTAAGAATATGAACTTCGTAATTTAGAGGGTCACATAAAATATCAGTAAATGTTTACAAAATTAAAAGTTAATTTAATGTTTTTCAACTTACTGTGCAATCTGGGAGTGGGATATCTCGAGCCTTTGGTCAGCACATTCGATAATTTCTTCATATGATATAACCTGGAAAAAAATAAGCTAAAAAATTATCCTCTGATAAATTCTGGAATTTTTATCTAATTTTGTTTATTTTTTGATTTTTAAAAATCTCTACAAATTGAAGTTCAATGACATGACTTCCATCAATGAAAGTTTTACAATAAACAAAACATTTTCCTTATATTTTGAAATCAGAGATACGAATAGAAATAGAATGATAATGTGTCTACTCATCATGCAGAAAAAGTGAAGCGTCAAAAAATGCACAATTGTAAAGAGTCAACTATGATCCAGTTGTCTTCCACACAAGCAGTGTATGTATTGATTAAAGTTACAGTGCATTTGGTTAAAGTTAACACAGTTTTTAAAAAGTAAACTAGAACACTAAGTGGGCAAGATTTATAATTACCTCCAAACTGAAGTAGCAATACTAAGACCTGAAACTGATGACAGCAGAAGGAAAGACAGATATTATGTTCTTTGCTAGCTTTCAGCTAAAAGGCAAATGGGGGCATTTTATAATGTCATTATGAAGTAAAAAGAATTGATACAATTGTGTGATATCATCTCTCAGATCCTCTTTAGCTCCAAAATTCTGTTACTTTAATATTTGGCATAGTTTTTAAAAGATAAATATTTCTGTAAGAAAATCTGTACCTTATTTAGTAAGTTGCCTACATGTCTTTGATACTTGTCATTCTCTTCAATGAGTCTGTTGCAGTGGTCTTCTTTTGACTCTAAAAGATTTCCCAATTTTGCAATCTATGGAGAAACATCATTAAAAATACTAACCTGGAAACTGCCATGAAAGCATGGATGCTAAGAACAAATGAGAACAACCAGCTATAATTTATTCCAATATTCTCTTAAACTGAATTGTACCATAGGTGAGTCAAGAGATGCTATGACCAGATCCTAGCTAGACTGCACTGAGAACAGATGGACAGATTATAATGATGTTTCAGCTTTTCTCCAGTCTAATACTATGAAACAGCTTTGCAAGTAATTAAACATCTGTTAGTGAACATAAGTACTTATTATAATGCCACAAATCTTCACTACCTTCTTTCCCTATATAACCAATGTATAGACATATATGATTCTACCTGAAGGAAAGCACTCATGTGCTTGATGGTGCATTTCAGGTTTGATAAATATTCCCACTTGCATAAATGACTGTGAATTAAAGAAAAAGTTCAGCTAAATGTACTTCTTGTTCTCACCTATGGTTCAATTTTTATTTGCAAAAAAACCCATTAAAAATTAAAAACTGTATTTCTAAAAGTGACATCCAGGATTGATTATCAGGAAAGGGTATTCACAAGTGCTCTTAGCAGTTACCTTAATTTTCAAAGCAATTACAGAAGAAAACAACAGAAATGTTCCCATTAAATAACAATGTTAAGAATGGCCATCAATCTTCTAATGTTTTAAATATACTTACACGTCTGTAGTGAAACAGCCTGGAGGAAGCAATAGGAAAACAAATTTGCTGCAGAAATAGCAACTTTTTTTGTTCTTTCTCTCTTATATAAATAAACTAATGGGGACAGTATCAAGTCAGTGGTCCTACTCCTCTGACCACATACATTATTTAAGGTAGGGAGTACAGACATTATTACCTCAATTTAACAGACAGAACCAAGGCGAAGAGAATTTAAGAGATTTTTGAAAGGATATATCTAGAAGTGGAAAAGACTAAAATCCATCTTTGTCATCCATTAGCATAGGGCTTTTTCCATTCTATTGCTTTGCACCTCCTCACTGCATCCTGGAGGGTGGAGTTCCACTCTTAGCGTCACATCCCTCATGACACTTTACTGAAGCAACAAGGAATTCCTTCTCACTTCTGTTTTTCATTATAGACTTCATGGCACATTTTAAATTTCTTTAATGGCTTTCAAGTTCAAAGTAATAACTCTTTTAAGTCCTCAGATTGAATTTTTTTATTTGCTAACCTCAGATTAAAGAAAGAAGAGCAAAAGATTTCTTAAAGGATATTTATTTTAGAGATAAAAGAATAGCTTTGTAAATCAGCTTTTTGGATTACAGTGAAAAGGAATCCAAAATTTTAAGTCCCCATTAAAGAGTGTAAATTTTAACCACTTTAAGAGTATAACTGATATACAATAAACTGCACATATTTAAAGTGTACGGTTTGATAAATTTTTACATATGTATGCAATTATGAAACCATCACAGCAATCAAATAATGAACATATCCATCACCGCCCCTCCCACCAGAGCTTCCTCTTGCCTCTTGGTGATCCCTTCGTCTTGCCTACCTTTCCTCCCTAACTTCCATACTCTATGCCAGCCCCAGGCAAACACAGATCTGCTTTCTGTCACTACTGATTAGTTTGTATTTTCTAGAGTTTTATATAATGGAACCAAACAGTATTTACTCTTGTCTGGCTCTTTTCCCTCAGCACAATTATTTTGAGATTCATCTAGGTTGCTTGTGTATCAGTAGTTCATCCCTTTTTCATTACTGAGTAGTATTTCATTGTAGGGATATACCACAATCTGTTAATCCACTCATCTGTTGACACACATTTGAGTTGCTTTCAGTTTTTGGCTATTATAAATAAAGCTGCTAGGAATCTTCATGTACAAGTCTTTGTATGAACGTATGCTTTCATTTCTCTTGGGTAAATACCTAGGAATAGAAGGATGGCAGGTGTATGTTTAACTTTTTAAGAAACTGCCAAAGTCTTATCCAAAGTGGTTGTATCATTTTACGTTCCCACCAGCAGTGTATGAGAATTGCAGTGGCTCCACATCCTCACCAATCCTTGGTATGGATAGGCATTTTTTTTGTTTGTGTGTGTAACATTCACCCTGAGCTAAAATCTGTTGCCAATCCTCCTCCTTTTTTAATTTTTTTCCTTGAGGAAGATTAGCCCTGAGCTAATATCTGTGCCAGTCCTCCTCTACTTTGTATGTGGGATCCTTCCGCAGCATGGCTGATGAGTGGAGTAGGTGTGCACCTGGGATCCAAACCTGTGAACCTGGGCCACCCAAGTGGATTGGAACGCACAGGGCTTTAACTACCCAGCCATAGGGCCGCCCCCGACAGCCTTTTTTTTTTTTTGAGATCAGGAAGGTGAAAGGTTCAGCATAAGAACCCATGGATGAGACTAGAGAAGAACTCACACACTCTCCTCCAGGGCCTGGATTTCTATTGGGATATTGGGCTGTTTCCCTAAATGTCCCTTCCCAGCTTTCACTCAATCAGAGCACTCACTTTCCCCCCCAACTCCCCAAGTTAACATCTTTCTCTGTACCCTCACAGATTCCATCCACTGAGCAAACTCTGATATGTCTGTCATTCGCTCTCCCAGCTACTCCCTCCTGAACTATGTCCCCTTCATAGTTTTCCTGCCTCCCGAAATCTCCAGGAAGGTATTTTATCCCCTGTTGGTTTTTTTTTTTTTTAACCTTTTGACCCCCCTTCACCTATTTCTCACACCCATCTCCTGCCTCTGGCAACCACCAATCTGTTTTCTGTATCTATGAGCATTTTTTTTTAGATTCCACATAAAAGTGAGATCATATTTGTCTTTCTCTGTCTGACTTATTTCACTTAGCATATCACCCTTGAGGTCCATTCATTTTGTCGCAAATGGCAGGATTTCATTCTTCTTATGGCTGAATAATATTCTGTTGTATGTATACACCACATCTTCTTTATTCATTCATCCATCCATGAACACTTAGGTTGTTTCCATATCTTGGCTATTATAAATAGTGCTGCAATGAACATGAGGGTGCATATATCTTTTCAAGTTAGTATTTTTGTTTTTTTTCAGATAAATACTCAGAAGTGGAAGTGCTGAGTCATACAGTATTTCTAATTTTTTTGAGGAAACTCCATACTGTTTTCCATAGTGGCTGCATCAATTTACATTCCCACCAACAGTGCACAAGAGTTCCCTTTTCTCCACGTGCTCATCAACACGTGTTATTTCTTGTCTTTTGATAACAGCCATTCTAACAGGTGTGAGGTGATAGCTCATTGTGGTTTTGATTTGCATTTCTCTGATGATTAGTGATGTTGAGCATCTTTTCACGTACCTATTGACCATCTGTATGTCTTCTTCGGAAAAATGTCTATTCAGATCTTCTGCCCCTTTTTAAATCAGATTATTTCTTTTTTGCTATTGAATTGTATGAGTACTTTATATATTTTGAGTATTAGCCCCTTATCAGATATATGATTTGCAATTGTTTTCTCCTTCAGTAGGTTGCCTTTTCATTTTGTTGATGGTTTCCTTTGCTGTTCAGAAGCTTTTTGTTTGATGTAGCCCCAACTTATTTTTGCTTTTGTTGCTTTTACTTTTGGTGTCAGATTCAAAAATTCATCGCCAAGACCTATGTCAAGGAGCTTACTGCTTATGTTTTCTTCTAGTTTTATGGTTTCAGGTCTTATGTTCAAGTCTTTAACCCATTTTGAGTTGATTTTTGTGTATGGTGTAAGATAGTGGTCCAGTTTCATTCTTTTGCATGTGGCTGTCCAGTTTTCCCAACACCATTTATTGAAGAGACTGTCCTTTCCCCATTGTATATTCTTGGCTCTTTTGTCATATATTGACCACATATGCATGGGTTTATTTCTGGGCTCTCTATTCTGTTCCACTGACCTATAGTCTGTTTTTATGCCAATACCATACTGTTTTAGTTACTGTAGCTTTGTAATAGAGTTTGAAATCAGGGAGTATGATGCCTCCAGCTTTGATCTTTCTCAAGATTTCTTTGGCTACACGGGGTCTTTTGTGGTCAAAATTCCATGCAAATTGTAGGTTGTTTGTTCTATTTCTGTGAAAAATCCCACTGGAATTTTGATAAGGATTCCACTGAATCTGTGGATTGCTTTGGGTAGTATGAACATTTTAACAATATTACTTCTTCAAATCCATGAGCACAAAATATCTTTCCATTTATTTGTGTTTTCTTCAATGTCTTTTAATGTCTTCCAGTCAGTCTTTTTAGCAGACATCCTAATAGGTCTGTAGTGGTATTCATTGTAGTTTTAATTTGCCTCTTAATGATGCTGAGTATCTTTTCATGTATTTATTTGCCATCTATGTATTTCTTAGTGAAGTGTCTCTTACAATCTTTTTGCTTACTTTTTAAATTGGGTTGTTTATTTTATTATTATTATTATAGAGTTTTGAGGGTTCTTTACATATTCTAGACACAAGTCCTTTATCAGGTCTGTGATTTACAATTATTTTCTCCCAGTTTCTGGCTTGTCTTTTCATTAAGAGCTCAATATTCTGAAGTTTAAAAAAATTTTCAAAATAGAAAAGTTTTGGAAGACAGTCTATTAAAGTCAAATCACTGAAAAAGTCTAAAATATTTTCATGAAATCATACCAAATGTACTTTTTAATATGTAAAGTAATATTTATGGAATAATTTAAAGGATAAAGTGGTGGCAACATTTTTCTTTTGTAAAGGAAGACACTACCAGATAACCTTGAACATGGTTGTTTGACCACCATTAATGAAAGCTGTCCTTTAATGTGGTGTGTTTTCCTTGATGTCTCAGAGATGCTGGAATGTTCAGAGCTGGATGCTAGGAATTGAACCCACTCAAAGTCTCCACCAAAAGAAAACCAATTTGAATAAAACAAGAGAAACTGATGGTTGGTAAAGTGACTTTCTCTGCGCCTGACTTAACACGGCAGGGGATACAGATCATTGTGAGAGAAACACATGAGAGTTCCGGCGAGAAGCAAACTCCAAAGCTTTGTCCTGCCCTCGACCCTCCCGTCCACCAGACAGTTCACAGAGGAGCCTTCTGCCCGGCTTTCACTTGGCCCTAGATGTCTGGATCCATAGATCCTGTGCCTGGTGCCACTGCGCCCCCATCCCAACCTCCTATTTGGTTGATGATTCTTCAGGTTTCCCTCCTAGGCTTTTCGCATGCTGCATGGTTTGTGGCCTTGTTTAGTCCTTTGATGTGGGCATCCTCTGTTGCCTCCAGTGAAGATCTCAGCTCTCATGGAGAAACTCTTCCCCCTACTCCTCACCCTTCTCACCCTCCCCCAAGTCAGTGGCCATACCTAAGAGAAGGTAGAAGAGAAATCAGATTTGGGGACAAGCTAAATTGAAGAAAAAGCAAAAAAAATCTTCAGAGGGGTACTAGGCCCAGGAATATGTGCTGTATGGATTTAAAACACTTTGGCTTGGAAAGCAGTCTGGAGTCTCTGCATAGTGAACATTTATTCTATCACAATTCTTATTCTTTGAAAATATAGTGCATGTGTTAAAATCTGTGTTAAATGAGAATTGTTAAAATCTGCATATATTAAAATCTGTGTGGGACTGTCCCACAGACACAATTAATAACAGCAACATACTGAAAAATGTTCCATCTTACTGTAAGGATAAACTCAAAGGGCAATTGGTTAGAAAAAATTTAAGTGATAATATTTAATTCTGGCAAGGTTTTGGTGAAACAGTACCAATGACACACTGATATCCGCAAGGTAAAATTCAACTCTTTTGAAAATTCATTTGATTATGTACATAAAGATCCACATGTATATTTATAGCTTTAAAAAAAGCGTAATCTCACTTTTATAATTTATTCTAGGAAAATAACCCACAAAGGAAAAACCTCTCCACATAAAAGCAGAAAGAGGGGCTGGCCTGGTGGCACAGCAGTTAAGATCGCACTTTCCACTTCTCGGTGACCCGGGGTTCGCTGGTTCTGGTCCCAGGTGCGGACATGGCACCCCTTGGCAAAAGCTATGCTGTGGTAGGCATCCCACATATAAGGTAGAGAAGGATGGGCATGGATGTTAGCTCAGGGCGAGCCTTCCTCAGCAAAAAGAGGAGGATTGGCAGTAGTTAGCTCAGGGCTAACCTTCCTCCAAAAAAAAAAAGGAAAGAGCCCAAATATCCAACAAGGGGAGGGGCTAAAAAAACCTGTATTTCCACTCTGGAATATTATGTGGCCATTAAGAATTATATATAATCAATATACAATCTATAAGGCTAGCATAGTAACATGTAAAAATGTGTGGTATATTAATTAAAACAACATTGAAGAGTTTATGTCACTATGATTTCAACTCTGTAAAAGTATGTGGACAATGACTGGATGTGTCTGAAATGTTCTAGCATGAGCTATGATTTATTCATACACTAAAATACAGGAGTGAAAATGAGTAACCTACAGCTACTCCTATCACAAGGAAGAATCTTGCAATTATAAGGTTGAGGGGGAAAAAGTTAGAAAAGGATATACAAGATACAATAAAAAAAGATATGCAAAACAATATTATGCATTGTTTAGAGATACACATGTGTGCAGGAAATAAAGAAATGCATGGTAAAAGTGAACACTAGATTCAGGATAATGGTTACCATTGGGTGGAGGGGAGGAAGTGCAACCGAAGAGGGGCCACGGGGGCTTGAACTATATTCATATTTTATTTCTTAACCCGGGTGGTAGGTACCTGCATATTTGTTATATTTGTGTTTACACAGTTTGATGTGAAATATTTGGAATAAGTAATCTTTAAGAGAGCATCACAGCCCTTACATACGTGGAGATAGGAAATAAGGTCTAACCAGACCTCCCCACTTCCGGGTGCGTGAGGGCTAACAGCAGGTGCAGCGGCATGCTCTCCTCTCCCCAGCTCTCCTTGCCCATGGGGCCTGCCCACGTGTGCTGGAGCACACGGTGTACAGGCACACCCACAGGAGTTGTGATGGGCCTTGCCAAGCATCTCGAAGAAGCAGGCTCCAAGGGCAGGGCTGAGTTAGGCTGAGGAAGAGCCCATGTCTGGCCTTGTCCACAGCAACATACGCTTGATTGTAGCAGAGGAGGAAGTCCTCTTGGAAAGCTGCTCACCCGTGCTGTGTGGACGACAGGCACCAAGGCAGAGAAGCCAGCCAGTTGCTGGTGCTGAATGAGATTCACGCAGTCCAGGAGGGACTGCTCAGTCATGAAGTCCTCCAGAGGAAGATTTCCCAGGTTGAATCTCCTCTGAAGTCCCCCTGTATTCTAGATTTGTGGACATAGTTTCAAGTTAATAATATGTTAACTTGCTCCAGTATATTATGAGGCACTGCAATCGAAGTGACTAAAGAAAATGAGGTGAACACATCTTGTGTTAGTTTCCTATTGCTGCTGTAACAAATTAGCACAAACTTAGTGGCTTAAAACAACACAAAAACATCATCTTACAGTCAGTAGGTTAGAAGTCTTATGGGGGTCTCACTCCACTAAAGTGTCAGCAAGACGATGTTCCTTTCTGAAGGCTTGAGGGGAGTCTTTCCAGCTCCTAAAGGATGCCCACATTCCTTGGCTTGTTGTTCCCTTCCCTGACCTTCAAAGCCAGCCATATTGCAACTCTGACATCCTTTAGTAGTCACCTCTCTCTCTCATGTGGCTGGGAAAATTTCTCCACTTTTATGGATACATGTGATTAGATTGGGCCCATCCTGATAATCTAGAATAGTCTCTTTCCGCATTTCAAGGTCCTTGATTTAATCACATCTGCAAAGTCCCTTTTGCCATAATTGCCTAGATGCCTTGTTTTATCAAGGGATGCAAAGTCTCTCTTGCCATGTTCCAGGACTAGGGTGTGGATATCTTTGGGGGGCC
This sequence comes from Equus caballus, assembly GCF_041296265.1. Lineage (NCBI taxonomy): Eukaryota > Metazoa > Chordata > Mammalia > Perissodactyla > Equidae > Equus > Equus caballus. The sequence continues at coordinate 9,031,371 of NC_091703.1, forward strand.
ATTGTTATGCCCATCACACACCTCTAAGAAGATCAGCGAGGCCCCATGACTTGAGGTGCAAGTGGCCTGGCCATAGAGCCAGGGTGTTTGGCACTCTCTAGTTCATAATTCCAGGTTTCCTAAGAAGCTTTTGCTTGCATTAACACTTTTTCTCTATCTTCCATAACACTAGGTAAAGACTATCTGACCACATCCCTGACTCGGAGATACCTTATCAAGAGCTTCCAGGACCAGGAGACATTTTCCACTTGACAGTTAAGCACTTGCTAGAACCAGCCAGAAGGCAAAGCTGGGGTCAAGGACCCTGTCTCAGTGGAGAGGAGGTCAGGGGGTGAATGGAGCAGACAGCAGGATCAGAATCGTGAAGAAGAACCAAAGGCTAGGGGTCAGACGGACCACAAGAGAAGCACATGACAAAGCATCAGAGGAGGTGTGAGTCATCAAATTTAACTCCAGCAGACCAAGTCTTGCTGGCCCAGAGTTCCTTAGAGAATGAGGAGTGAGCCTACTGGAGCATACTTCTGCATTTCAAAAACAAAGAACAAAAACAAAACCCTTTTTATCTTGGAAAATTTCAAACACATACAAAAGTACAGAGAGTAGTAAAATGAACCTCTATGTGCCCATCACCTAACTTCAACAATTATTAACATTTTTCCATTATATTTTCATCTGTCTCCAACCTCTCCCCACTCCACTCTCACTCTGCCACCTATTTATTTTAAAGCAAACCTAGTCATCGTATGAATTCACTCATAAATACTTTTCAATATGTATCACTAACAGACAAGGGCTTTTAAAAACACAGTGATACCACTATCACATCTGTTATAATTAACAATAATTTCTTAATATTATCTAATACCCAGACTGTGTTCAGTTTTCTGCTATTATCTCACAAATGTCTTTTCATAGTGGGTTCGTTGCAATCAGGATCTACACAGGTTTCACACACTGCATTTGGTTGAGTTGTCTCTTAAGTCTCTAACCTCTTTTACTCTGCAACAGCTGTGCCTCTCCTCTCTCCCTTTTCTCATGCCAATTGTTTACTTATTAGAATTTTTCACATTCTGGATTTTGTTATCATGGTGTCATTTAATATGTTTCTTTATCCATCGTCACTTGGTAGTCAGGTCCAGAAGCCTGCTTTCAGATCCAGTTGTTCTGATGAGAAGACTTTATAAATAGCGCTGCGTGTGTCCTCCTGCATCACGTGAGGGTGCACAGGTCTGCCTGTCTCACCTTTAGTGGGGCTGAGATTGATCAGCTGGCTCAGAGGTTTGTCAATCTGACCCATTCATTAGAAGTTCCCTATCAGTCTTGAACTTAAAGGTTTTACAAGGAATTACGATAATTCTCTAGATTGCTTATTTTCTTCAGGGATGCAAAATATAATTTTCTAAGTGTATCTTTTCTTCTGCTTTTAAAAGCTTACATTCTTCAGTGAAGAACTCTCCCTCTTCAATTATTTGGCTTCTCTGAGATAAAGTTTGTACAGGGCAGACTGTAGCACGTTTTGCAAGCACCATGGTGTGTCTGACACACTTTCATTTGTGTCCTTGTTCTCATTCCAGCTTCCCACTGCTAGGGGGATTAAGGTCCATTTTCATGGCCGTTACCCCCAGGCCAGGAGGCATAGAAGCTGATGAGGAATGATGGATTTATTGCGTGCTCTCCTCTTTTCTCCCTAGGCTCAAATTTTACTGGTCTACAAGGTCCAACTCTCATCCCCTTCACAAAGTCTTCCACGAGTCTCCCGCTTGGATGCCCTCTGTTCTTCCTCTGAATTCCAGTCACTTGACAAGCGTTCCCTCTGTTAGATGCTTGTCCCCGTGTCTCTTTTTTAAAAACTTTTCCTTGATTCCTCATAAATAGTTATTTATGTATTTTATCTTCTTTTCTACATTCCTTGGAAGCAGGGCTTATCCGTGATCTAGCTTTCTGTCTCCATAGTGACTAGCATTGCTTAACCTTTCATGGGAAGTCAATAATTACTTATTTAATGAAAAAAGATTAATGAATTAGAGCCCTCACAGCATTGGATTTTTGTTTTTCCTCTTAAACAGAGGAATGCCAATTTTTAATAATTTAGAAATATGATGATAGACTTCTCTAACTATTAAAAAATAAATTATGTTAAGTGATCTCTTTTTCATTATAGTGGGATGCAGTTGGATTGTAACTTTCTAGACACTAAGATATTTTCATTTTCTTCTACCATATTTTTCCTGTTTTATCTGCCTTCATCTTTTCCAGCTTTATTGAGATATAATTGACATATAACACTGTGTAAGTTTAAGATATATAATGTGTTGATTTGATACACTTATATATTGCAAAAGGATAACCACCATAGTATTAGCTGACAACTCCATCACCCACATAATTGCCATTTCTTTTTTGTGGTGATGCCTTTATCTTTAGATGCCATCTAAAGTAAACTATGAGTGCTATTTCCCAAAGCACCCCAATCATGGTTAATGTAAACATCTATTGCTATGAGAATTGTGGCAGCACATGCAACTATACAAATGTACTTCATTCACCATGAAAAGTAGCACATAAGTTTTTATTTCTGCATTTTGAAAGAAAAAAGTTTGATTAGTCTAAACAGAAATCAGGTGGGACAATATTCAAAATTTCAAAACCTGAAAATGCAAACTTCAATTCTCTGTTTTTGTGGATGAATAATACTGCCACTATGCCAGTGTGTGACAATTTAATAAGCCAATTTTTTGAAGGTTGATAATTTCTTAAACTTGGTAATAAAATTATGTTGCATATAAAAATGATAGCAAAGCAACAAAAGTTCTTTCTTACCAGGAAATCAAGCTCTTCATTTAGATTGTGGTACTTATCCAGTTTGGCTCCCAATAAGAGAGGTACATCTCTGACCTTCTTGGCTTCATTTGAATCAAAGTCTGTAACCTGAGATTAAATATATTTGTGCTCACTTCCAATACTTTCACACTCCTTGGAAGATTTGACAATAAATACTTTATTAGTTTATCAAAGACATCTTCAGTGGCTAGAATAATAGAAGTGTAGAACTTAAAGCCAAAAAATTTCAACAAATTTATCAAAAGACCATAAGTATCTGAAGTTGTATTTTTGTATGTTAAAGACAGTACACAGTAAATGTGAAACTCACCTCAATAACCTGATCTTGAAATGCTTTTTCGTTAGCAATTAACTCTCTAAAAGTTGTGATTCTGTCTTTATGTTTCAGTAGCTAGAAAAAAAAAAGCATTTTACATTTCAGAGAAGGAGAGGAAATACAACTACATTTTATACCATTTACAATAAAATCATCAAACCGTGCACAGTCTAATCTCTGGTCTCCAAAGGGTCTACTGTTTCATAGCTCGTGTGCAGAAAAGAGTTCCCCAGCAAGCCTGGGACTGCCCTCCTTGGAAAGGCCTGCTAGCGAGGCTGCCCCCTGAGTGGCATCTGGGGACCTGGATTGTGGGAGCGTTTCCATCATCCCTGATGTGAATGGCTCACTATGCTCACCTATTTGTACAGAGAATGCGGTTAATGCTGAACACCTCTTTCCTTCTGGAGCGTCTGGTATTTTGGTACTTGCTAGGCAGGAGGTGCCTCTGTGAACAGCTCCCAGTAAAAACCTTAGGCACTGAGTCTCTAACGAGCTTCCCTGGTAGATGACACTTCACAGGCATTGTCACAAGTCATTGTCCTGTGTGACTCCACTGGACAAGACTCTGGGAAGCTTGAGCCTGGTTTCCTCTGGACTTTGCCCCATGCACCTGTCCCCTCTGCTGATTTTGCTCTGTCCTCTCACTGTTGTCCCCCATAGCTGTGAGTACGACTGTATGCTGAATCCACCGGTCCTAGCAAACCATCAAACCTGAGGGTGGGCTTGGGATCCCCAGGAAGCTTATCCTAATATTCAACTGTTTTTACAGGCAGGCTATTAAAATTCTTCTTTAAAGAAAAAAATTAGCCAAGATTTTCTGGATGCAATTTATAATCATTTCTCATTTGTTTTTTCAGTATAACAATAAATCTTAGTATTCAGTATATGAACTTTTCCAAATATCAGTGAGGTAAAAGTGTACTGCACAGAATATTTTTTTAGTATGAAAAATTTCCAATATTTTTTAAAATAGAGAAAAAAACTTAATGACCCCACCATGCAACTATCATCCAGCTTCAACTATTAACAGCTAATGGCCAATCTTGTATCATTTATATCCCCAACCTCTTCCTCCTCCCTCATTCCCCTTCACTGAATCAAATCACAGACATCACATCATGTCATCTGCCAATATTTCTGCAATTACACAGAAATTTACCAAAAGAACATAAATATCTGAAATCGCATTTTTGTAACCTCCTGCTCCAACCTGAACTGGGCCTATTTTTGAAGGTTGGTTTAAGAAGTGGAGGCCAGTGGGTTTTCTGCATGTCTATTTATTCCCTGATGTGTTTCTCCACAGGTTGGCTAGGAGACAAAGAGATTCCCCAGAACACTCGCAACTAATTTTCTGTCCACCTCAGTTCAGAGGAGTAATTTCCTGATGGGCTAGGACTGAATTTGTTACAACAATCCAAGATCCCAGATTTGAATGTTTTTATTCCTTTAGCCAGATTAATCTGTCACTTCTTTATTCCTCTCAGATTAAAAATGGCACAAGTTAACATCCTATCACCTTCTCTATTTAACTTACTCTCTTAATTTTATCCCTCAGTCTCTGCACCACTAGACCAAGAAAGGAACAACTGAAGAAATTCCAGGAGCCGCTTCCCTTACCCTTGTCCCACTTGAGAAATAAAACAATGTGTTTTCGATGTCTCCATTATTCCAAGTGACGAAGTTTGAAATCACTGCAGGAATGTCAAAATACACTATTCTTCAGGAATCAGTAGTGTCATGCAAAAGGGAAAAAATAACCATCCCAATTTTTTGGTAGATGAATGAGATTTTCTAATACAGATTTACGTTCTAGAACAAGGCAAATGTTGAACAACATATCTCTTTAGTCAGGGCCATAGTAAAGGTAATCTGGTTTCTCTCTTTTTTTTTTCTTAAGATTTTATTTTTCCTTTTTCTCCCCAAAGCCCCCGGTACGTAGTTGTATATTTTTAGTTGTGGGTCCTTCTAGTTGTGGCATGTGGGACACCACCTCAGCATGGCTTGATGAGTGGTGCCATGTCCATGCCCAGGATCTGAACTGGTGAAACTCTGGGCCACCGAAGTGGAGTGTGTGAACTTAACCACTCGGCCATGGGCTGGCCCCTGGTTTCTCTTTTTAAAAAAGCCAAATTTTAGGAGTTTCTTTATACTTTTACATTATCTTTTTTTCGACTATTTTTCTCACCAAAAATGACACAAATTCTAGAATGAAGGCTAAATACAGTACCTGTATATCTAAATTTTTCTTTTTAAGGTGGAAGCTCTTCAATTTTTCTAGCATTATATCACTCACTTTCTCACTCTCTTTGAAATGTTCAGCATCAGGATTGGTGATGTCCTAAGGGTAACAGTTTGAGAAGTTATAGTAAAAATTTTCAGTAAAGCTAAAAGGAGGAAGGACAACACAAAAAAAGAAAATGACAGGCCAATATCACTGATGAACATCGATGCAAAAATCCTCAACAAAAAACTAGCAAATTGAATACAATGATACATTAAAAAGATCATACATGATGATCAAGTGGGTTTCAATCCAGGGATGCAGGGATGATTCAACATCCACAAATCTATTAACCTGATACACCACATTAACAAAATGATGAATAAAAATCACATGATCATCTCAATAGATGCAGAGAAAGCATATGACAAGATACAGCATTCATTTATGATAAAAACTCTAAATTAAATGGGTATAGAAGGAAAATACCTCAACATAATAAAGGCCATATATGGCAAAGCCATAGCAAATATCATTCTCAATGGAGAAAAACTGAAAGCTATCCCTCTAAGAACAGGAACCAGACAAGGATGCCCACTGTCACCACACATTTAACAAAGTATTGGAAGTCCTAGCCAGAGCAATCAGGCAAGAAAAAGAAATAAAAGGGATCCATATTGGAAAAGAAGAAGTGAAACTGTCACTCTTTGCAGACGACAGGATTTTATATCTAGAAAACCCTAAAGAATCCACTAAAAAACTTTTAGAAACAAATGAATACAGTCAAGTCGCGGGATACAAAATCAACATACCAAAATTGGTTGCGTTTCTATACACTAGCAACGAAGTAGCAGACAGAGAAATTAAGAATACAATCCCATTTACAATTGCAACAAAAAGAATAAAATACCTGGGAATAAACTTAACCAAAGAGGTGAAAGGTCTGTACACCGAAAACTATAAAACATTGTTGAAAGAAATCGAAGAAGACACAAAGAAATGGAAAGATATTCTGTGCTCTTCGATTGGAAGAACTGACATAGTTAAAATGTCCATGCTTCCTAAAGCAATCTATAGATTCAACGCAATCCCTATCAAAGTTCCAACAACATTTTTCACAGAAATAGAACAAAGAATCCTAAAATTTATATGGAACAACAAAAGACCCCAAATAACCAAAGGATTCCTGAGAAAAAAGAACAAAGCTGGAGGTATCACACTCCCTGATTTCAAAATATACTACAAAGCCATAGTAACCAAAATAGCATGGTACTGGCACAAACACACACACACAGATCAATGGACAGAATCAAGAGCCCAGAAATAAACCCTCACATTTATGGACAACCAATATTCGACAAGGGAGCCAAGAGCATATGATGGAGAAAGGAGAGTCTTTTCAATAAATGGTGTTGGGAAAACTGGACAGCCACTTGCAAAAGAATGAAAGTAGACCATTACCTTACACCGTGCACAAAAATCAACTCAAAATGGATTAAAGACTTGAATGTAAGACTCGAAAACATGAAACTTCTAGAAGAAAACATAGGCAGTAGGTTCTTTGACATCATTCTTAGCAGCATATTTTCAAGTACCATGTCTGACCGGGCAAGGGAAACAAAAGAAAAAATGAACAAATGGGACTACGTCAAACTAAAAAGCTTCTGCACAGCAAAGGAAACCATCAACAAAACAAAAAGACAACCTAACAATTGGGAGAAGATATTTGCAAACCATATATCAGACAAGGGGTTAATATCCAAAATATACAAAGAACTCATACATCTCAACAACAAAAAAACCAACAACCCAATTAAAAAACGGGCAAAAGATCTGAACAGAGATTTCTCCAAAGAAGATATATGGATGGCCAACAGGCATATGAAAAGATGCTCAACATCATTAGCTATCAGGGAAATGCAAATCAAAACTACAGCGAGGTATCACCTCACTCTGGTCAGAATGGCTATAATTAACAAGACAGGAAACAACAAATGTTGGAGAGCACGTGGAGAGAAGGGAACCCTTGTACACTGCGGGTGGGAGTGCAAACTGGTACAGCCACTATGGAAAGCAGTATGGAGTATCCTCAGAAAATTAAGGATAGATCTACCATATGATCCAGCTATCCCACTGCTGGGTATTTATCCAAAGAAATTGAAAACTCAAATGCATAAAGATACATGCACCCCTATGTTCACTGCAGCATTATACACAATAGCCAGGACATGGAAGCAACCCAGGTGCCCATCAAGGGACGAATGGATAAAGAAGATGTGGTATTTACACACGATGGATACTACTCAGCCATTAGAAATGATGAAATCTGGCCATTTGTGACAATATGGATGGTCCTTGAGGGTATTATGCTGAGTGAAATAAGTCAGAGGGAGAAAGTCAAATACCGTATGATCTCACTCATAAGTAGAAGATAAAAACAATGACAAACACACAGTAACAGAGATTGGATTGGTGATTACCATAGAGGAAGATGGGGGAGAGCAAAAGGGGTGACGAGGCTCACATGTGAAGTGATGGACTCTAATTAGTCTTTGGGTGGGGAACACGATGTAATCTACACAGAATTCGAAATATATTACAATGTACATCTGAAAGCTATGTAATGTTATAATCCAATGTTACTTCAATTAAAAATAAATAAATGGGGGCTGGCCTGGTGACACAGCAGTTAAGTGCTCACGTTCCGCTTTTCATCGGCCCCGGGTTCTCCGGTTGGGATCCCGGGTGCAGACATGGCACCGCTTGGCAAAAAGCCATGCTGTGGTAGGCGTCCCACATATAAAGTTGAGGAAGATGGGCATGGATGATAGCTCAGGGCCAGTCTTCCTCAGTAAAAAGAGGAGGATTGGCAGTAGTTAGCTCAGGGCTAATCTTCCTCAAAAAAAAAAAATAAATAAATAAATAAAAGGAGGAAGGAAAAAACACAATGAAACAAATCTCCCTTCCACAATAAGTGCCCAAACCAAAGGAAGTAAAATAATATTGAACTCCATTCTTCAATTACTCATCATAAGACATCTTAATAAAGTGTTAGTGTAGAAAGAATTCATACAGATTCACACTTGTATATAAGCTGTTATCGGGACAGATTACTATAATGGCTGGGAAGTTAGTATTCATCTATAATAACTATACATGCTTACAGTCTTACATACATTCCCTCTTAGCCTAGTCAGCTTACAAATCCAAATTTTAGACAAACCGTTATACCTGACACCAGAACAATCAGACATCTTCAACAATACTGAAACTCTAGAAATTTCAAGGGTACCCAGAATGAAGGTACTAGTACCAGTATAAGGTAAGGGTCAAAAGTGCATGCACTGGAGTCAGACTGCCTGGATTTCTATCTCAGTTCTGCCACTTAACCATATGTGAGACTTTGGACAAGAAACTCAACTATTCTCAGCCTAGGTTTTTCTGTGTTTAAAAAAAAGAAGCCTGACAATATAAAGAATGGTGTAAAGAGTGGATGAGATAATCCATGAAAAGCAGGGACAGTAAATTTAAATGCCTCCAAGGACAGGGTGGGAAGTCAGCGGACTGAGTGCCTATTGGGAGTCTGACCGTGTTAGGGAGAGGCAAACAGCATGCTGAGTCTCTGGTCTTGGGGGCTTCTGTTCCAGTGGGGATGGGAGAACAGAACAAGCAAACAGACAACATTTGTTTGGTGTGGGGTGAGATCTACTAAGAAGAGGGCTGATGACACACTCCATCATTCACGGGTCTGGTAGAGAAGCAGCAGCCAGCAGATAAGATTGAGAAAGAACAGCAGGCTCCAGTGAGACAGGAGAAAACCAAGCAAACGTGGTGAGTAAGCAAATGTTTGAAGCGGGAGGGTGGGGTAGAAAAGTCTGCAGCAAAGCAGAGTCGGTGCCACATTCAAATTCAAATATTTAAAAACAAAACTTTAGGTGGATACAGTCTGTGGTCCCCCACTTTGTGATCTCTGCATAAAATGCTTAGCCCTGGTTCTAGCATTTGGTAAATACTAGTGTTCAACAAATTTTAGCTGAAACAAAATAGAAATAAGGTTTGTGTTGGATCAGGAACGTCGCAACTCATGCCCCCAAATTTTGGCTCAGATGGCAGCAGTTAAGATCAAAGAATATACAATAATAGAAGGGAAGAGGAAGAAAGAGAGCTGGCTAAGCTAATTTGAGAAGCTATCAAGTGTCATGCCCTTTAATAGGTTCTCATTAAATGTAGCACTAGTAACTGCCCAGGGGCAGCAGCAAACATCTTTTCCCCCATTTAAGATGAGGAAACCAAGGCGGAGAAAGGAAAAGTTACTTGGCCAAGTCACACAGCCAGGAAGTGGTGAACACAGATTCAAACTCACGTGACTCTAACTTCATTTCTCATTCTACTCTTGTACACAGCTCCACACTGCCCTCCCCCTGCCCAACAGCTAGACTTTAGATTGGGTAAACAGCTCATTAATGAGAACAAACCCTAATCACGAGGGGCAGACCGACCCAGAGCATGAGGCCAGTGCTCTGAGAGAGCTTTCCTGAAATGTGGGAAGTACCAGATGAAGGGTTTCACCTCATGTCTTTATTTTCTATCTTATTATAGACTTGTGGGAATTAGGTGTTGAAGAAAGATAAACAGAAAAAAGAAGGAGGAGGAAGGAAGGGCTGACCGGTTGGTTGAAGGGGCTGTATTTTGTTTTCCATTGTTTTTCTTCCATAACTTATATTGCCTCTTCTGGTTTAGTCCAACCTTGATATTTCTTCCATCCCAATAAAAAAATATGATTTTTTTTTTTTTTTTTAATTACCTGGCATGTAAGAAGTCCTACCACCAGAGCCAGAAGATTGCGAATTTTGGAGGCCAGCTGAGAAGTTATTTTCACATCTGGGGGATTCAGGCTCTCATCTTCACAAGGCGAGCGATTCAGGACCAAATTAGAATGTATTATCTTTGCATCCTACATGTACACAATTCAGATTTGTCACAATAAAGACAAAGAATCTGCATTACTTTTTAAGTAAAATGCTGAATAAAATGCCACTGTTAAAAACTCCGAGCAGTGGTTCTCAAACTTTTTGGTTCTCAGAAATCTCAGGGAAAAAAAAAAGATCAAGATCCCCACTTACAAAATCCTTTCTCAAAGGATGCTTCAGATGTCTGGTTATGAGTACCCACAAAATTCCCACATTAATTTTTGCCTCTTACAAAATAATCACAAGAGGCCAGAAATGGCTGTTCTTTAATGTGAGTACCCAAGAACCAAAGAAACTTCTCCAAACCTGTGGTGCATTTTCCATTCTCTCTCTCCATTTTTTTTTTTTTTTTTTTTTTGCTCAGAAAGATTTGCCCTGGGCTAACATCTGTCACCAATCTTCCTCTTTTTTTTGCTTGAGGAAGATTTGCCCTGAGCTAATATCTGTGCCAATCTTCCTCTATTTCGTATGCGGGTTCCCACCACAGCACAGCTGATGAGTGGTGTAGGTCCGCGCCCGGGATCTGAACCTGTGAACCAAGGCCGTGGAAGCAGAGTATGCCGAACTTAACCACTACACCACAGGGCTGGCCCATCTCTCCTTTTTTGTTAATAATTCTTTCTGCAAACAAATTTGTGTAAGTGCCATGCCTAAATATGCATCACCAGATTATTAGAAAGTCTTGAGATCCTGCATTAGAGATTCTGATTTGTGACAATACCTTTGTGATATCTGACTCCATCACATCCCCCAAGTGCTCCTTTAACTGAGCTATCGCAGATTTGGGGTAACTTTGCTCCTCAGTCCTTGCAACCTGATGCTGGAGTTTTGCATTTTCATTTTTGACTTCATCGATCTGCTGCTGAAGTTTTATATTCTCAGCCTTTTCACTTTCAGATATGAATTGCAAATTTTTAACTTGCACCACCAATTTCTCAAGGCTGGATTTCAGTTTCTGTCTTTCTTCCAGGTTTTTCTTTTCATGTTTCTGAAATTCTTCATGTAAAGACAGGAACTCTTGTTCTCGGGCCACTTTTTCCCTTTTCAACAAGTCCAAAGCACAAGTGGTGGCCTTTTTCAACTCTCCTTTGAGTAGCTGCAGCCTCTCTACCTCTTCTGCCTTCTGGCTTAAGGTTTTGTCCATCTCTACGCACTGACTTAGAGTTTTATTTTTTTGTTGCATTTCAGTCATGTACCTTTCCTGGAGACGAACATAATTGCCCTTCATCTTCTTAAGCTCTAGCTGTAAGGTTTCCTTTTCATTCCTAGATTCCTGAAGAAGTGTTTGGGTGTTAGCTAAAATCTCATGCAAATTCTGCAGTGTCTTGTCCATATCATTCTTCTCTAGCATGACTCTGTATTTTTCTTCAATTAATTCTTCGACTTTCTCCTTTAGCTTATTTATGATGTCAACGAACACTTGCTGTTTGGAAGTGTTCATCTGTAGCTCTTCAACCTTCCTCTCTAAATACATTTTACTACACTGTAGGTCTTGGATCAGAGTTTGCTGCTTTTTGTTAGTATGTTTTAATTTCCGTAAGACTTCATTTAAAGCCAAATCCTCTTCCAGAGGTTGTAAGCTTTCCAAGCTTTGCTCTGTGTCAGGTGTCCTGCAGTCCTCCTGAGATGCTCCATCACTCGAAGAAGCGCCTGCAGGAGACCCAGGTGAGGCAACCCCTGGACTGTCCACGCCCTCCACTGTTACTGCCTGTTGGTGACTGGCTGACGCCTTAGGAATATCCCCAGAATTCTGTATTCCTTTTGAAGAAAATGCAAGCTGTAAATCATAGTAAATAAAATAAGCATGAAAGAGTAGAAAGATGATGAACTTTGAAGTCAGACAGAGCTGGCCTTGAATCCTAGATCCCTAGTTTAGTTTCCTCAGCTATAAAAGAACAATGCTAATATCTACTACCAACAATAACACCTACTTAAAAAAATACTTAAGTATCAATTGCTAAATGTATGCACAGTGCCTACCAGCACAGCAGAGCACAAACAGTAGGTGGAGGGTAGAGATATGTATCACATTTACTGTCACAGAAGAAAAGTTAAACTTTGATACCCTCACCATTTCCTATGATGCAAACTTTTCTGAATACATATAAGATAGTTTCACCTCAAATAAATTAAAACAAACTTATCAATTACCCTACAGTCTGTGAGGCCTCTTTTGAATAAAGACTTTATTTCTCATTAAACCATTACCTCACTATGCTATGAATCCTCTCAGCCTTAGAATGTCAGATGAACATGCCTCACGATTGACTTTCTGTCCACAATACAGGTTTTGGGGGATTAAGAAAGGACAGTAAGTTGTAGTAAGAAAATACTGAAATGAATATGACATAAAAACCTCAGTAGGGGTGGGCTGTATAACTTTCTAGAATTTAAAGATACTGGACCCCTGTATTTTAACGGTTTTCATTGTTCTGGGATAAAGACAACTATCTTTGCTGGGGCCTACAAGGTCCTGATATCTGATCTTGATATCTGACCCATGCTACCTCTCCATCCTCATCTACTGCATCCCTCCTGCTCCCTTTAGCGCAGCAACACTGGGCTTCCTTCAGGTCTTGGTAGGTACCATTCTCCCTGCAGCCACAGGGTTTTTGCATATGTTGTTACTTCTGCATGGAATGCTTTCCCATCCACTGTAACCTAATTAACTCCTACTCGTCCTTCGGAACTCAGCTCAATTCCCACCACTTCAGGGAAGCCTTCCTCAAACTCCCTGACCAGGACAGTAAGACCCCCATCTTACTTTTATTCACAGCACTTATCATAGTTGCAAGTTTATATGTAATTTTATACTACATTACATATACTTTACACACACTTTACATGCAACTTTTATTCACAGCATTTATCATAGTTGAAAGTTTACATTTATTTGCGTGATTATTTGTTTAAAGCCTATTTCCTCTACTAGGATATTATTTTCATAAGGACAAAAATCACATCTTTTTGTTTTTTAACCATTACATAACTAACACATAATACAGGGGATAGCACATAATAGATGCCTGAAGGTATTACTGACTGACTGAATAAATGACTAAATGCAATGGGAACAGGAAGGAATAATCTTGAGAAATCCTAATTAAACAGTTTTAAATGTCATTTTCCAGAAATCAACATAGAGAAATAAAGTTCTCTTTTAAATGCTTCTTCCAAATAAATGAACAAAAGATTGCTCATATTTGTAAATGAAACATAATAGCCATATCTCTTCTCATCAAACTCATAATGAAAAGGTATTATTTATGCTATTCTTGAATGATTTCATTTGCCCACACTAATTCTTAAAATTTTTATTTTTTTGTTCAGAGAGTATATAGAATTTACACAGTTGGCATCTTCAGAGCTCTTAGGATATGACATGCATGCCCAGAATTAATAAATCAAAAGGCAATTTAAGGGCCAGCCCCAGTGGCCTAGTGGTTAAGTTCAGTGAGCACCACTTCAGCAGCCTGGTTTGGTTCCCAGGCACGGACCTACACCACTCTGTTAGTGGCCACGCTGTGTTGGTTGCCCACGTACTAAAAGAATAAAACAGAGGAAGATTGGCACAGATGTTAGCTCAGGACAAATCTTCCTCAGACAAAAAAAAAAAAAAAGATAATTTAATGTTTTCACTTTGGTAGGAAAGTAAATATTTTTTGCTTGTCAATAGGAACCCCATGATTAAAAAAAACTTGATTTTTTGGTCAAATAATTTAATTAATACCCCTGTACTTCTTCCTCTTCTCAACCCCCTGCTTCAATTTGATTCACAAAATATAAAAGCTTATTATATTCAAGGCACTGTGTAGATGCTAAGGTATATAAAAGGATGAGTAAGACAGAGCCCTGATCCTCACAGACATTAGCATTTGGTAGAGCTAATCTCCAAGTATGGACTTGATTTTACTAGAAAACTTTGTTTTTAAATTGATTAAGATCTCGGAAGGCATTTTCCACAGAGAAGCAATGTCCTTTGTACTAATTAGACGATTTAGCACTACTTGGAAAAGTCTCAGTTCATATACATTTAAAAAACGCACATACACACACCCTTTAATACTCTACAGCCTGTACTGACCGTCAGAAAATCTTACCTCCTCTGTTTTATAACTAGCTCTCAGATCAAGCAGGTTAAAGTTATTCTCTTTATAAAATGGTTTTTCAACATCACTGTGTACATTTTCCTTACACAAGAAACTTTGAGGTTGACCAGTGTTGAGGGCAGATTCCGCGGGAGTACTTTCAGCCAGTGACATTTCCGTGAATTTCAGCGTCTCTCCATTGCAGTGGATTGGAGGCGGGCTTCTAGGAGGTTGTCTGACACACTCATGAGCAAGCTGCTCTTTATTTGTGGAAGTGCTAGTTCCCTTTGGATTTTCTTCCTTAAATGGACCTTCCTTTCTATTGGTGTCTTTTGCATAATTATATACTTGACTTTGCAATTCTGGCTTCTCCGTGTAAGGTAAGCCTTCTGTCAGATTTTGAAATGTTATCATTTCATTATTAAATGCTTCTGTCTGATGAAGTTTACAAGTGGGTTCAAACTGTCTGAAGGAAGAAATGCTGGTGTCAATCGGCTGAGTTGGTACATTCTGTGAGTAATTTCCAATGTGGACATCTCATTAGAAGGAGAAAGATGGAAATAAGAATTAGCTGACCATAAAGTTACGTGCTTTTATATTCAGACTTATGAAATAAACTCTTAGAGACTTTTAAGAATTATATATATTTCAACCTTTTTTGCTGAGTGGATTTTAGCATGGCATTGTGCTAATAAACAAAACTTTTTCATGGGGGAAAGTTCTCAAATACTGCTACAAAAGGCTTGTTATATATTATCCTGTCCAAATACCATTATAACAAATTCCAAGATACCTTCAAAATTCTTTTGCTGCACTGTAATTTTAAAATGTTTTTATTATAAAATGTGTCAAAAGAATACAAAAGCACAGTGAATAGTATAATAGCAAACACACATAAACTTGCTTAATCTCACAACGATCCCAGGAGCTAGGTAATGTTATTATCCCTGTTTTACAGATAAGGAAACTGAGACATAAGAGATGTTAAGCTACTTGCCTAAGGTCACAGAGAGGGTAAGCAGTGCAGCTGAGATTCTAGAATGCTATTCCTAAATGCTATGCTACACTGTTTCTCAATATGACAAATTACCCAGATTTAAGATGTTTAAAAAAATCAAAAACACATAAGGCAAAAGGGAAAACAGTAAAGTGTTACAAAATTAATTCATGACCCTTCCCTTCTATCTAAATTCCCTTCTTTGCCCCTCCCCAGAGATAACTACAGTACTGAAGCCGGCATGTATTCATTATTCCCATCCATATTTTTCTACTGTTACTCTCATTTATGGACCCTAAATAATATAGATCAAGTTCCCAGACTTTCTCATTTTGTGACACCTCAATATCTCAGTAATTTTTTTCACAGCACCTCTGGACCAAAAGAAATACCTAACAGTTCCATTTATTAAGTAGTTGAGCTCAAACAACTTAATAAGAATTTGTCCCAACAACTTAGCAACTGTTTGAAAATATACATAAGCTGAAATAAAAATATTTTATTTCATCCTTAAACAACCAAACTTACTTGCTACTTGGATGCATTATCTGGCACCACACAATGTCTCAAACCTTGGAATCAGATTGGACAACACCAACCCTCACGTCCTTTCCACACAGATTTTCACGCACGACTTACTTTTTATCACAGCAATCTCCAAAAACCCAGCTTTGCAAATGAGATGTGATAGAAAGGTTTGTAGTACGGATTTATACTGAAAGAGTGAACTGTCTCAAGCTCGTAATTTCTGGGGTCCAGTGGATCCTGTATCACTCTTTCCTTCAAATTTCAAAATATCCTGCAGCACCCTGGGTGAACTGTGGATATATAGTATTGTTTTCTGTGTTTTAAATTTTATGTAAATAGCATCATAGATATATATATCCATATGAAAGTCTTTATTTCACTTAATATTTTGCTCTTCAGACTTAGCCATGTAAATACATGTAGGTCTTCCAGCCTCTAGAATTGTGAGAAAATGAATTTCTGTTGTTGAAGCGATCCAGCCTGTGGTATTTGTTATGGCAGCTCGAGCAGACTAATATACATACTTTGCCTGTTTTGCTGTTATGTGTCTTTTTCTTATTGAAGTTCTTTATTTTGGCTAACAATCCTTTGTCAATCACATATATGCATGTATCTTCTCTCAGTCTGCGGCTTATTTTTTTTTACTTTGTTGATTATGATTTGGTTATATAGAAGTTTTAAAAAAAATTTTAATGTAGTTGAATATGTTGATTATGGCTTGTATATCTTATGTTACTCTCTGAGTCTCACTTTTTTATCAGTAACATAGAGATAAAAAACAGCCCTTATTTAAAAAGAAAAAAAGCCCTATTTCATAGAATTGTTTGTGGGTTAAATGTGATGGTGTATATAAAATGCTTACACAGTACCTGGCTATTATTCTTATTGTTATTATCATAGGACACAAAAAAATCTTAGTTTGTCTCTTTGCATATTGCCAACAAAGAGATACTCACCACCTAACAAATCGTCTAGCGTGCTATAAATTTCTTCAGAAAGTGTGAATTTGGACTCATTTTCCCTTTTTACATTCTTTATTTCATTCTGTATTAATAATAAAAAAGGCATTAATATTTAAAACATCATAAGCCTCTTCTAAAGGTGTATGTACATTGCTATATAATTTTTCTGTTAGTATTTTTTGTTGTACAGGTAGAATGGGCTTCCCAGTATCTTTGCCTGCTGTATATCTGAACTCCCTTTTAATAAAACCACACTAATAGTCAAGATATTAAATGACAAACAAATATCTGGCTATTTTAAATTTTGGTCTTTTGGCAATTCAAATAATGTTAGTATAAACCTATATACAATAACCTATATACCTCTTACTGATAATTCTTTCACGTTTGTTAAACCTGACCTAAACATTAGGGTAGTTGTTATTCTAGTCTTTTAACACTAAAGATAGATAAAATAGGGTCCCAGTAACAACGTGAAATCTGATTCCACTACATACAAATCTATAAAAATTCATGTAGAGCTTATTCTCAAAGTTACCTTAATGCATCTAAGATGAAAGGGTTAATAAGTTAACAGTACAAATAAGCTAGTAAGGGGGGCCCACCCTGTGGTGCAGTGGCTAAGTGCACATGTTCCACTTTGGCAGCCCAGGGTTCACTGTTCGGATCCCAGGTGCAGACATGGCACCGCTCATCCAGCCATGCTGTGGCAGGCATCCCACATATAAAAATAGAGGAAGATGCGCACGGATGTTAGCTCAGGGCCAATCTTCCTCAGCAAAAAGAGGGAATTGGCGGCAGATGTTAGCTCAGGGCTAATCTTACTCCGGAAAAAAATATATATATACACACTAAGGAAAATATTTTAAATGTTTGAGGAAAACAATGGTTTAATCATGAATAGTATATCAACTATGTGGATCTAAATGATGCTCTAAAAAAATCCTTCTCTCTCATTAAAGTCAATTGGTTACAAACCTCTACTCAATAATGTTTTACAGCATTGTTCCACTTATTGAATGCACTTGAAATACAATAAAAACCGAGTTATATTTTATAACAATCTGTTTTTAGACTTGTTGCTAATTCAGATTATTCCTCCTAATGACATTTAAAAAGTATCAAGAACAATCTGCTTGAAAAATAGAACAGCACTGTTCACACGTATTGGTGTTACATTTACACAAATTCTTGGGACTCACTACTGATTTTCAGAGGTAACTTCTAGCTCTAGTCTCCTATGATATTACTCTTTTTCACTAAAATATGCCTTTTGTTCCTTTGGTCTATAAATTTTTTATTAAGAATAAAATGCTCACTGAAATCCAAGAGGGAGGACCTCCTTACATAATTAAGACATTCCTTTTTTACAATTTACTACACAGTATCTGGGACCCTGATAATACCACACTGTAATACTACACTGATAATGCTAATGATACACTGTGATAATACTATAACCAATTTTTTTAAAAGTGAAAATAGTTTTGGGGCTGGCCCCGTGGCTGAGTGGTTAAGTTCGCGCGCTCCGCTGCAGGCAGCCCAGTGTTTCGTTGGTTAGAATCCTGGGCGTGGACGTGGCACTGCTCATCAAGCCACGCTGAGGCGGCGTCCCACATGCCACAACTAGAAGGACCCACAACAGAGAACATACAACTATGTACTGGCGGGCTTTGGGGAGAAAAAGGAAAAAATAAAATCTTACCAAAAAAAAGTGAAAATAGTTTTTCATAAATATAAAAAAGAATTTTGAATACTTTTGAAAAAGAGAAAGTAGAAAACACTCCAAAGCCCACTACCTAGTGAGAAGCAGTGTGAACCTTTTCCATGTCAACAAATATGTGTGTTATCATATTCAAGGTTTACATATCCACTGTACATCTGAACAATAATTTAACTAGGCCCCTACTGATGAAAACATGGGTTGTTTCAGTGTTCAGTTATTATGCATAATTCAGCAAAGATCTCATTTGTATACTTCCTAGAGGTAGAATTAAAAACAAACTAGGCAGTTAAACTCTTGATTTCCTATCACTGAACAGCCCTTTAGAAAGGTTATGCCAATTTATGGGCTGAACCATATGAAGTTGCCAATATTTGTCCATTTTTGAACTACAAAAAGGCAATTTCATATGGCACAACCTAATACATTCCTATTATTTTCCTACACTCTTGCTAATAATTATCAAACATTGGAACAACGTTCATGATCTTGGAACATTACAATCTCTTTTATTTTGTAAGAAAGGGCACTAGGAATTTCCATGAAGGTAGGAAGGAAGTCATTTACATGTAGGGCACTGTATCATTATGAATGACATTTGAATCCTTTCCATACTGACGTGGTGGAAGATGCTCTAGGCTAGATGTCAGGTCCCTTGGGCTCTTGTCCTGTCAGTGACTGAGCTGTTGTGACCATGTCCCTGGCTGCACTCTTGGGACTTCTCGAGGAGGACAGGATCGGTTTTAACACTCTATCTGTAAAATTCTACCTTCCTTTGTACACTAATGGAACTGGGAAAACCAGACCCTGTATTCCCCTCCTCTATGCCTCCACTGGAAATCTTTTTATTGTTCCTCATATTTTTGAAGAAATTTTCACATGGAAGACAATGTGAAGGCTGAATACATCTGTACCTCCCAGAACTTGTAAGCCATGCACACCTGAGGCCAGTCTGAAGTGGTACTGCTGGTTTCCATAAAGAAGGGAGAACTTGAGTGAGTGAAGCCTTGAGAAAAACTGCTGAAATTCATGGCATCCGCTTCTGACATGCTTTCTAATTTTTCAGGAGATGCTTCCAGTTCAAAATGTACAGGATCTGAAGGTGATCCCCAAACTTTCTGACAGTCCTTGTTCCTATCTGTTGAATGATGGAAGGCCTCTTTAAAAAAACATAATTTTAATGTCTATTAGCATACGCAAACAAAAAACTTTTTTCCTTATCCCTCCTCACATTGGAAAAGCAGCAAAGTTCATTGTCCTAGACTTTAAAATGTCATTTGTCAAGTTATTGGAAAAATAAAAGATTTTAGTCTCAGTCTACCAAGGTAACTTTGTATGGTAGTAAATACTAATTTGGATAACAAGAAGTCAATATGTTTGGCTATTATCTAATAATTCCCCCAAAATCCTGGGACTCAAAAGGTGAAGTAATCTCTTAGTTAATTAATCAGAAGATATTTACAAAATATTATCAGAGGGGCTGGCCCGGTGGCGTAGTGGTTAAGTTTGCACACTCAGCTTCGGCGGCCCAGTACTTGCAGGTTTGGATCCTGGGCGTGGTGCTAGCACTGCTCATTGAGCCATGCTGTGGCAGCATCCCACATAAAATGCAGGAAGATTGGCACAGATGTTAGCTCAGGGTCACTCTTCCTCACACACACACAAATTATCAGAGACCTATTAGATTCCACAAAACACTGTACTTCTATTTACTTGATACTTTCATTCAAATATCTCATTACCAAGTCAAATCCAACATCGTAAATCAGTTTTCCCTCACTTTCCTATGCCATACCTATTCTCTCAGGCACTTGGGTTTGAAAACTTGGAGATGTCTTTGGCATCCCTCTACCTCATCATCTGTGGGCTGCTCAGTTACCGAGTCCTGTCCATCTCTCCTCCAAAAATGTTTTTCATAACCCATGCTTTCTTCCCATCCCTATGTCATCACACTGGTCTGCAGTCTCCTGACGTCCTCAGGTCTGTCAGGGGATGGGAGTGGAAAGGACATCCAATCACACTGAATTCAAATTCTTCCGCTTGACTCTCTAAGTCTTTCACAGCCGGAACCTGTTACCCACGCAGCACTCGCCTGTTCTAGTCACATCAGGCCCACCTCCCTGCAAACAAATCATGCTCCTCACCACGTCAGTAGTCTGCCGTGGCAGGTGCTTCTCTCCTAAAACATTCCTATTTACCCAATCGCTACTTTTAAAATTCCTACGCTGTCTTTAACCCAACTATCTATCTTGCATTTCAGCACCTATTCATTTTACCATTTTAGCCTTCACCATTGTGTCCAAGGTGTTAGTGTATTTACAAATACCTCTAGAAAAGTCCACTTATGGCTTTTCAACAACCCTTACAGCAAATGGACCAGCGCTGTTCACAGAGCAAATACTGATTGAATAAATCCTGCATTCCAATGATTTATTTCTATCAAAACTTCTCAATCTATAGTCACTACCTATTTGCCTGGATTATTTTATTGAATTACTGAATAAATAAATTATTGCGGTTTAATTCTTTTCAAAGCTATGTCATCATTCAGTAAAGTATAAAAAAGCCAGTGCGGGGCTGGCCTGGAGTGGTTAGGTTCTCGTGCTCCGTTTTGGTGCCCCAGGATTTCCCCGGGTCAGATCCAGGAGGCAGACACGGCATCGCTCATCCAGCCACGCTGAGGCAGAGTCCCACATAGCACCACCAGACGGACCTACAGCTAGAATATACAACTATGTACTGGGGGGCTTTGGGGAGAAGAAAAAAAAGAAGATTGGCAGCAGATGTTAGGTCAGGTGCCAATGTTTAAAAAAAGAGAGAGAGAGAGAAAGAAAGAGCCACACTTGTTAGGCTTCTATGTGTATTAAAAAAAGAAGAAAAACCCCCAGCGAGCCAAGCAGGCTAGCCAGGATTGGTGAAATGCCTCACTCTAGGCTCTCCTCCTCCATCTTCCAAACACGTAAATGCTGCCTGGGTTGTGCTGAACGGGATCTGAAAGATCCTCGTTTCGTTTTTCCAAATGCAAAAAAACGCAAGGGCCTTATTCCTTAAATGTTAAACCCAGAATGTCCAATTACACTTTTACAACTTTGTTCATGTGGCACAATCTGCCAACTTAGGTTTTTTTTAAGTTAGGCTCACTTTCATTCTGTCCTTACCAGATCGATGCTAGCTTTTTACAATATTCAAATGCTTGGGCAGATATTCCAGGGACACTCGAACGCTGTTTTAAGATTGGCGTTAAAACAGATGTCACTGGAGTTACGGGCAAAAATTCTAAGGTTTTGTTTTTAAAATCTTTTCAATCGTATGTCAACCTTTAACTTTTAAAAGCAGTTATCTTATTTTCACCACAGAACAACGCACACAAAATAAGAGAGACTGTAATGTCCCAAGAGCTTCACGTCTTTTTAACGTTTTAAGCCGCAGAGGTGTGCTCACGTCCAGGGTCCATGGAGCTGCGCGGAGCCCCGGAAGGGGCGCGAGCCCTGTCTGCACCGGTTCCGCGGGAGGAAGGCGGCGCTTCCACCCTCTCACGCGGACCCGGGACGACGCGGCGGGGCGGCGGGCGCACTGGAACGTCCTGTGTGACGTCCGCGCCCCGCCCCCGCGGCTCGCCACTTCGAAGCCTCTGTTCCAGCGCCGGGGAGTTACGTGGGTGTGAGCCCCCGGGCCCGACAGCCTGTGGGCAGCTGCCGCGTCCTGCTGCGGAAGGAAACACGAAGCGGGCTGCGGAGACCAAGAGCTCCGGGCGGAGCGGCCGGCACAGGCTCAGCGGGGCAGGCGACTCACAGCAGCCCAACACTTCGACGCGTCCCTCCGGCGCACCATCGGCGCCGGCTCCGGGCGCGCGGCCCGGCGCAGGGGCGGGACTTCCGGTAGGGCGGGACTTCCGGCAGGGCGGGCCGGGAGGCCGGGGCTGTTGGTACAGCTCCTCGGTGGCACGTGGCGCGTGTTTTTGGCGTGGGGGCTTCTCAGCGGTTTGCGAGGCCACACATCCACACAGAGGCCGTCGGGTCGGCCGCGGGGGCACCGTCTCCGTGCGGCTCCTGTCTCGGCGCTGGGTGGGCGGCCTCCGCGGGTGGCGAGGCTCGGCGCGCGTCCGTCATGGACTACCGGCGGCTGCTGATGAGTCAGGTGGTTCCCGGGCAGTTCGACGACGCGGACTCCTCCGACAGGTAGGCGGCCGTGGAGGACCCCGGCGCTCCGGATTCTGCTCTCGCCGCCGCCCCGGTGGGGAGTTGACGCTTGTTAGTGGTGCAGAGGGAGACTGTAGTTCATCACTCGGGGGCGCGCCTCAGAGCCTTGGAGTCGTTCTGCATCGCAGCTGGGCCCTTGGTCCTGGGGTACGGCACAGTTAACGAGCGCCTCTGGTCTAGGGAGTCCGGGGTTCCCACGTGGTTAGCGTCGCCGAGAGACAGGGTTGGGGACAGCCATTGGGAAACATAGGTTTTGCGCTTTATATTCAGCATTCAAGAAATATTTATTGAGCGCCCACTGTGTGCCAGATTGTGTCCTGGGCGCTGTAGAAAGTGATGCACAACACAAACTGAGTCTCAGCTGTGATTGAACTTTTCCTTCTCTGCTTGAGAGGGAGGGCAGACAAGTATATAGAGATTTAAAAAACAAAAAAGGATAATGATATATACTATGCAAATAACTAAAATCGGTTGATATGCCAAGTGAATATGGTCAGGGAAGGTTAAGTCCAGATCTCAATGACAAGAAGGAGCTAACCTCAGGAAGAGCAGAGGGAACAGCATTTCAGGCAGAGGGAACAGCAAGCGAAGAGGCTCAACGGTGGAATCCCTCTTGGCTGTGAAAGGAAGATCTAGAGGGCAGTGTGCCTGCAGCACAGTGGAGGTAGTTGAGAAACTCAGTAGGTAATGATACAGAAGTTCTTCTCAGGGGCCGTGACATGTAGAGGCTGACAAGTGGTGGTGAGGAGTTGAGGTGTTATTCTAGGTCTTAGAGGAAATCATAGGGGGATTTTAGCAGGGGAATTACGTCATCAGATTTACGGTTTAAAGGAATTATTCTGCTATGGAGAGGATGGTTTCGGAGGGCAGGAATGGAAGCAGAGACTAGTTCAAAAGTACTGAAGTCATCAGCTCAGAGATTGTGGGAGCTTGAGACAGAGGCATAAGGATATGTTTTGGGGGAAGAAGTGACAGGATTTGGCGGTGGATTGAGAAAATAGTTTGTGCTTTTTGTTTATGGTAAGGACTTGTTACATAGATTTTATTAGTCAGTTGGGGGTTTTTTCAATAGCTGTATGTTGATGCCTTTCTGTGTGTCAGATCTGGTGTTAGTTGGTAGGGATACATTGGTAAACACCACCCTGATTGACCTGAAACTTGCCCTCTAGCAAGGGGAACATGTTAAGTCTAATTAAGACAAGTTACTTGTATTAGAATTGGGTAAATAGTATAAAGGAGAAATGGGGGAAGAATAGGGAAGACCTCCCTGAGTGAGTGATGGTAAGCTAATACTGGAAGGGGGAGTAAAAATGAGAAGGGCATTCCAGGTTTATGTTTACAGATGAGCATGCAGAAGGTCTTAGGGAAGAAGTTAAGTGGAAAGGAGAGACAGCCAGTGTGGCTGGTGAATGGTTTAATGACAATGAGTGCCCTGGTTTACCATCCATCACTGGATGTAGTGAGGATAAACCGAGGACTTTGCCCCTCCTCCCCCACTCCAGGAGATTTTTGGCAATCTCGAGACGTTTTGCTTGTCACTGCTAAGGGTGGTGGTACACTAGTGGCATCTGGTAGATAGGGCCGGAGATGCTGCTGCGCATCCTGCAGTGCACAAGACAACCTCCCGCAGCAAAGGACTGTTTGGCTGAGGTTGAGAAGTCCTGGTACAAATGAAGATGTCACTTTAACCTGCCCACCTAGGCTTTTGGCAATTGAAGGATCAATTTATTGATTATGTTTATGAAATCCTAGTAAATAGCAGGTGTTTAATGATTGTTTTTTCTCTTCTTACCCATATCCATGGAGATTTGGAGCCCTCTAAACTGTGGCTAATTAATAAGTCTGGATTGATATCTGAATTTGCTTAAACTCGTGTCTGACTGTTTTTAAGCCTGTAGTGCATATTATTGGTTGTTTTATAGACAGTTTCTGTCCTTATTCTCTACATTAGAGGTCAAAACTGGTAGTACCTCTCTTGAATTTGGCCTGCAGATATGTTTTGTTGGTAGGCACAGTGTTTTATGTAAATTGAACATTCCAGTTAAGTGGGAGATTTTATACAAATATCCAGATTTCTGGCTTTTCTTGAAAAACTGCAAAGACCTGATAATATTGGGTCTGAATTCTCACATGGCAAAAAAAGACCCTATTAGTTGTGCTGCCATTTCCCTGGGCCTGTTCTCTCGGTTTGACAATCCCCACTTGTCCTGTTTTCTTTGACCAAGCCTGCTTCACCCAGCTGTGGTGCTCGTGTTCGCTACTCCTTCTCTTTATGAACAAGAGTGGTTTGAAGTTCTTGGTGTAACACAAACCTTGATATAGTTTCCTTTGTTGGAAAATAATGTTGAGTTCAAAATAAGGCTGCTTTAGATTTATTCCCAAGTTTTGTCAGAAAGTTTTTTTTTTTCCTCTTAAACCAGCTCAGTGAAGTTTTCCTTGAATCAGTTCATTCTGCAGAGAAGGTAACTATATCAATTCTAACCTCACTGAGGCAGAAGCGGATTTCACACCCTCATGTACTTCTTCCTTAGTTGGACCTGGAGAATAAGCAAACAACTCCAACAGAACTCTGAAAAACTGGGGAATTTGGTATTAAGTAGATTAAGCTTATTGGGAGATTTGTTGTAAGGGAAGCTTTTAGATTTGTTGGTATAGGTTTAATGTTATATCATAAATAAATACCTATGTTTGTCCAATTAGAGTATGTGTAAACACGCTGAAACCTTGTTCTTTCTAGTGAAAACATTGATTTGAAGATAATCAAAGAGGAAGATGACTTTGTGTTTGAAGACCTTCAAAATAATGTGAATG
The DNA here is from genome assembly GCF_041296265.1 of Equus caballus. Classification (NCBI taxonomy): domain Eukaryota; kingdom Metazoa; phylum Chordata; class Mammalia; order Perissodactyla; family Equidae; genus Equus; species Equus caballus. The sequence continues at coordinate 9,057,027 of NC_091703.1, forward strand.
AGAAGATGGGTGACGGTGAGATAGAAGATGAGGAGGAGGAAGAGGATTATGATGACGATGACTGGGACTGGGATGATGGCATTGGAAAACTCACCAAGGGTTTTACCTTGAATGGAGGGAGTAACCCACAGGTATTTTATAAATGATTCTATGCATCTTTGTGTTGTTTGCTTATATCTTATTTTTTAAAAGGACCTTTTGTGGTTCTGGAATTGAATAACTGAAAGATTTTCCTCAGGTAATATAGTCCTGTAGTTCCAGCCTTTAGTGATTTTCATTCTTTGACCTTTCCATATTTCTGATAATTTCCCGGAGGTGGATTCTTTCCATAATCAATTTAAAAAGTTATTTAAATTATCATAAGATTATGAGCTTTAAAATCTGCATGGAAAAGGATATGAGTAGACAATTTACTACAAAAGGTTAAGAAACATGGAGGAAAAGTTCAGCCTCATTAATAATTGAAGAAGTGCAGATTAGGTTTGTAGAGATGCCATTTTTTCCACCTACGAAACTGACAAAGGCACAAAATATATAGTTGGTGGTCAAGTAAGTAGGTACAATTATTTGGAGGATAAACCTCCAAGATTTGGTAAATGTAAAAGCTTTAAAAACTTATAAAATAAACACTCTGACTCAGCAATTCTTCTATGAGTGTGCCAGGACTTAGTTACAAGAATGATCCTCCACTCTTGTTTGTAGTAGAGGAACATGGGAAAGAACTTTGATTAAATTTACCGTGGGACTGATTTCACATAATAGCCTATTATTCAGCTATAAAATATGTTGCAAAGGAAGGCTGTATTAATGACATGGAGATAGGTTCTCATCTCCCGTCATCTACCGTGTGCAAAACGCAAGTTAGCAGACTGTGTGGCGCCGCCTCCTCACACTGGAAGGGCTAAGTGTGTCAGGAGTCAGAGCCACAGGATTAACATGGTACATCCTCCTGGATAAAGGTTCCTCAAGGTATGCAGAGGAAAAACTTACAGTGTTCCTTTGAATATTAAGATAGCTATAACGTGGACTGGAATGCAGACGTTTATAAAATAACCAAATGAATTTCACGCTTCTGGTCTTGTTTTGGTAACCTGTTGATTCATTGATGAGACTTTGAGCAGTTTCAACATAGGATGTAATCCCTTTTCTTTCGTTCTTTTTTTTTTTTTGAGGAAGATTAGCCCTGAGCTAACTACCACCAATCCTTCTCTTTTTGCTGAGTAAGACTGGCCCTGAGCTAACATCCATGCCCATCTTCCTCTACTTTATATGTGGGACGCCTACCACAGCATGGTTTTTGCCAAGCGGTGTCATGTCTGCACCTGGGATCCTAACCAGCGAATCCCGGGCTGCTGACAAGCAGAATGTGCGAACTTAACTGCTGCACCACCCGGCTGGCCCCCAATGTAATCCATTTTAATAAAGCTAGAAAAAAAAAGACAAAGTTTATTTGTTTAAATTTTAACGTATTATGTTAATGTAAAATAAATTTAACGTATTAGATTTTACTTAAACATACATTATTTTAATTAAACATTATTTTAAAATTTGTATTTAATAGAAAATTTTAAAAAGTTCTGTGCAAACAAGAAACAGCTCGGCCTTAAAGTTCCACGCTGAGATAACAGGATTGAACTGGTGATGGTTCCAGGCCTTTTTCTCTCTGCTGTATTCTCTTGTTTGTGGCTTCTGGCTGTCGTCTCCCTTTCTTCTCGTTTTGCTGCTATTTAAGTTTGTGCGTAGCACTCTAGGTGCTAAGCCTTTCCCTTCCTTGAGATACTAGGCCCAAAATGAAATTCTTAGAACCAGTTTAATGTAGGTCTTAGCTCTTTATTATACACTTTGGCGGTAAAGGAACATTCTCAAGTTTTAAATCTATGAAGCAGTCAAATTAGAAAAAACACATTTCATTTTAATTTCTTATTTATAATACTGAAGAATACATTGTAGAGAGGTTAAACAAACAACCCAGATTATGCAGACTCTTTGTTTTAGCCAGTAACTTTAATCTTCTTTTTCAAATGCCTTTTTAAGAAATTTCTTGGATAAATTTGGTTAATTCTTAGGGTACTCCTCTGAGTATTGATGCTTTAATAGTTAACTGTGAACTAGGGAAAAAAACATTAGGTAAACTTAGGTTTGTATTTATAACTAGTGCTTTAGACTCTGGTACTAATTTCTTCTAGGCAAATCGACAGACTTCCAACTGCAATTCAGCCAAAATGTCTACTCCAGCAGACAAGGTCTTACGGAAATTTGAGAATAAAATTAATCTAGGTGAGTTTATAAAATACATTTCCTCACTGGGCTATGAGGACATTCTTCAAAAACTGTGAAATGTTATAAAATTTTGTTAGATCAAGAAGTGAATATATTCCGTGTTACAGACTGAATGATCATGCTTAGAGAAAATAAAAACTTTGTAATTTGAAAACGTGGCTTCAAGGAAAGACTTTAGCTTATGCCTTTTTTAATTCTGTTTTATGAACCTGTAATTCGAAATGAAACTGAAATTTTTAGAATTAAAGTTGAAATTCAAGCAATTATATTATCTATATTAGTTGTACAAAATAATAATAGTGTCTGAAATTCCACACGTGCCGATATATTTGTTTTGGGAGATTTCTGCATCTAGATTTTGGCGGCTCAAAAATTACAGCTGTGGTGATGAAAGTGACAACACTTGTTATTAAGGAAACACGACTTAGTGCTTACCATTAAAAACATTAAACATTTTTCTATTCCTAAAATATATTTACTTATAATAAAATATTTAGAAAATAGAGAGGGAAGAGGGGTAAGTATCCTATTCAGAAAGACTGTTAATGTCTTTTTGTCTTATATGTTGTTTACATTGTGGATTTTTTGTATTTTTAGATAAGCTAAATGTTACTGATTCTGTCATAAATAGAGTCACTGAAAAGTCTAGACAAAAGGAAGCAGATATGTAAGTAATATTTTAACTATAAAACATGACTGATAAGAAATAAGTCTAGACAAATTAAGTAGCATCTTGGTCATAATTATTCTGCAAGGGATGTTCCTTTGTATATGTAAACCATTTCTTTTTTTTTTTTTTTAGCTTAAATGAGAGTATCCTATGCCTTTGTAAGATAAAAATACTAACTGAATCTTTTTAAGAAATATATGGTAAAACTATAATCTTGTGAAATTCACAAATGCACTCTTATGAGGGTAACTTTGTAGGTTCCAGTTTAAACTAAAATGTTAGAGTATAGAAGTGTTTCCTTTTTAGAATTTATTAAGAATTGTTTCCTTCCATGAAATCTTTTTAAAAATTCAAAGGAAGATTTAAAACTAAATGATATAACTGAGAACTGTTTCCATTTACAACTTCTGTTCTCAAAGCCAGTTGTTTCAGATCTAGCTAACTTCTAAGTGCTGATAACTCAGGCATTAACAGTATATTACAGAAAATGACACGAAAATCATACAACTAGAAGTGTTCGAACTCAGCTTAACCAGTTTTCTTCTGAATTATTGCTGTGCCCAAAAGATACTAGCTTCTTGAGAAGCACCGTAGTCATTTATTATTTCATTGAAGCGTCTGAATCTTTGTGTTTGAATCTTTATTACTTTAGGTTAGTGGGCCAATGGAGTCACTTAGTGTGTGAGCTGAAGCTAATCAATGTCTGCATTTTAACACGGAACTCAGTAACTGTCTTGAAATGATAAAAACTTGTGTCTTTGTGGGAAAGGACTCTTAACGAGAAAGCCATATAAACGACTTCTGTACTCATGGAATCATTAAAGACTTAAGGACAGCATTAACAGACTCCAGCCTCATTCCCTTTACCCCAGCTGCTCTTCTTATTTAATGCTTCCGAAATGTGGGTAGATATTTTCTTCTTACTGCAGATGTCTTCGTTTTACCCTAGGGAACTGAAGTGCTGCTTAGTAAAGGGAAATGAAGGAAGCTTCACTGAGTGATAAAACTATGATGAGATCAGGAAATCTGTTGTTAAAGAAACTGCCTACCTAGAAATTTCACGGACTCATGTGTATTTAGAAACTTTTTATTTTGGCTTCTCTGACTGAATTTGAAATACATGACCTACCCTTTTTTGGTTTTGGTTAGGTATCGCATCAAAGATAAGGCCGACAGAGCAACCGTGGAACAGGTATGGTTTGAGTGTGTGGCAAGCTCTCGTTTGAAGTTAGCATTTCTTTTCGCTTTGAGTTGTAGTTTGCTTTCATCCTTCTTGCTTAATGCTAATGTTACCTAACAGTTACTCCTATTTGAAATTACTCCTTCTTAGAGTTTTAGAGACCTACATTTTGCTTTGTAATAGGATAATTAATAGATAAATTAGTCATGCTCCCTCCGTGGCCCTGTGAAGCCAACACGCAAAACATTCATCTCCTCCATGGAAGGGAAGCAGAATCGATTGTAAGACCAGGAATCTTTTGTCTTAAACAAGGTCTCCAGGAATTTTTTAGCTTTCCCAGAAGATAGGTCAGGTGTCTGCCACAAAGGGGGCTGGAGGTGTGTGAGAGAGAGAGAGGTAATGCCTTCAAATTTTCAGTTAGACATCTCTTACTTGTTTAGAAATTATGCTTGTTTTATTCTTTCTATTCAAGGATGGGGGAAAATCAGCCCCTGATTTTCCCACATGTAGAGAGTTGTGATTGGGTGTTAGCATTGGCACAGAGTTTTGATGTGAAGAAAGTGATAGAAAGGATCAGAACATTACTACTGCTACCACGCATGCACATATGCACAAACACATTTTGCAATAGTAGCCCCTTCGACCTGCAGATCCTTGGTTAGGACATAAGCACCTCTTTTGCTGGCCACCTCAATCCCCAAGGGAGTAGCACCCACCCTGAGCTCTAGAACCGTTTGCTCAGTTGGTGAATTCCGCCTTTAGGCAGGAAGGAGTAGGGTCTGGGATCTCTGTCTGCATTGTCCTCTAGTTTATTTATTTTGTGAGGTTTCTTTTTGTGATTGAAAACAGTGTGGTCTAGCTCAGAGAGATCAGGCAGCTTTACTTTTTGAAGACCCTAAAATAACTTAGGCAAGAAATCCTTCCTTTTTCTCTTTCAAAATTAGTTTTGCTGAGAGTATATATCTTGAGTCTGAAGCTGTCTTTTTAAAATACGTATTTGTGGGTTTATTTGCTTCTTGTATTTATCTTTCCTTATTTTGTGTTTAATTCATTTGGTCCGTTGCTCCTTCCCGTGCTCCTAACCTGTCTGCGTACTGACTTTGCAGCAGCACGGGTCTCTGCCTAGGTCCTGTACTCCCCTCTCTTTTCCTGTGTGGTGGAGAAGGAACGGACACGTACTGCCTGTTCACTCACGTTCCTTTCGGTCTTCTCTAGTTGCACTGGTCATTGGTTGTCTTTTAGTCCACAGTCCTCCAGTGTTGTTTTGTTTCTGTTAATGTTAGGTTTCTGGTGTGGCTGCAGCCACCTCATTGAAGACCCTAAAGTACAGTTAGATTGGCCGCTTTATACTGTCTCACTCCATGGAGCTGGAGGAGCTACTGCAGGTGTCCCTTGAAATTGCGTGTAAATTTTTGGCTGCCTCCATTTCAGGCATGGACAGGAGCAGGCTTTAAATTCATCGCCTTCCTGCCAGTATGGGGCTGAGTGAGGGGCTGGCAGGCTCCGCCTGGAGCAGCCGCCTCCTCTGTCCACCGAGCCCTGCTCTGGGGGCACCAGGAGCGCAGCTGTTGCGGCTCCCGGGGAGCGGGGCCATCCCGACCGCAAGCCCGGAACATGCTGACTAAGTGAGGTGCTGCAGGCCGCCGTGGTTGAGTTGGACGCCAGCGCCATGGTGGCTGTTCCTACTAACACGCTGTACAGCCTGGCCTGCTCAGCGAGCTGCTCGGCACTGTGTACTGCCTCAAGGGCCGCAGCGAGGCCAAGCTGCTAGCCGTATGCCTGGGCCTTGTGGCCGACATCTACAGGTACTGCCATGTGAGAGCACCCGAGGGGCTCCTGAAAGACCTGTTACCAGTACCAATGACCCTGGTGATGGAACGCTCAGAGCAGCTCAACAAGGACCTGAACCCCTTCACTCCTCTTGTAGGCATCCGGATTCCTGACCATGCCTTCATGCAGGACTTGGCCCGGGTGTTTGGGGGACCACTTCCCCTCACCAGCGCTAACCTCAGCTCCCAGGCCAGTTCTCTGAATGTCGAGGAGTTCCAGGACCTCTGGCCTCAGTTGTCCCTGGTCATTGATGGGGAACCAGCTGGGGATGGCCAGAGCTCTGAGTATCACCTAGGCTCAGCTGTGGTTGACGTGTCTGTGCCTGGAAGGTTTGGCATCATTTGTCCAGGCTGTGCCCTGGAAAGTACTACAGCCATCCTCCAACAGAAGTACAGGCTGCTCCCTTCGTACAGATCCTGCTTGTGAAAGTTGGGAGGAGGGGGTGCCTAAGCACTGGTGCTGGACACCATGTGTCTGTCTGCTGGTGGCTGCCAAGGCCTCATTTGCAGAGGCCAGTGGGGCTGCAACGTCACTAGTCTGACCCTTTAAGGCAATGTGTCTTAATACTGTAGATCAGGTCCCAGGAGCTGCTGGTTTAACGCCTCACACCTGGTGGGGGAGGTTATATTTATCATCTGTAATTTCATATATCAGCCAAAAGCTGAATAGAGACTAAGAACATTCCTAGGATGGCCTTGTTCTGATAAGTTTCTTCCCTTTTTTTTTTAATTTTTGAAAAATAATTCAAATAACAGATTTGAAATGTAATGAGAGCCTCCTCTCTGGTGGGTAGGTGGCATTTAAGGTCCAGATCAGCTAGAGCACCAGCTGGTGCTGTTTAAGTCTGAAGTGACCAAAGGTGTGAGTTTGTGCTCCTGGAGCTGGAACCAGCTGAGAGTGAAGATTGTAGAGCCACAGGCCAAACACTGTTTCCTCTGAACCAGGGGGCTGCTGGCGTGTGTGCTGTAATTGCCTGGCCAAGAGAGTCATCATTTTGGTCTAATGGTGGGAAGTCAGCTCAATTGGCAAGGGGTGGGGGTAGGGGGTCCAAATTAAAGAATATTGGAAAACAAATCTCTGCTATCCCTTTAAGCCAGGGACTTTTTTCTTATTTATTCATAAAATAAATTATAGCAAATTATACGTATAACACCTTTATTTAAATCCAGTGTCTATTCACCCTTTATCTTTATTCATATCTATACCAAGTGTTAAACGTTGTTGTTGGGCATTTGAACTTTGGTTTTCTTTAATAGAAAATAATGCTGCTATTAAACAACTTTATAAATGGGAAAAAAAATTGATCACCTTCTGTTTGTTAAAGAGGACTTTGGGGCCCTTTTTACTCCAGACTGACTGCTCTGACTTTGAAGGAGACCTTTCCTGGATTGACTCATCTGTACCAGGAGTCTGCAGACTCATTCTTTAAAGGGCTGAATGATTGATTCTTTAGGCATCGCTAATTCTTTTTTTAAAAAAAACTCTTTAAAAGTGGAAAAACCTTTCTTAGCTTGCAGGCTGTAGAAAAACAGGCTGCGGGCTGGATTTGATTCCTGAGCCGTTGGGTGCTGACCCCTGGGTTAAAGTTGCATATCTAATAAACTGGCCACTGAGCACTTGGAACATGGCTAGTTTCAATTGAGATGCACTATAAATGTAAATACAAACTTCATTTTAAGACTTAATGTAAAAAACAATGTTGAATATCTCACTAATAACTTTATATTATCTGTCAAAATAATAGTGTTTTAGATGTGTTGGATTAAATAAAATATGTTAAAATTAGTTTCACCTGTTTCTTTTGACGTCCTGTAATGAGGACTAGAAAATGTGAAATTACTTAGATGGTTTGCAGTATATTTCTGTTGGCTAACATTGATCTAGTCAGTTTCTGCTTCCCTTGTACTTGGTAGCTTTTGATTTCCGTGACTGGATGAACTTGTTGGTTTGTTGTCTTTCTGGTTCCTTTAGCTTTCACCTCACATTTTATGTGCTAAAAATCAGAGTGAATAAAAACACCGTAATAGAAACTCTCATTCAGGCAGCCGGAATAGCATAGTACAGTTAAGCTCTTCATTTGGTAATTGTCAGGGGCTTCATTGGGAAATATTTGATACTATCTTTCTGAAATTTCTACTTTTTGCATTTCTTTTTAGGTGTTGGATCCCAGAACACGAATGATTTTATTCAAGATGTTGACTAGAGGAATTATATCAGAGATAAATGGCTGCATTAGCACTGGAAAAGAAGTGAGCTGTTTTTTGGATGCCTGAATGTTTTCATGTTAGCTTTCTTCTTTCAGATACCAAATGAATCTAAGGCACTTAGTAAATATAGTGTGCCTTTAAAAAGAAATCTTTTTAAAAACTATACCCAAGTCGGGAGGGTTTAATACAGTGTTTCTGAAAATGGCTTTATTAATATTTATGACCAGTAGAAAGTTGTGCACATTGCTGTGCCTTTCCACTGCCATTACTGTATTGTATCGTTGAGCCCCTAGTATACCCAGCAGTAAGCTTAGGGGGTCACTTGACTGCAGGCCTCAGTCCTGTTCAGACATTTACCAGTGGTGGTGGGGGTTATGGTCTAGTTTCTGTGAGTTGAGTGTTTTTCTTATTTTTTCCTTTATATTTAGATAGGGAGAGAGGCATGGTGTTTTTAAGTTAGCACCTCATTCTATAGGAAGCAGTTCTCAGTGAAATTCACTTTATAAATCACAACATGTAAGAATGTCTTCAAGTATTTTCCACATATTTGAGATAGAAAAAGTTTGAGACCACTTCTCACATGTACTTAAATTGAATTTTACTATATATGTAATTTGGAGATATATTTACTTTACCTTCTGGTATGATGTTTTGTATTTTAATTCACATGTGCAGAAAATGATGGTGTACCTTATGCGTGTTATTTCGGTTCACTTGACTTTTGAAGATGGAATCAAATAGACTGGAAAAGTAAAGTACTGTTTGTAGTTACTTAAGATGAACTTAATTTTTTTTGTTTTTGACTTAAACTAGGCTAATGTATACCATGCTAGCACCACAAATGGACAGAGCAGAGCAATCAAAATTTATAAAACTTCTATTTTGGTGTTCAAAGATCGGGATAAGTATGTAAGTGGGGAATTCAGGTAAGCTCAGACTTTTTTTCCCAGTTGGCTTACTTTCTATTTCCTAAAAAATAAAAAGTAGAATAATGGAATGATTGAAATAACAAATATTTTTCTTGTTCAAGATTTCGTCATGGCTATTGTAAAGGAAACCCCAGAAAAATGGTGAAAACTTGGGCAGAAAAAGAAATGAGGAACTTAATCAGGTGACTGTCTGGGGATGTGCATGCTGTGCCCTGCACGTCGGCTCAGCCCTGTCCTACGGCAGGTCCCAGTGTGGCTCTGCCCAGAGGCAGGGACTCTATAGGGCCGTTCAGTTCCGTTAGATCTGCTGAGGGAAGCAGAAGAAACAAATTTCTGGACAAGTGGGAACTCGCTCCTCTTCTCTGTTCTAAGAATCCGTTACAGAAGCATTCTGCCACGATTCACATTTATTCAGCAAGGGTGGCTCATGTGAGGGGCCTTGGAAGCTGCGTGAAAACGTTCAGCATTTAGACTGAGGATGATGAGGAGCTGTTAGAGGACCATAAACAGGGAAGTGACACAGTCCGGTGGTGAGAACGATGGGTCACGTGTTAGTAAGTGTTGGAGTTTTAGACAAATTCTGTTAGATCCTAAACTCTGCTTATTGTAGTTTCCTTATTTTAGTCCAATTTTGGACACATTTCTGTATTCTTTGTGCTCATGCCTTTGTATCAGGTAAAGGTGGCTTACATAGCAGAGATCAAGTTTCCACAAAAATTTGAAGGATTTTTTCCCCCTCTTTTAAATGTTTTAACTTTTTTTTTCCTTGAGGAAGATTAGCCCTGAGCTAACATCTGCTGCCAATCCTCCTCTTTTTGCTGAGGAAGACTGGCCCTGAGCTAACATCCATGCCCATCTTCCTCTACTTTATATGTGGGGTGCCAAGCGGTGCCATGTCCTCACCCAGGATCTGAACCAGCAACCCCTGGGCCCCCAAAGCAGAACATGCACACTTAACTGCTGAGCCACCGTGCTGGCCCTTATTTTAACTTTTTATATGCTGTACATAGGTGACATATACTGGATATTTTAGTATCAAGCAAGTAGTACTTATTTTGAAAGTCCTTCTAAAATTTTGTGCTTAGTTAGCTGTTGGTTGTGAGTCCAACTAATTTTATTAAGCTCTTTTCAGACTGATCAACTCAAAAGATAATTGCAGACGTACCTGCTGTATTTCATCAGTACTAAGGTGCAAATTTTTTTCATGGTTTCCCATCTCTGGAATCAGATTGGCTGTTAGAAGCTATAAGATGTCATAGTTGAATTGCCAGTGTTTGTCATTCTTGGGGATACATAATGGTGTCACCTAAAAGCTCTGGTCTTAGAGTTGAAGAAGTACAATAATAGTTTCAAGGCCATGGTGTTGTTTCCTGGCAGCAGTATTAATCTTGAATTGTTTTAGATGCCGTTTCGACTTTTCGTTAGTCCTTTTCTCTGTCTTGATATCGCAGGCTAAACACAGCTGAGATCCCATGCCCAGAACCTATCCTGTTGAGAAGCCATGTTCTCGTCATGGGTTTCATTGGGAAGGATGACATGTAAGTATGTGCAAGGCCTAATAATTACTTGCTCAGAACTGTATTGTTAAGTGCTTTAAATTAGCCAATGAACTAATATTTCCCATTTGAATGGCTCCTTTCATCTTAGAATATTTTTTATCCACGTTTTCTGTTGTATTAGTGCATAGAGTTATCAATTTATTCTACCTTTTTAAGTCTTAAAATGCTTCAGAATAATGAAGTTCGCCCTGTTTTTGAGGAATGTATTATACAGTAAGCTGGGACGGCGTGTTTGTTGACAGCTTCTTGGAATGGTGTGTCTCTAGTGAACCAAGTTGTCCCACGCACAGTTCATGTGCTCAGGTGTAGAAGAGAGTGCCTGTGTCATAGTAGCATGAGGCGAGAAAACTTGTCCTGGGTCAGTGTATGTTAGTTGTCCCTTTTTTTTTTATTCCAGGCCAGCGCCACTCTTGAAAAACGTCCAGTTATCAGAATCCAAGGCTCGGGAGTTGTATCTGCAGGTCATTCAGTACATGAGAAGGATGTATCAGGATGCCAGGCTCGTCCATGCGGATCTCAGCGAATTTAACATGCTGTGAGTGTGCTGTGTCCCTTAGGAACCCCCCGTAAGTCATTTCGTGTCCTTTAAAAAAATGAACAAAATTCCCAATCCAAAGAAGTCATACTAAATGCTGAAGTTCGGAAGTTGACTTCCACGTGGTCGCAGTACAGGATGTGTTCCTGCCTTTGGTGACTTTAGTCACAGAATTGACCTCTCTTGATCGTTAAAGGACTTTGGAAGGTTTCTCAGTTTTCATCCCTTGTTAGTCAAAGCGGCCTCTTCTCCTTACCCACCTTGTTTATTTTATTAGTTACTTCTCTTGCTCTTAAAATAGAACTTTTTAAACAAAATGTAGGAAAGTAGTCATATCTGATAGTCCCCGCACGTCTGGCCCTCACGATACCCAAGTGGAGGTGTGCATCCCTGATGCCTCTCACAGTCCCCGCATGTCTGGCCCACAGGTACCACAGTGGAGGTGTGTACATCATTGATGTTTCTCAGTCCGTGGAGCATGACCACCCACACGCCTTGGAGTTCTTGAGAAAAGATTGTGCCAATGTCAATGGTGAGTGGAAGCTGGAATTTTCTCCCGCCTTGTTTGTGCTTGTTGGTTCTGTGCTCTGTTAAGCTGCTAATGTAAGGTCTTGGCACTAACTCGTTCGTTGCAGTGATACCTCTGCCATTAACTAGAGATGGCGTGTTTTTCTCTGTTTCTCTGTAAAGTAGTTGGAATAATAACCTTTTCCCTCGTAAAGCTGTCATTAATGTTTTCCTTCTGACAGATTTCTTTTTGAAGCGTGGTGTTGCTGTGATGACTGTGCGGGAGCTCTTTGAATTTGTCACAGATCCCTCAATTACACCGGAGAACATGGACGCTTATCTCTCGAAGGTGAGATGGGGTGAGGGAGGGAAAGAATGGAAAATGGCAGTAGTAATTTGCACTTACGTGGCACTTCTGAGGGTCTCAAATTGCTCAGCATAATATTTGTTCATTTCGACAGCTTCCCAAGACCTTTTCCTTCTGATTTCACAGGTGGGGAACCAAAAATATAGTAAAAAGCCAATGGTAAAGGCAGGTTTCTTAACTTTAATCATCAGGCAAGATCCGCAGAACTTTTTCCATCTTGTAAAACAGAAACTCTGTACCCATTAAACACTAACTCTCCACTCCTCCCTCCCCTGAGTCCATCTGCTTTGTGTCTGAGGTTGCCAACTCTAGGTGCCTCCCGTGAGTGCAATCAGACAAGATTTTTTTTTTCTTTTTTTTTTAAATATTTAATGGCATGAAAGCATACAATTTAAGGACAGGTTTTTTTTTTTTTTTTAAGATTTTATTTTTTCCTTTTTTCTCCCCAAATCCCCCCAGTACATAGTTGTATATTCTTAGTTGTGGGTCCTTCTAGTTGTGGCATGTGGGAAGCCGCCTCAGCATGGCCTGATGAGCAGTGCCATGTCCGCGCTCAGGATTCCAACTGGCGAAACCCTGGGCCGCTGCAGCGAAGCACATGAACTTAACCACTTGACCATGGGGCTGGCCCTCAAGGATTTGTCTTTTTCTAGCTACCTTGTTTTGCGTAACATAATGTCCTCAAGGTTCATCCACGGTGTGGTGTGTGTCAGAATTTCCTTCATTTGGAAGGCTGAATAACCTTCCATTGTAGGTGTAGACCGCATTTTGTTTATCCATTCATCCAGAGATGGACACTCAGGTTGCTTCCACCTTTTGGCTGTTGTGAATAGTGCTGCTGTGAACACGGGTGTACAAATGTCTCTTCAAGACCCTGCTTTAATTCTTTTCGGTATATATCCAAAAGTGGAATTGCTGGATCATATGGTAGTTGTACTTTTAATTTTTTGAGGCACTGCCATGCTGTTCTCCTTAGTGGCTGTACCATTTTACATTTGCACTAGCAGTGCACAAGGGTTCCAGTTTCTCCACATTCTCACATCCTTGCCAACACTTATTTTTTTATTTGATTTTCTGTTTTGTTTTTGTGTTTTGTTTTGAGTAGCTATCCTGATGACTCTGAGGTTGTATCTCTTAATTTTGATTTGCATTTCCTAATGATGAATGATGATGAGCATCTTTTCATTTCCTTGCTGGCCATTTGTATATCTTTTTTGGAGAAATATCTATTCAAGTCTTTTGCCTATTTTTTAATTAGGTTGTTTTTGTGTTGTTGAGTTGTAGGAGTTCTTTATATATTTTGAATATTATTAACCCCTTATCAGGGGCTGGTCTGGTGGCATAGTGGTTAAGTTCATGTGCTCTGCCTCAGCAGCCTAGGGTTCATGAGTTTGGATCCTGGGTGTGGACCTACACACCGCTCATCAAGCTATGCTGTGGCAGTGTCCCACATATAAAATAGAGAAAGATTGGCACAGATGTTAGCTCAGGGCCAATCTTCCTCACCAAAAAAAACCCCAACCCCTTTTCAGATATATGATTTGCAAATATTTTCTCCCATTCCATAGGCTGTCTTTTCACACTCTTGATACATAGAAGTCTTTTTTTTCTTAAGATTTTATTTTTCCTTTTTCTCCCCAAAGCCCCCCCCCATACATAGTTGTGTATTTTTAGTTGTGGGTCCTTTTAGTTGTGGCATGTGGGATGCTGCCTCAGCGTGGCCTGATGAGTGGTCCCATTTCTGCACCCAGGATTTGAACTGGTGAAACCCTGGGCCACCGAAGCAGAGCATGCGAACTTAACCACTCAGACACGGGGCCGGCCCCGATACACAGAAGTTTTTGATTTTGATGTTCATTTTATCTATTTTTACTTTTGTCTGTGAATCAGAATATGGAATACATGGCATCCATGGTCCTACACAGGTTTCAGGTTTTCTCTGACCTTTTCATGTTCCCCCTCTCCTGGAATGCCTTCCCATTTCTACCTGTGCGCAGCTTGCTCTGCCTAGTGAACCTTAAAGCTCAGTTCAGAAAGCCTTCTTGAGGAGGCATCAGGCAGAAACAATTGTTTCCGTAGGTATATTTTCTATATCTTGTAAGTCTATGATAGAAGTAGTCACACTGCATCACTTCTTAATATATTTGGTTCTTTTTAATTTTGTCACCCTCTACTAGACTATGAACTCTTAAGGGAC